>NC_091246.1:58120000-58425000 GCF_042477335.2 Ovis canadensis | reverse complement strand
GGGTACATTTTCAAAGACTTCTCTCAGTCACTCAGTCATGTCCGACTCTTTGTGATCCCATGAACTGCAGCATGCCTGTAGATATTCAAATAAAGTAATCACCTAAACACTGCCAAATGATTATTTATTTTAAACGCCAATATGAGTAAGTTCTCTTTGACATGGGAGAAGAGGATCGATGTATCCTTATGACACTAAACAATTAAGTTCCAGTTGTCGAGCAGGAATTCTAGGCAAGTTCAGTTAAGCAGCATTTATCTAGCACCTATTGTCCAGCACCATGGATAGCTCTGCAAGGATCGCAGTAGATGAAAAATTTATCCTATATCCAGGTTTGGAATTCAACTTTCCTCTATAAGGAAACATAATTTAACTTTTTAAATAGTAGGGTATTCAGTAAGTATAAAAGTGGTAGAAAACAATTCCATGGTAATGGTACTTACTGATAGAAGTCTGACTATAAGGATGAAGGAGTGAGATGCTCATGAAAATGAGTATGAAGAAATAAGTGTTAAGAAGTTCATGAATTGAACAGAGATGGCTTCTATGGATAAAAAGTCTATTACTTAGATATTTGGGGAAGGTATAACTTTAAGTGCTCTTATTCAAATGTAACGTTTTTATGGTCCAAAATCTTACCAGATTAATTTTTAAGGAGGAAGAAAATTATTGTGAAAATATATTTCTTGATTTGGGGCTTGGAAATTGAGGTCACCATACTTAATCAGTGTATATTTTAATAAATAACTGATGGATTTTAAGGTCTTGGGTTATATATGTTTCCTTTCAGACAACATAAACTGTATGAGATTAATTTATCCAAGAACGTGCTCTACACTAAATATCAAATATTTGAAATAGGATTTATGAGAGGTTTTACGCTTTCTATTTTAGCATGGCCTGTCCTCTTTCACTTATATATATATATTTTCCTTTCTATAACAGATCAATAAATTTTACCTGAGTAATAAAGCAGCTATTCAATTCTGATTCATTCTGAGTGGTTTGTGTCAGTGGCTGCAATTCACAAGATCCGTCTGCTGTTTGTCTGCTCAGGGGTCTTAAAGGCTGCCCAGAGAACTGTTGTATCTAATCCTCTTCTTTAACTCATCCCCAGAGAGTCTGCATTCAGTTGGTCTGTGAAATTGCTTGGGTGGTTAGCACTTAAAAACAGGAACTTAGAAAGATGGAGAGAGAAAAAGAGGGGGAGAGGAAGCAGGAGAGAGGTGGAAAGAACAAGAGCAGAAGAGAGTTTTAATTTGGTCTGGTGGGAACAAGTTTTTGATGTGCATGTTAGGGGTAGGTGTTTCCTCTTAGAAAGAAATAAGCAATAATGGTGGGTTAGCAAAAGGTCCTGGTTTATTTAAGGAAATGTAGCAATTTTCTCAATTGAGATATAAACTCACAGGAGGAAGCTCCATAAATAATCTCAATGTGTGGCTTAACAGCTGTCTTTTGCAGCTACCAACATTTTTAATACGGTGGGAAAAGATAGAAAGCAACGTTGTAGAGTCTTCTTCATCTGTCTCTTCTTTCAATACACACACACACACACACACACACACACCTACACAGGGTAACTGTTTTAATGATTAATCCTTCAGAAACAGATTAAAAAAATAATAAAAGATGCCAGCAAAAACCACAGCTCCAACTTGCAGGTGGAACAGACCTATAAAGGGCTTTTATCTCCTGCCCATCATTTCCAATTGTCTTGTTTACCCCCTTGAATCCAGATCAGGCACCATTACTGCACTCAGTGTCCACATTACTCTTGTGAAGGAAAAATTAATTCTGAATTACTGGCCCCATAACTGCCTGTTCTTCACATTATCTGTCAGGAAAATAAGCAGACAATAGCTAGCTAAGTGGATTTCTTAGCTGCCATTCAGTAAAGAAGGGACAGGTGTTCAATAGGGCTTCTTTCTTTTCTCAACTGCTATTTAACAATACATACAGGAGGAGTTTAATTGTCTGCACCCACCTGCCCTCTTGTCATTTCTTGGTTTTATTGGTTTTAATGAAAATATTAAGTGTACTCTAAGAACAGCGGATAGGTGACATTTTGATTGAAACATACAAGGAAATGTGTAATGCAGGCAGGCACTATTACAGTTTTAATAGAAACTGAAAGAAGTAACATCCAGAACAACATTTTTGCTATTGTTATGTAAATAGCTAGTCCTGAGAAGGGTAACTGGTAACTGAAAAAATATGGTTGCCCCCAAAAAAAAACCTTTCACCTTGGTTACCTGACTTTTTTTCCCTACAAGAATAAAGTAGTCAGGCTTTGGCATGTTTTCGTTTATTAGCTACCCTTTAGGTAGTATCCCTGGTCGAATATGTTTCCTAACACCTTTCCTCTTCTTTGGAATCAGAATACATTAAAGTTTCTAGGGAGAACTTTGATGCATTAGCAAAAGTGTGGGATGAAGCAAAAAATAGCAACTTGTTGCAGCTGACTAGGTAGAACAGGGACTAGTGACCATTCTCACCAGCCAGCAAGGGCTTGTGTTTGAACCCGTCTCCCAGACTTAAAATAGAGAAAGAAAAATGTCAGAGTGAAAATCATGCTGTGTGTCATCTTCAGTGCATATAATGACTTTAATTTTTACTGTATTTCAATCTTGTTCATTATAAGAACAATAGTTTATTGTGTAATAAACATAAAATAAAACACCATCATTCCCACATGCATGCTCGTGTATGTGTGTTTTTGATTGCTTAGTCGTGTCCGACTCTTTTTGATCCCCAGACTAAAGCCTGCCAGGCTTCACGGTTGGTGGGATTTTCCAGGGAAGAATGCTAGAGTGGGTTGCAATTTCCTCCTCCAGGGGAACTTCCCAATCCAAGGATCAAACCCATGTCTCCTGCCTGCACTTCATTCATTGCAGGCAGATTTTTTACCACTTGAGCCACCTGGAAAGATGTGCATGTTCATATATGCACACAAGTATACAAAGTATACCTTCAAATTTAAATTGCTAGTATTAGAAAATAAAGATCCCAGAAATTTCCCATGTTTCTATTTAAAAGTTAGAGTATTTTCCAGTGTGTGTTGAGTGGCAGAGAAGAACAAGTGTCTGTCATTGAGAAGGTTCCTGAATGTATGTGCTATGCTAAGTCACTTCAGTCACGTCTGACTTTTTGTGATCCTATGGATTGTGTAACCCACCAGGCTCCTCTGTCTGTGGGATTCTCTAGACAAGAATACTGGAATCGGTTGCCATGCCCTTCTCCAGAGGATCTTCCTGACCCAGGGACTGAACCCATATATGTAGCGGTGTAAATGGGTAGGTAGTGTGCATACTTCTTCTTTAGTAAGAATTTCTCTATTCATCCATGATTTTTAAAAATAAGAAAAGTTTACAATACATTTCAATGCTAAAGGATGAAGTAAAATTTCAGCACATGTGACAGGACATGCGTCACATACTTGTACATACATGAAATTGTCCTAAGGAGTTTTTGCCCAGCACACACTTAGATGAATGATCTTATTCATTCATCCATTTATTCATTCATCCTTCTATCCATCCACCCATCTACCCATTGCAACTTTTCGCTGCAAGTTGTAGAATATTCAGCTAAAACTACCCTTAGAAATGAAGGTCATTTGTTGACACTAACAGGATACCCTGAGGGAGGGCAGTTCTATGTTTGATCCAATGAGTTAGCAGAGTCATCAAAAACCCAGCATTTTTTCCTTCCTATTTCTTTTTATTCATTGTAAACTTCTTTTTCATATTTAAGCTTCCCTCACTTGATTGCAAATTGGCTACAAGTACCACATTTTAGAAAGGCAATATTCAAAGGTAGGAAATTTGAGCATCTTTCTTTTTATTTCAGAAGCAAATCCAAGAAAGCCAGATCCCATTGACAGAAATGGGTCACAGGCCCTTCCTTTAATCAACTCGGGAAAAGTGCAGCTTGGGATTTCCATTATTAATTGGGACCAATCATGATTCTGGCTATGTCAGTGATATGGTGATAAACGTGTTGATACCTTGCTCTCTGGGGAGAAAGAAAAATCAAGCACTGATTGTAGCTTTGGCTGATTTCTGTGGTGCAAATACTCTCATCATGGCTGATGATTTCAAGCTATTAACATGACTCCACTAAGGCCGAGTTGGGAAGAAAGGTGCATAACTGGCTCCTTCAAACCAATGTGAGCTTTCTCCAGTACTCCATCCACCAGGTTGGGTCCATATACCCTAAGCTTAATGCCACCCAATATTGAGCTAATTAGTGGATTATTTTAGAGATTAATAGGGGGAAACTTTGGGGCATGTTACCTACAGTGTCTGCCACATTCATTTCTTCATTCATTTCACACATAATTTTGCTGCCATTAGGTATCAGGTATTAAGTATGGGACATCTTTGAGGGAACTGCCTTGTCTGTGTTGCTTTATCAGGGAGTCTGCTCATCCCACACTCCTCAAGTGGTGAGCAACCTACTGTGTGGGTGTTCCTGCTCTTCCCCCACTCATACTGACCTGAAGGGAAGTATGTGCAAGCTGATGATAGGGTCCTGCACAGGGAGAAGATGGACAAATCAGACATTCTCTGTGAGCAATTGAAGTCATTTATCCATTGGATCATTGAAAAAGCAAGAGAGTCCCAGAAAACCATCCACTTCTGCTTTTTTGACTATGCCAAAGCCTTTGACTGTGTGCATCACAACAAACTGTGGAAAATTCTTAAAAAAGAAGAAAAAGAAATGAGCATACCAGACCACCTGACCTGCCTCTTGAGAAATCTGTATGCAGGTCAGGAAGCAATAGTTAGAACTGGACATAAAACAACAGACTGGTTCCAAATTAGGAAAGGAGTACATCAAGGCTGTATATTGTCACCCTGCTTATTTAACTTCTATGTAGAGTACATCATGAGAAACACTGGGCTGGAAGAAGCACAAGCTGGAATCAAGATTGCCGGGAGAAATATCAATAACCTCAGATATGCAGATGACACCACCCTTATGGCAAAAAGTGAAGAACTAAAGAGCCTCTTGATGAAAGTGAAAGAGGAGAGTGAAATAGTTGGTTTAAAACTCAACATTCAGAAAATGAAGATCATGGCATCTGGTCCCATCATGTCATGGCAAATTGATGGGAAAACACTGGAAACAGTGAGAGACTTTATTTTGGGGGGCTCCAAAATCACTGCTGATGGTGACTGCAGACATGAAATTAAAAGACACTTACCCCTTGGAAGAAAAGTTATGACAAACCAAGACAAATATTAAAATTCAAAGACATTATTTGCCAATAAAGGTATGTCTAGTCAAAGGTATGGCTTTTCCAGTAGTCATGTACGGATATAAGAGTTGGACTATAAAGAAAGCTGAGTGCAGAAAGATTGATGCTTTTGAACTGTGGTGTTGGAGAAGACTCTTGAGAGTCCCTTGGACTGCAAAGAGATCCAACCAGTCCATCCTGGAGGAAATCAGTCCTGAATGTTCACTGGAAGGACTGATGCTGAAGCTGAAACTCCAGTACTTTGGCCACCTGATGAGAAGAACTGCTTCATTGGAAAATACCTTGATGCTAGGAAAGATTGAAGGTGGGAAGAGAAGGGGATGACAGAAGATAAGCTGGTTGGATGGCATCACCCACTCAATGGACATGAGTTTGAGTAAACTCCAGTAGTTGGTGATGGATAGGGAGGCCTCGCATGCTTCAGTCCTTGGGGTCACAAAGAGGCAGACACAACTGAGCGACTGAACCGAACTGAACTGATCAGTATTTTATATTGCATTGGGTGGTGGTGGGGGAAAGTTGAATTAAGGTAAACTCAGTTCATTTAATATGCATAATCAAGAATGTGGTCAAGAAAGACAGTTCCTCGATGAGTGGAAAACATGAGAGACATAGTGAGGTCAGAAATATAAAACAGTGATCTCAATTCCTAATTTTTGATTCTACTTCACCTAGAAGTTCAGCTGCATCTTACTCCCTGTCCTTAAATAAAGCCTTAAAATATATTCTTGTGGCCACTGTTTTATTTTTGCATCAATTAGAGTTTTTTAAACAATGATTTTTGTTATCTCAAGTGTGTTCCCATTCCTTGCAATCAAAAGTAGAATAAAACATAAGAGCGAGCACGAAACTACTCCTGCCCTAGATAAACTTATGATGTAGCAATGAAAATACAGAAATAAACCAATAGGCAAAGACTTTGCAGTGAAACAATGTCTCACATAGACAAGTACACAACATGATGGCAATATATTGGAGAGAAAATTTTGCCTAGTCTTTATGGGGCAAGAGGAAGTTCTCTGATATTTTAAGAACTTTCAGAATTATCTTTATGTCTTATAGTGTAGAAGGATGCTAACTCACTCTGATTATAAGATGATGATTTCAGAAATAAAATTTTGACCCTCAAAATCGCCAAAAAAAAAATCAGAAAAATGAGAAAAATATGTCACTAAGCAAACTGCAAAAAGAACACTCCTACAGGCTTCAGCAATACATGAACCATGAACTTCCAGATGTTCAAGCTCGTTTTAGAAAAGGCAGAGGAAACAGAGATGAAATTGCCAACATCCACTGGATCATTGAAAAAGCAAGAGAGTTCCAGAAAAACATGTATTTCTGCTTTATTGACTATGCCAAAGCCTTTGGCTGTGTGGATCACAATAAACTGTGGAAAATTCTGAAAGAGGTGGGAATACCAGATCACCTGACCTGTCTCTTGAGAAACCTGTATGCAGGTCAGGAAGCAACAGTTAGAACTGGATATGGAACAACAGACTGGTTCCAAATAGGAAAAGGAGTACATCAAGGCTGTATATTGTCACCTTGCTTATTTAACTTCTATGCAGAGTACATTATGAGAAACACTGGGCTGGAAGAAGCACAAGCTGGAATCAAGATTGCTGGGAGAAATATCAATAACCTCAGATATGCAGATGACACCACCCTTATGGCAGAAAATGAAGAAGAACTAAAGAGCCTCCTGATGAAAGTGAAAGAGTAGAGTGAAAAAGTTGGCTTAAAGCTCAACATTCAGAAAATGAAGATCATGGCATCTGGTCCCATCACTTCATGGGAAATAGATGGGGGAACAGTGGAAACAGTAGCTAACTTTATTTTTCTGGGCTCCAACATCACTGCAGATGGTGACTGCAGCCATGAAATTAAAAGATGCTTACTCCTTGGAAGGAAAGTTATGACCAACCTAGATAGCATATTCAAAAGCAGAGACAGTACTTTGCCAACAAAGGTCCATCTAGTCAAGGCTATGGTTTTTCCAGTAGTCATGTATGGATGTGAGAGTTGGACTGTGAAGAAAGCTGAGTGCCGAAGAATTGATGCTTTTGAAGTGTGGTGTTGGAGAAGACTCTTGAGAGTCCCTTGGACTGCAAGGAGGTCCAACTAGTCCATCCTAAAGGAGTTCAGTCCTGGGTGTTCATTGGAAGGACTGATGTTGAAGCTGAAACTTCAGTATTTTGGCCACCTGATGCAAAGAGCTGACTCATTGGAAAAGACCCTGATGCTGGGAAAGATTGAGGGCAGGAGGAGAAGGGGACGACAGAAGATGAAATGGTTGGATGGCATCACAGATGGACCTGGATTTGGGTGGACTCCAGGAGTTGGGTTGACTCTGGGAGCTGGGTGGACTCCGGGAGTTGGTGATGGACAGGGAGGCCTGGTGTGCTGTGGTTCATGGGGTCACAAAGGGTCAGACACAACTGAGCAACTGAATTGAACTGAAGTGACACGTCTATTAAAATGGAAAAATCCAGAACGCTGATAATACCAAATGCTTGCAAGGATGTGGAGCAGTTGAGCCTCTTTATTCTTCATTGCTGGTGGGAAAAAAAAATGGAATAGCCACTGTGGAAGACAGTTGGCCGTTTCTAAATGTACTCTTACCATATGATTCAGAATCTTGTCCCTTGGTATTTACCCAAAGGAGTTGAAAACTTACAACCACACAAAAACCGGCACACAAATATGTATAGCAACTTTATTCATAATTGCCAAGATATCCTTTAGTAAGTGAATGGATGAACTGTGACACTTTCAGACAACAGATTATATTTAACACTAGAAAGAAATGAGCAAGCCATTAAAAGATATGGAGAGAATTTAAATGGATATTAGTAAGTGAAAGAAGCCAGACTTAAAAGGCTACATGCTGCATTATTCCTATTCTGTGACATTCTGGAAAATGCAAAAACCATGGGGTTAGTAAAACAAAAAATCAGTAGTTGTCAGGAATTAGAGAGGAAGGGATGAACAGGTGAAGCATAGGAGATTTTTAGGGCAAGGAAACTATTCTATATGATACTAAAATGATGGATACGTATAATAATTTTGTCTAAACCCATAGAATATATAGCACCAAGAGTTATCTCTAATGTTAAGCTGTGGACCCTTAGTGATAATGTGTCAGTATAGATTCATCACTTGTAACATGTACCAGTCTGGTGGGGAACATTGATAATGGGGGCGGCTATACATGTAAAGGGGCAGGAAGTGCATAGGATATTTTTATACCTTCCTCTCCAATTTGCTGTAACCTGAAATTATGCTGAAATAAAGCCTACTTTTTAAAAAGACTTCCTGGTGGCTTCCGTGGTGGCTCAGAGGTTAAAGCGTCTGCCTCCAATGCGGGAGACCCAGGTTTTGATTTCTGAGTTGAGAAGATCCCCTGGAGAAGGAAATGGTAACCCACTCCAGTATTCTTGCCTGGAGAATCCCGTGGACAGAGAAGCCTAGTAGGCTACAGTCCATGGGGTCACAAAGAGTGAGACACGACTGAGTGACTTCACTTTTTTTCACTTCTAAAAAGATGCATTCACAGTTATGAGAACTCAAACAAGAAGGCAGAACATCAACTTGTTCAACTCTAGCTGCGAATGTGCATGACAGAAAATGCAAATCTTTTGCCAGTCTGCACAAATCCATGAATGACCACAGAAGTACTGTGAGGACAGATTTTGGGGTTACAAATAACTTTTAGGAAGTAGGCAAGTTTGCAAACATGGAATCCATGAATAATGAGAGTTAACTGCACATGCAGCCTCATTCTGAGTTAGTCCTATTGTGATTCCTGACTTACAACATGTATTTCGCTTATGGCAGATTTTATCTGTCATCCTTATGATTTTCATGTGAGAAGCTAAATTTTCTTTCCCTCATAAGATCTCTCTGTTGATTTTAAAACTAATCTGTTTCAAATACTTGTTTTACTACTCATTAACTATGTGTCCTTGGACAAGTTGATTAACCACTTTGAAATTTAGTCAGTCATCTATAGATAAGAGAAAATAATACTGAGCCCTGCATAATTATTTTGATAAGTGGACAAGAGATGAACAGAAGACAACTACTGCTCTACCTGGCCCATTGTAGGTGCTGACATGCTTTAATATCTATTACAATGGCCACCAAGGAAAAGTACAGACATCCTTCAATATCTATGGGGACTGGTCCCAAGACAACCCCCAATACCAAAAGCCACAGGTGCTCAAGTCTCTTGTATAAAAAGGTGCAGTATTTCATATAACATACACATATCCTCTCAGACTTTAAGTCATCTCTAAATTACTTATTATCATCTCTAAATTACTTATTATAGCTCTGTGTGTGTGTGTGTTAGTTGTTCAGTCATGTCCAGCTCTTGGAGACCCCATAGACTATAGCCCCTGAGGCTTCTCTGTCCATGGGAGTCTCCTGGCAAGAATCCTGGAGTGGGCTGCCATTCTCTCCTCTTGGGATCTTCTGGACTCAGGGATCGAACCTGTATCTCCTGTGTCTCCTGTGTTGCAGGCAGATTCTTTACCATCTGAGCCAACATGGAAGCTTATTGTAGCTAATGCAATGTAAATGCTGTGTCAATGGTTGTCAATACAGTGTAAATGCTATATAAATAATTGCTAGCACAGAACAAGTTAAGGTTCTGCATTTTGGACATTTCCAGAATTCTTTCCTGAATGATTTTGACCTGTGATTAATTTAATCCACAGCTGTGGAACCTGTGGTTATGGGAGGGCTGACCATAATTATGTTCTGTAAGTCTGACATAGGTACATGTGGGAGCTCACTCATGTAAAGATTCATTCGTTCAATCATGTACTTATAATTTCAGAATTTACTTAATACCCACATAAAATAACTAACATCGAATTGAGTAAGAAGACATCTAAGCAAATCACATAAAATATAAAAATACATGTTTGGTTGAAGGACAGACTACCAAGATTAGAAAAGTCTTTACCAAGGAGGTGATGGCTAAGCTAAATCTTAAAGAGATATAAAAACTTACCACATGAAGAAAATCAAGAATAGTTTTTCAGTTAGAGAGGTTTGTACCTGCAAAAACCTTGCAGTGAGAGAGAATATGGCATATTGTTAGAATACTAAGAGTGTTCATATCACACAAACAAGGTTGAATGCCAAAAAGAAAAGTAACCATGTATGAAGAAAGCAGATCAGTATAGCTAAAAAATTTAAACCTTACTCTGAGGTCAATGGAAAACCAAAGAAGTATTAAAACAGGGATTGCTATAAATAAATTTTCATTTATGATAGTCAACGCAGAAGCGTGCCAGGTGTGACAGACCGTGCAGAAGCGTGGCCGAGAGGAGCTACCCTTGCCCAAGGTTAGGGGCAGTGACCAAGAGTGCCAACCTGACGACTCAGGAGCAGCCTAGAGGAGCTACCCTACATCCAAGGAGCGGTGACTGCACGAGCGCAGGAGGGCCTAGAGGAGCTACTCCACCTTCAAGGTCAGGAGGGGCAGCTGTGAGGAGATACCCCTTGCCCAAGGTAAGGAGCAGCTGTTGTGCTTTGCTGGAGAAGCTGTGAAGAGACACCCCACGTGCAAGGTAAGAGAAACCCAAGTAAGATGGTAGGTGTTGCGAGAGGGCATCAGAGGGCAGACACACTGAAACCATAATCACAGAAAACTGGTCAATCTAATCACACTAGGACCACAGCCTTGTCTAACACAATGAAACTAAGCCATGCCATGTGGGGCCACCAGGAGGGGCGGGTCATGGTGGAGAGGTCTGACAGAATGTGGTCCACTGGAGAAGGGAATGGCAAACCACTTCAGTATTCTTGCCTTGAGAACCCCATGAACAGTATGAAAAGGCAAAATGATAAGATACTGAAAGAGGAACTCCCCAGGTCAGTAGGTGCCCAATATGCTACTGGAGATCAGTGGAGAAATAACTCCAGAAAGAATGAAGGGATGAAGCCAAAGCAAAAACAATACCCAGTTGTGGATGTGAGTGGTGACAGAAGTAAGGTCCGATGCTGTAAAGAGCAATATTGCATAGGAACCTGGAATGTCAGGTCCATGAATCAAGGCAAATTGGAAGTGGTCAACAGGAGGTGGCAAGAGTGAACGTCCAAATTCTAGGAATCAGCGAACTAAAATGGACTGGAATGGGTGAATTTAACTCAGATGACCATTATATCTACTACTGCAGGCGGGAATTCCTCAGAAGAAATGGAGTAGCCATCATGGTCAACAAAAGAGTCTGAAATGCAGTACTTGGATGCAATCTCAAAAACGACAGAATGATCTCTGTTTGTTTCCAAGGCAAACCATTCAATATCATGGTTATCCAAGCCTATGCCCAACCAGTACTGCTGAAGAAGCTGAGGTTGAATGGTTCTATGAAGACCTACAAGACATTTTAGAACTAACACCGAAAAAGATGTCCTTTTCATTGTACGGGACTGGAAGGCAAAAGTAGGATGTCAAGAAACACCTGGAGTAACAGGGAAATTTGGCCTTGGAGTATGGAATGAAGCAGGGCAAAGGCTAATAGAGTTTTGCCAAGAGAACACACTGGTCACAACAAACACCCTCTTCCAACAACACAAGAGAAGACTCTACACATGGACATCACCAGATGGTCAATACTGAAATCAGATTGATTATATTCTTTGCAGCCAAAGATGCAGAAGCTCTATACTGTCAGCAAAAACAAGACCAGGAGCTATTTGTAGCTCAGATTATGAACTCCTTATTGCCAAATTCAGACTTAAATTGAAGAAAGTAGGGAAAACCATTAAACCATTCAGGTATGACCTAAATAAAATCCCTTATGATTATACAGTGGAGGTGAGAAATAGATTTAAGGGACTAGATCTGACAGATAGAGTGCCTGATGAACTACAGACAGAGATTCCTGACATTGTACAGGAGACAGAGATCAAGACCATCCCCATGGAAAAGAAATGCAAAAAAGCAAAATGGCTGTCTGGGAGGCCTTACAAATAGCTGTGAAAGAAGAGAAGTGAAAAGCAAAGGAGAAAAGGAAAGATATAAGCATCTGAATGCAGAGTTCCAAAGAATAGCAGGAGAGATATGAAATCCTGCCTCGGCGATCAATACAAAGAAACAGAGAAAAACAACAGAATGGGAGAGACTAGAGATCTCTTCAAGAAAATTAGAGATACCAAGGGAACACTTCATGCAAAGATTGGCTCAGTAAAGGGCAGAAATCGTATGGACCTAACAGAAGCAGAAGATATTAAGAAGAGGTGGCAAGAATACACAGGAGAACTGTATAAAAGAGAACTTCACAACCCAGATAATCATGATGGTATGATTACTCACCTTTAGTCAAACATCCTGGAATGTGAAGTCAAGTGGGCCTTAGAAAGGATCACTATGAACAAAGCTAGTGGAGGTGATGCAATTCCAGTTGAGCTATTTCAAATCCTGAAAGATGATGCTGTGAAAGTGCTGCACTCAATATACCAGCAAATTTGGAAAACTCAGCAGTGGCCACAGGACTGGAAAAGGTCAGTTTTCATTCCAATCCCAAAGAAAGGCAATGCCAAAGTATGCTCAAACTACCACACAATTGTACTCATCTCACACACTAGTAAAGTAATTCTCAAAATTCTCTAAGCCAGGCTTCAGCAATACGTGAACCGTGAACTTCCTGATGTTCAAGCTGGTTTTAGAAAAGGCAGAGAAACCAGAGATCAAATTGCCAACATCCGCTGGATCATGGAAAAGCAAGAGAGTTCCTGAAAAACATCTATTTCTGCTTTATTGACTATGCCAAAGCCTTTCACTGTGTGGATCAAAATCAAATGTGGAAAATTCTTAAAGTGATGGGAATACCAGACCATCTGACCTGCCTCTTGAGAAATCTGTATGCAGGTCAGGAAGCAGTAGTTAGAACTGGACATGGAACAACAGACTGGTTCCAAATAGGAAAAGGAGTATGTCAAGGCTGTATATTGTCACCCTGCTTATTTAACTTATATGCAGAGTACATCATGACAAACCCTGGGCTGGAGGAAGCACAAACTGAAATCAAGATTGCCGGGAGAAATATTAATAACCTCAGATATGCAGATGACATCACCCTCATGGCAGAAAATGAAGAGGAACTAAAAAGCCTCTTGATGAAAGTGAAAGAGGAGAGTGAAAAAGTTGGCTTAAAGCTCAACATTCAGAAAATGAAAATCATGGCATCTGGTCCCATCACTTCATGGGAAATAGATGGGGAAACAGTGTAAATAGTGTCAGACTTTATTTTCTTGGGCTCCATAATCACTGCAGATGGTGATTGTAGCCATGAAATTAAAAGACGCTTACTCCTTGGAGGAAAAGTGATGACCAGCCTAGATAGCATATTAAAAAGCAGAAACATTACTTGCCAACAAAGGTCCATCTTGTCAAGGCTATGGTTTTTCCTGTGGTCATGCATGAATGTGAAAGTTAGACTGTGAAGAAAGCTGAGCACCGAAGAACTGATGCTTTTGAACTGTGGTGTTGGAGAAGACTCTTGAGAGTCCCTTGGACTGCAAGGAGACCCAACCAGTCCATCCTAAAAATCAGTCCTGGGTGTTCATTGGAAGGACTGATACTGAAGCTGAAACTCCAATACTTTGCCACCTCATGCAAAGAGTTGACTCGTTGGAAAAGACCCTGATGCTGGGAAAGATTGTAGGCAAAGGAGAAGAAGGCAGCAAAGGATAGATGGTTAGATAGCATCACCAACTCAATGGACATGAATTTGAGCAAACTCTGGGAGACAGTGGAGGACAGAGGAGCTTGATGTCTGCAGTCCATGGGGCACATAGAGTCAGACATGACTTGCCAACTGAACATTAACAAGAAGAAACTAGATTAACATATGCTACCGTGTTATATGCCATAATCTCCACAGTAGAGGGAAAAAAACTCCATTGTTTGCCCTTCGAAATACCATATCCTGTCTTGATGGCATGCTCCTTTTCATCAAGTGGCGTTATGATTTTCCTACTACTGTGAACTTTACTCTGGTATATTCTGTGCAAACTTGAAACTAAGAATGAAGTAGAAACTGAAAGGATGGAGTAGTTTCTATTTGGATGAGCTGCCTAAACCTGTATTTCCCATGTCAAGGAAAGATACTTCTTTATCCCCTCATGCCATCTAAAGTATATTTTTCCTACTGGATTAAAAGAAATATTGGGTAATTTAATTTGAGACACTGGATTAAATGTTAGTAAACTTTCAAATTTGGTTCTGAGTAATATGGATGAATGTCTGAAGATTTAAAAGCTATTAGCAGAGCATGAAAGCCTGGCAAAAACTACAAATGAAACAGAGCTAATGATTTTATCGGCTTGGTCACTGGCACCTATGAAAGCTCAGAAAGTAAATGCTGACGACATGAAAGTGCATTTTGTTTATGTTTTCAAAATTCATTTATTTAGTTAGTTAAGCTGTGTTGGGTCTTCACTGCAGCACGTGGAATCTTCATTGTGCCGTGTGAATCTTTTGTTGTGGCACACAGGCTCAGGAGCTGTGCTGCGTGGGCTTTGTTGCTGCATGGCATTTGGGATCTTAGTTCCCCTCCTAGGGATTGAACCTGTATCCCTTGCACTGCAAGGTGGACTCGTAACCACTAGGCTACCAGGGGAATTCCTGTAAGTGGTTTAAAAAAAAAATGTAGGGGAAAGAGATTTAAAAAAAAATTTCTAGTAAATTGCTTCAAAATGTCAAAAGCAAAGTATTTCCTCTGCTTCAATAGTTATTTTCACCCAGCCAGTAACAAAGCCTGGGGGGGAAAATCTTCTTTCCTAGAACTGAGGCCTTTTGGACCCCAGCCTCTTATTTAACCTGGCCAGAGTCCTCACATTTTGTAGAGAAACCACTTCAGTGAACACCTTACAATGCCTAATACTAAAACCCTTTCACTTCATAATTTCTTCAGGTTGTTTTCTCTCACTGAAAACTATTGGAAGAAATAGTTTAGGACTAGAGTATTTCCTGTCATCTCCCTCATACACAGGGGCTTTAAAAGGAAAAAAAAAAAACTCATGTAGTTGAAATTTTCCTCCCATATTGGGGTTCACCTTCCCCCTCGACCCTCTCTGTGCCTCCCAGAACTAAATACCTGGTGTCAGAACTCAGGAGAAACCATGACCAAAACCTCACTATGATCTTTGGGAGGAAAATACTAAGCTTAGGCCTCAAGGTCAAGCTTGTGCTCCGGTTTTACTAACTGACAATATTAGAAAAATATGCGTAATCATGTGGATCAGACACTACAAATTGCTTTTCATTTTTAACTGGGCCCTCCAGTTAGTCAAAAAAGTAGACTATCAAGACCTCATTTCTATATAACCACATAGCCCAAAATAAGATCTGCAGAAGGTACTCGGACTGTTGACCACAGAAAACTATGTTCCTGCTTCTTGAGAAGATGGAGAAATAGTAAGAACCCAGATAGCTCAGGAGCAAAACTGTCATGTTGTGTTAAACCCATGATTCAGAGCGCCTCCCTCATTAAAATTCTTCAGTAGCTCCATGCAGCGGAGGATAGAGTTCATGCTCTTGGCCAAGCATGTTCAGCCTTTTAATGACTTTGGCCCTTAGCCACTTCTCCAGCTTCTTCTGCCCTCAACACCCGCCTCAGACTCCCCCAAACTCCTCTGCCTCCAGTGCTCCTCTCTAGCCATAGAATAATTGAGGTTGCCTTTCACTCATACTTTGCCTGACTAGCTCTTTCATTTCTCAAGACGTTAAGCCATTATTGTTTCTGCTGTGAAACTTCCTCTGACTTCCCTTCTTTTGTCCCAAAGAATTCTTCCTCTTCTTCTTTTATTCTACCACCGTTTCCTATATTCACTCAATAACCTTTGCGCTTTTATGTTTATTGCAAATGTGTCTCTCTTCTCTCCTAGAAGAAGAGCCCCTTGAAAGCAGTAAATGCATCTGTCATCACTCACTTTCAGAGCCAAGCACATTCCCTGGCACAGTCATAGGTACTTAATGACATTTACTGAATAAATTAATTAATGTATGACAGAGGCTGTCCCAAGTTCTGCCTCTGAAAGTAAACCTGTGTGCTTAGTCACCCAGTCATGCCTGACTCTTCGTGACCCCATGGACTGCAGCCCACCAGGCTTCTCTGTCCATGTGGATCCTCCAGGGAAGAAAACTGAAGTGGATTGCCCTGCCTTCCTCCAGAGAATCTTCCCAACCCAGGGATCAAACCCAGGTCTCCCATATTGAAGGCAGATTCTTTACCATCTGAGCTACCAGGATAAGCCCAATACAATAGACCTAACATTAAAAAAAAAAAAAAAGATATACCCAAATAACAGTTTTCCTTGTTAAGGCATTATAAAAATAGCATTTGTAAATGTAACTAAAGCTTTTACAATATAGATGTTTTTAAGCCAGCACAAACTCTTTAGATAGTGAAATTCAAATTCATTTCATACTTTGTAAACATTTAATTAATCTCAAAATTGGCGGGGGGGGGGGGCACTTTGGGCATAATATCAGTTCCTAAAATCTGTGTAAGTCCAGTTAAGTTTTATATTGTTTTGCTTCTTTATGATTTTCTTGTCATTTTTTATGCTTTTGGAAGATTGAAAAATAATTACTTTAAAATAGCAGATAATAGGAACTGACTGACACATGGAATTTGGGATTCTGGCTAGAGCTGTGTCTAGCAGTTCAAATGATGCCATTAGAAATCTCACACTTGCCCTGTTTCTCTCAGCTCTGCTTGTCTATGTGTTACTTTCTTTCCAGGTAAGTCACATCTACATGATGGCAAAGGTAGCCAACGGCAACTTAAGTTTCCCCTGGGATTTCCGGTAAGTGATCCCTGTATTTCTTTCCCTGTAGCATAAGCACAAGTCAAGTAGATGACTCACTGGCTTGACTTGTGTCCCATGTCCCCCCTTTCCCTGCCCGATCAGCCACTATGACACTGGACACTAATTGGATAGAATATGTTATTAACATATACTCCCACTAGGGATGGTGTGGGATTCATTCTGGTATACTCTGAGAACTGCATGTTTTAAAAATGCAAAATAGATAATTTCCCCAGAGAGATGCCAAATAAACAACACAAAACAAAAATATTTTGTCCCACCACAAAAGATGCTTGCTGTTTCCACAACTGTTCTATGTATCCCTGAAAGTTAAAGCAATCAGAATGTCATAAAATGTGCAGTATTAAAATGGCCATCATGTTATAGAAGACAATAACATTTTGTTTTGCTCCTAAACATTGGTTCTAAACATTAGATGATTTATGTGTTTCTTTTTTGTTTTTCCGCTCCATAAAGCTTTATCTTGAGAAAATATTTATGATAATTCTTTGCTCCCATTCATGAATCACAACTGATTGCTTTGGGCCCGGGGTTCTCTGGTGAGAGTTCAGCTCTTTCTTGAATGCTTTGCACTAAGATCATTTGCCACCTTTCTGCTCACTTTTGCAATTTCCAAACTTTTCCTATTGTTTATCCTACCCTCTCCATCTGAGGATGGAACACTCAGAAGAGTTTACTGTAAAATTTAAGCTATGTTTTTGGTTCTTATTTTCTTCAAAGTCTTTTGTCATATCATCATCATCAATAACAGTTATCATGAACTTAATAATAACAACAAAATATCCAAGCTTAACAACGCTTGCTCTTTTTATACGGAGTGATAGTTATCATATTTTAAGTGTCAATTATCATGTTCTAATTTTCAGAGCCACAGATAGACTTGGGGGATGTGATTATGAGAAAAGGAATTTCTACTTGTGGAGTACAACATTAGTGGGGAAAACTTCATTCCTAAATGAGACAGAACCTGACTGCAGCTGAAGTATCATCACCAAATATCCATTTGAAATTCATCTCACCATATGGAAATGAGGTTTCCTTCTCAGCAAGGAAAGTTTATTTCTTTTGACCAGTTATACAAAGAAAACTATACAGAAGAGTTAAATGCTTCAATAATCATATGGCTAATTGGCAACTTCCCAGTCACCAACTATTACAAATCACTATTTTTTAATTTCTGGAAATTTTAATAGTAATGAACTGTGAGTAGATTTTATAAACATCTGATCATTCATATTGTGAATAATGGAAATTATGGCAAATAGAGCTTAAATCTTATAAATGTTGTTGTATCCCTGCATTTCACATGAAATCAGCTGATGAAAAATCTATCTAACCTGAAATGGTTTTTTTTTTTTTTTAAGTAAAATTCCTATTAAGATAGACTGTTAAGAAAATCCCTTACATGGAGCTTGAGAGCCTCCTGACCTCCATTTTTGCTTCTCATGGGAAGCAGTTCAAATGAAAAGACTTTAATTATTATGCACAAGCAGCTATATAAAAATCTCTGACTCTTTGCAGAGACAAGCTCTCTATTTGCAATTAGGGAAAAGAACACATAATGTCTGTGAGTCCCCTGTCATTCATCTCTTACTTGTTTGCTTTTTTGATATACCTATAGCATCATTCTGTTTTCTTTTTCTGGAAATAATTAAGGGAAAACTTGCTTATCAGAGGCATCAAAAAGAGGAAAGAAGATATGATTGTAAGTCACAATGGATATTTTCATTCTGCATTGAACAAGACAGCTTCCCATTTAGTATTTTATTGATTACTCCATGAGGACTTGACTGTAGGCAACAGGGATATCCCTCTGAGGGCTACCCATTTTAGCTCTATGATCTAGTCCTATAGGAGTAATGGAGTCTAGAAACTGTTCAGGCAGCTAAATGTTATATGTGTGTGTGTGTGTGTGTGTGTGTATGTGTATATATATATATATATACATATATATGTATATATATATACATATATATGTATATATATATATATATATATATATATATATATACTCAAAAGTTTTTTGGTTTAAAGCCACTAAGGTAAGTGTTTAATAGATGTGATATTTCACTGTGTTAGGTAGTAGTATATAGTTACTATTTGTTACCTAAAATCTTGAATGCTGCTGCTAAGTTGCTTCAGTCGTGTCTGACTCTTGTGTGACCCCATAGATGGCAGCCCACCAGGCTCCCCCATCCCTGGGATTCTCCAGGCAAGAACACTGGAGTGTGCTGCCATTTCCTTCTCCAATGCATGAAAGTGAAAAGTGAAAGTGAAGTCTCTCAGTCGTGTCCGACTCTTCGCAACCCCATGGACTGCAGCCTACCAGGCTCCTCTGTCCATGGGATTTTCCATGCAAGAGTACTGGAGTGGGGTGCCATTGCCTTCTCTGAAAATCTTGAATAAGATAGGTTAATATTGGAGTCTTCATTTATCTCACATTGGTGATACATTAAGAAAACTTCAATTTTATTTATTTTTAATAAGAAACTCATGAATAATATTCATTTTTGAAGTTTCAGTGGAAATAATGAAACGTAGTATCAATATTACTTGAAAGATTTTTTAATTGGAAGATAATTGCTTTACAATGTTGTGTTAGTTTCTGCTATACAACAGTGTGAATCAGCCATAAGTATAAATATATCCCCTCCCTGTTGAGCCTCCCTCCCATCACCCTCCCATCCCACCTCCCTAGGTCATCACAGCACCAAGCTGAGCTACCTGTGCTATACAGCAGCTTCGCACTACCTGTTTCACACATACTAGTGTATATGTGTCAGTGTTACTCCCTTAATTCTACCCACCCTCTTCTTTTTCCCCTTGTGTTCAAAACATATTGAGTTCACACATAGTCTAAATGCACTGAAGGTTTAAATTCAGCACTGTAACTATTAGGAGATAATTAGACTTCAATTTTCATTATCTTATGTTTTCAGTTTCATTGCAGTCAAGCCTCAAAATATGATCTTGAAAGGTTGCTGCTGAACCATGAAAGACTTGGCCTCCAGAGGAGACGAATTCAGTTCGGGGCCTGAGATGAGGCTTGATTGCTCAGAACTTTTGTGTAATAAAGTTTTGTTAAAGTATAAAAGAGATAGAGACATCAGATAGAGACACAGACACCAGAAGGGGGTAGAAAGAATACCCCCTTGCTAGTGTTAGCAATGGAGTTATATACCTTTTAATTAGTTATTACAATGAATCAAAAGAATGTCTGGAGGTTGTAAAGATCTTACTAGACCCAATAACATAATCTACATTTTAGGATAACAGGATTCAGTTCAGTTCAGTCGCTCAGTTGTGTCAGACTCTTTGCGACCCCATGTATTGCAGCACACCAGGCCTCCCTGTGCATCACCAACTCCAAGAGTTCACTCAAACTAATGTCCATCAAGTCGGTGATGCCATCCAGCCATCTCAGCCTCTGTCATCCCCTTCTGCTCCTGCCCCTAATCTCTCCCAGCATCAGGATCTTTTCCAGTGAGTCAACTCTTCTCATGAGGTGGCCAAAGTACTGGAGTTTCAGCTTTAGCATCATTCCTACCAAAGAACACCCAGGACTGATCTCCTTTAAAATGGACTGGTTGAAAAAAAAAATAAAATAAAATAAAATGGACTGGTTGGTTCTCCTTGCACTCCAAGGGACTCTCAGGAATCTTCTCCAACACCACAGTTCAAAAGCATCAATTCTTCGGCGCTCAACCTTCTTCACAGTCCAACTCTCACATCCATACATGACCACTGGAAAAACCATAGCCTGACTAGATGGACCTTTGTTGGCAAAGTAATGTCTCTGCTTTTGAATATGCTATCTAGGTTGGTCATAATGTTCCTTCCAAGGAGCAAGCGTCTTTTAATTTCATGGCTGCAGTCACCATCTGCAGTGATTTGGGAGCCCCCCAAAATAAAGTCTGACACTGTTTCCACTGTTTCCCCATCTGTTCCTATAAAGTGATGGGACCAGATGTCATGATCTTAGTTTTCTGAATGTTGAGCTTTAAGCCAACTTTTTCACTCTCCTCTTTTACTTCCATCAAGAGACTTTTTAGCTCCTCTTCACTTTCTGACATAAGGGTGGTGTCATCTGCATATCTGAGGTTACTGATATTTCTCCCAGCAATCTGAATTCCAGCTTGTGCTACTTCCAGCCCAGTGTTTCTCATGATGTACTCTGCATAGAAGTTAAATAAGCAGGGTGACAATATACAACCTTGACATACTCCTTTTCCTATTTGGAACCAGTCTGTTGTTCCATATCCAGTTCTGACTGTTGCTTCCTACCTGCATACAGATTTCTCAAGAGGCAGGTCAGGTGGTCTGGTATTCCCATCTCTTTCAGAATTTTCCACAGTTTATTATACTCCACACAGTCAAAGGCTTTGGCATGGTCAATAAAGCAGAAATAGATGTTTTTCTGGAACTCTCTTGCTTTTTCCATGATTCAGCAGATGTTGGCAATTTGATCTCTGATTCCTCTGCCTTTCCTAAAACCAGCTAGAACACCTGGAAATTCACGGTTCACGTATTGCTGAAGCATGGCTTGGAGAATTTTGAGCATTAATTTACTAGTGTGTGAGAGGAGTGCAGTTGTGAGGTAGTTTGAGCATTCTTTGGGATTGGAATGAAAACGGACATTTTCCAGTCCTGTGGCCACTGCTGAGTTTTCCAAATTTGCTGGCATATTGAGTGAAGCACATTCATAGCATCATCTTTCAGGATTTGAAATAGCTCCACTGGAATTCCATCACCTCCACTAGCTTTGTTCGTAGTGATGCTTTCTAAGGCCCACTTGACTTCACATTCTAAGATGTCTGGCTCTAGATGAGTGATCACACCATCGTGATTATCTGGATCGTGAAGATCTTTTTTGTTCAGTTCTCCTGTGTATTGTTGCCACCTCTTCTTAATATCTTTTGCTTCTGTTAGGTCCATACCATTTCTTTCCTTTATCGAGCCCATCTTTGCATGAAATGTTCCCTTGGTATCTCTAATTTTCTTGAAGAGATCTCTAGTCTTTCCCATTGTGTTGTTTTTCTCTATTTCTTTGCATTGATCACTGAGGAAGGTTTTCTTATCTCTCCTTGCTATTCTTTGGAACTCTGCATTCAGATGCTTATATCTTTCCTTTTCTCCTTTGCTAACATGATTAGCCAGAAGGTTTTCAGGAAGGAGAAACTGTCCGCAAGCAGGATACATTATTGTTATATAATCCTTAGTCAGTTCAGTCAGTTCAGTCTCTCAGTCATGGAATTTTCAGTTTGGGAAGATGAAGTTATGGAGATAAATGATGGTAATGGCTAAATAACAGTCTAAAATGTACTTAATACCACTGAACTATACACTAAATATGGTTAAGATGGTAAAATCTCATGTATGCTTTCAGTTCAGTTCAGTTCAGTCGCTCAGTCGTGTCAGACTCTTTGACCCCATGAATCGCAGCATGCCAGGCCTCCCTGTCCATCACCAACTCCCAGAGTTCACTCAAACTCACGTCCATCGAGTTGGTGATGCCTTCCAGCCATCTCATCCTCTGTCGTCCCCTTTTCCTACTGCCCCCATCCCTCCCAGCATCAAAGTCTTTTCCAATGAGTCAACTCTTTGTATGAGGTGGCCAAAGTACTGGAGTTTCAGCTTTAGCATTATTCCTTCCAAAGTACACCCAGGACTGATCTCCTTTAGAATATACTGGTTGGATCTCCTTGCAGTCTATGGGACTCTCAAGAGTCTTCTCCAAGTGTCTTCTAATCCTTAGTACAGAGTTTAAACTGAGTTGTTTGTTGTGTAATCATCAGTTCCAGGCTTAAAAATAAAAATGTTTTATGTGACTAAGACTAAGGAATGTAGAGGGAAAAAAAAAAAAAAAACAAAGAACAAATGTTTGTCCTTCCTCCTCCTTGAGAATTCCAGAATCCTCTCTCCTCAGGGATCCTTAAACTTATCAAGCTGCCTAGGAACTGACTCTCTCAATCTGATGGAGGGAGAGGAGGCAACCTTAATTTGGAGGACTCCAAGATAATTTTTTCTCCCTTAACTCTTCCAGTAATCAAATATCCCTTTTTTGATCTACCTATACCTCCTTCTTGTTTAGCATCTGATAGTCCATCAGTTCATCACTAGTGAGTCATGTGGACTCACCAAAGCAAGTATTAACAATTCTGAATCTTTGTATCTTTGGGTCTACCTCAATAAGGAGCAGATACTCACTGAAAATTTATTGACTAGAAAATCAGCCTACTTTCTGATCTCTCTACTTAAAATCATTTTTAAAGCAGATTGCAATCTTGATAATGGGAACTCTATCGTTCATATCTCTCTCCTGTCCAAATATTTTTGGAGATCTCTGTTATCTAAATACTACAATTCAAAATCATCAGCTTGGTATCTTGCACACTCTGTTGCTTGTCTTGCTGTGTGACTTCATTTTCTATTCCTCCAAAGTACCTACCCTTACATTTTAGTCAACTAATTTATCCTCTGTATACATGTTATACTCTTCAACCTGCATAGATTTGCACAAGCCATTTCAGAAGTCTGAGACATCCTAATTTCCATCTTTGTGTTTCCAAATCCTACCAATCATTTAAAGTCTCCCTCAAATAATACTTTCTGTCCAGGCAGGGAGTTGGTGATGAACAGGGGAGCCTGGAGTGCTGCAGTTCATGGGGTCACAAAGAGTTGAACATGACTGAGTGACTGAACTGAACTGAACTGATCCAGGCATAGTTACATATCCTGACCCCTCTTGCACCGGTTCTTTATCTGCACCTTCATCAGAGCACTTACTCCTAATTTCCATTATTGTTCTGCATGTTACTAATTCACTCAATTTCCCCAAGAGTACAGGTCTTTCATTTTCTTTATTCCTGGGTATTTTCTTCTTTTTAATGCAATTTTAAACAGGATCATTTTCTTGCTTTCTCTTTCTGTGAGTTTGTTATTAGTGTGTAGAAGAGCAACAGATTTCTATATTAATCTTGTATCCTACAACTTTACTGAATTCATTTATTAAATCTAACATTTTTGACAGAGACTTTAGCATTCTCTATATAGAGTACCAGGTTTCCCCAGTGGCTCAGTAGCAAAAGAATCTGCCTGCAGTACAGGAGATGTAGGTGACATGGGTTCAGTCCCTTAGTCAGGAAGATGCCCTGGAGGAGGACATGGCAACCCACTCCCGTATTCTTGTTGGGAAAATCCCAAGGAGAGAGGAGCCTGGCAGGCTACAGTCCATGGGGTCACAAAGAGTTGGACATGACTAACATGACAGAGCACATATAAAGTTTCATGTCATCAGCAAAAAATGATAGTTTTACTTCTTTCCTTTCAGTTTGGATGTCTTTTGTTTCTTTTTTCTTTTCTGACTGCTGTGGCTAGGACTTTCAATACTAGGTTGAATGTAAGTGGCAAGAGTAGGCATCCTTGTCTTATTCTTGATTTTAAAGGAAAATCTTCTAGCTTTTCACTGTTGAGTTTAACAACAGTTGTTGGTTTGTAATAAATGGTGTTTATTATGTTGAGATGTGTTTCCTCCATATCATCTTTGTTGAGATTTTATCAAGAATGGATGTTGGATTTTGTCAAATTCTTTTTCTGCATCTATTGTGATAATTACATGATTTTTATTCTTCCTTTTGTTAATATGGTATACCACATGATTGATTTGTGGATACTGAACCATACTGGCATTTCTGGAATAAATCCCATTTGAACATGATGTATGATCTTTTTTACATATTGTTAAATTCAGTTTGTTAATATTTTGTTAGGATTTTTTGCATCTATATTCATCAGAGATATTGACCTATAATATTCTTTCTCTTTCTTTTTGTTAATGTTTCTATCTGGTTTTGTTATTAGAATGATAGTGGCCTTATAGAATGAGTTTGAGAGTATTTCATCCTCTTTGATTTTTGAAGTAGTTTGAGGAGAATAAATATTAGTTTTTCTTCATATGTTTGATGGAATTTCCCCTGTGAAGCTGTCCAGTCCTGTGCTTTGCCTTGCTAGGAGTTTTCTTTATTATGTATTCACTTTTAGCACTAGTGATTGGTCTCTTCAGATTGTCTTTCTTCTTGATTTAGTCTTGGAAAGTTGTATGTTTCTAGAAATTTGTCCATTTCTCCTAGGTTGTCCAATTGGTTCATACTATTCTCTTATGATTTTTATATGTCTGTGATATCAATTGTTATTTCTTTTCTTTAATTTATTATTTTGTTTGCTTAAAGCCTCTCTCTCTTTCTCTTGATGAACCTGACTAATGTCTCATATTTTATTTATCTTTTCAAAACATCAGCTCTTAGTTTCATTGATATTAAGAAAAATTTTTGTCTCTATTTCATCTCTTACTTTTATTAGCTTACTATTTTTCTCCTGCTGAATTGGAGCTTTTTTTCTTCTTTTTCTAAATCCTTTATATAGTAATTTAGGTTGAGATTTTTCTTGTTTCTTAGTATAGCATTGTATTATTCTAAACTTCCCTCTTACAACTCCTTTGGCTGAATCCCATAGATTTTTCAAAGTTGTGTTTTCATTTTCATTAATTTCAAGATATTTTCTGATTTCTTCTTTAATTCCTTCTTTGAGCCATTGGCTTTTTAGTAGCATGTTGTTTATTCCCTGTTTTTGTTTTCCCATTTTTCTTCCTATCATTGATTTCTAGTTTCATATTGTTGTGGTATGAAAAAAGGCTCAATGTAGTAATTTCTATCCTCTTAAGTGTGTTGAGACTTGTTTTGTGGCCTAGCATGTGATCTAACCTCAAGAGCATTATGTGTATACTTAAACAATGTTTATTCCACTGTTTCTGAATAAAATGTCCTGTAGATTTCTATTAATTTCAATTGATCTATTTGGACATTTAAGACCACTGTTGCCTTATTGAATTTTGTATATGAATGATCTGTCCATTGATGTAAGTAAAGTGTTAAAATTATCTATGATTATTGTATTATTGTCAGTTTCTACCTTTATGTCCTTTAATATGTGCTTTATATATTTAAGTTCCCCTATACTAGGTACATATATGTTAATGAGTGTTATATCCTCTTCTTGTATTGGTCCCTTTATCATTATATCCTTCCTTGTCTGTTCTTACAGCCTTTGTTTTACAGTTTGTTTTGTCTGATATGTATAATGCTGCCCCCACATTCTTGTCTTGTTCATTTGCATGAAACATCTTTTTCCATCCTCTCATTCTTAGTCTATTTGTGTCTTTAGCCCTGGTAAATGTCCTGTAGTTCAGTTCAGCTCAGTTGCTCAGTCGTTTCCGACTCTTTGCGATCCCATGAATCACAGCACACCAGGCCTCCCTGTCCATCACCAACTCCAGGAGTTCACTCAGACTCACGTCCATTGAGTCAGTGATGCCATCCAGCCATCTCATCCTCTGTTGTCCCCTTATCCTCCTGCCCACAATCCCTCCCAGCATCAGAGTCTTTTCCAATGAGTCAACTCTTCACATGAGGTGGCCAAAGTACTGGAGTTTCAGCTTTAGCATCATTCCTTCCAAAGAAATCCCAGGGCTGATCTCCTTCAGAATGGACTGGTTGGATCACCTTGCAGTCCAAGAGACTCTCAAGAGTCTTCTCCAACACCGCAATTCAAAAGCATCAATTCTTCAGTGCTCAGCTTTCTTCATAGTCCAACTCTCACATCCATACATGACTACTGGAAAAACCATAGCCTTGACTGGACGGACCTTAGTCGGCAAAGTAATGTCTCTGCTTTTGAATATGCTATCTAGGTTGGC
The DNA here is from genome assembly GCF_042477335.2 of Ovis canadensis. NCBI lineage: Eukaryota > Metazoa > Chordata > Mammalia > Artiodactyla > Bovidae > Ovis > Ovis canadensis. Next base: position 58,398,133 of record NC_091246.1, on the reverse strand, counting down.
CATAACTTTTCTTCCAAGGAGTAAGTGTCTTTTAATTTCATGGCTGCAGTCACCATCTGCAGTGATTTTGGAGCCCCCAAAATAAAGTCTGACACTATTTACACTGTTTCCCCATCTATTTCCCATGAAGTGATGGGACCAGATGCCATGATCTTCGTTTTCTGAATGTTGAGCTTTAAGCCAAATTTTCACTCTCCTCTTTCACTTTCATCAAGAGGCTCTTTAGTTCCTCTTCACTTTCTGCCATAAGGGTGGTGTCATCTACATATCTGAAGTGATTGATATTTCTCCCGGCAATCTTGATCCCAGCTTGCATTTCTTCCAGTCCAGCGTTTCTCATGATGTACTCTGCATAAAAGTTAAATAAGTGGGTGACAATATACAGCCTTGATGTACTCCTTTTCCTATTTGGAACCAGTCTGTTGTTCCATGTCCAGTTCTAACTGTTGCTTCCTGACCTGCATACAGATTTCTCAAGAGGCAGGTCAGGTAGTCTGGTATTCCCACCTCTTTCAGAATTTTCCACAGTTTATTGTGATCTACACAGTCAAAGGCTTTGGCATAATCAGTAAAGCAGAAATAGATGTTTTTCAGGAACTCTCTTGCTTTTTCCATGGTCCAGCGGATGTTGGCAATTTGATCTCTGGTTCCTCTGCTTTTTCTAAAACCAGCTTGATCATCAGGAAGTTCATGGTAAGCAGCGTATAAATGAATCTTGATTTTTAATCCAATCAGCCTCCCTGTGTCTTTTGAATGGTGCATTAGTCACATTAACATTTGAAGTAATTGTTGATGAGTCTGTGCTTCTTTCTATTCTGTTACCTGTTTTCTGGTTGTTTGTACAATTCTTATCTTTTATTTTTTTTTCCTTCTTCTTCTCCCCTTGAGGTTTGATAATTTTCTTTAGTGCTATGCTTGTGTTCCTTTTGCTCTAGTTTTTGTGTTATCTGTTATAGGTTTTTGATTTGTGGTTTCCATGATGTTCATGTATATTGCTCTATATCTGCTTGTTTTAAATTGATAGTCATTAAATTTCTTCTCTGTTCAGTGGCTACACAAACCTTTGGGGTGTAGCCCAATTTGGGGGTCAAAATTTGTTCCCAGAATGCTGGAGCAGAAGCCCTGAAGGTTAGGTCTGATCTGTTTTTGTTAACCTCTCCCTCTTAACACTGGCACTCTCAAACCAGAAGGGAGTAGCAGTGGACTAAGAAGGGCTAGAGAAAGTGCTTGGTGTGAATCTGGGTCTAGGCTATGTATCTCTAGCCCTAGTCAAAGTCCTGGACTGCCACTAATGCCTCTGTAAAGTGCCAGTAATGGCTTCTACTGCCTTTCTCAGATGCCATTCCAGGTCTGAGCTAGTTCCATCCATCACAGCTGAATTCTCCCTCCAGCTTCTGTCAGCTGCATCTCACCCTAGTGTGAAGCTGTGTCATGAAGCTCCCGGGGCCGGACTGGGCACTTAGTTCAGGCTGGGGCATGTGCTGGGACAATCAAGGGAAACTGACCAGAATCCTGGGCAGTTTCAATTTGACTTCTCCACCATGTTTCGAAAGCTAACAAATGTGTGCATGTTCTTTTCCAGCAGAGTTTAGGTTTCTTACAGCTCTCCTTTTAGTCCCACTGATTTTCTAATCAGCTAAAGAGACCTGTCTTCCTGATGTCAGACTCCAGAGCTGGGTGTCCAATATGTGACTCAACCACTCACGCCCAGGAAATATGTCTCTCCATGTAATCTCTCCATGTAATCCATGTTTCCCCCTTCCTAATCACTTCTCATCCCTTCCTACTTGATTCTGTGTGTATCTTTCTTACAATTTGATTGTGTAAAAGTCTTTCTCCCAGTCTCATTAGTTTTCAGTAAGAATTATTCCATGTGTAGATGCACCCTTGTTGTATTCCTGAGAGAAGATAAGCTCTATGTCCTCCTACTCTGCCATCTTGATCTCTCCCCTACAATGATAGATTTTACACAATCAAAAGAAATAGTTGCTGCTGCTGTTGCTGCCAAGTCACTTCGGTCGTGTCCGACCCTGTGGGACCACAGAGACAGCAGCCCACCAGGCTCCCCCGTCCCTGGGATTCTCCAGGCAAGAACACTGGAGTGGGTTGCCATTTCCTTCTCCAATCCATGAAAGTGAAAAGTGAAAATGAAGTTGCTCAGTCATGGTAGACTGTTTGTGACTCCATGGACTGCAGTCTACCAGGATCCTCCTCCGTCCATGGGATTTTCCAGGCAAGAGTACTGAAGTGGGTCGCCATTGCCTTCTCTGAAAGAAATAGTAAATACACTTAATTCCAAACTGCCTCCTCTATAACTGATGTTTAATTTAATTTTACTTGTGAGATTAAAAAGATCACAAAGTGAAGAAAGGAAAGAAGAAGGGGATGGTGAGAAAAATGGAAGGAGGAAGGAGTTTTGTGAGGAAGTCTGTATTGCTAATTTATAGTAAACTACATTCCAGTGATAGTGGAAAACAATTGAGAATGTTAAATCATGATTCACTATTCCCCAATTGTAAAATTTTAGGCCAATTTTGGAAAACATAGAATATTTCTACAATTCCAACTTTATGGATGAAGAAAAGGGGTCAGGGAACTTGATTGTACTTTAAACTCAGAAATGTCCCTTTTAATATCATTTTGAGTGAAGGAAAAATTTGTCTGCCAAGAACAAGTTTTCTGACTTTTAACCTTAATTTTCTCACAAATGGAGTAGGAAAAGAAGCCCTTTGGAGGATTTTTCAAATGCAGACATAGTTTACTTCTCAGATGTTGTTAATGGGAATGTTGTAATGTAGATTTTTTTTTCTTTCTTTCTTTAAAAAAAATATTCCTGAGAAGCAAATTAATGCAATACTTTAAAATGCAATACTATAAAAAATGCCCCACTTTGGGCTTTCAGGGCTGGAATCAAAGTTTCTCATAGGTGACTTCCCATCATGTAGGGCAAAGGTTCAGCAATGTAAATCTTTCAGAGATTGAAATTTACTTTTATTTTCCCAGAGGTTTCTGAGAATTGGTCTGTTATTGCTCTTTGACTGTCTTCAGAGATGGTGTGACCTGATGTGTGACCCTCAGCATATTAAAATTCTGAGACAATGAGTTTTAAAAAGAAAACTCCATAATTTATAGGCTGTCATTAAAAGACACAGGGTTGTAAATAAGATGATTTTTTGAAAATAGAAGTAGAAGAAGAAACATTCTTAGAGGATATTATTAAGGTCCTCATTATCCCTCATGTACTCCTGTCCTGTATGCTTATCTGTCTGCTGCCTGGTGACCTCCATCCAAAGGCTCTTTCTATTATAATATGATTGTGTTATTGCCCTGCTTAGAATTCCCCAGTAATTCACTTTGTCTATAGTAAAAAAAGAAATCTAAATTTTGTTTATGTCTCATAGTGAGTTGTATGTGAGCCATTCCACTGTCCTTTTTGACTTAAGCTACAGTAATGTGAACTTCTTGTCCTCCCCTCAAATATGACATTCTTTCCCATGCCTCCCAACAAGTTTCCCTTAGCTTTCTTCACTTTGGAAAAGCTCTTCTATTCCAAACTCCATCTAATCCCTCTTGTACTTTGTCCTTGTTATTATTAACTTTTAACAAGCCACATCTTGTCCAGGCCTTGTACTAATACTTTCTCCTTTGTGAGGCCTTAACTACCTTTCTGTGGGAGGTAGAATAGTGCCTCGCTCCTAGGATATCCAGGTCCTGATCCCTGGAATCTAGGAATTTTACTTTATATGACAGATATGATTTTGCTGATTGATTAAGTTATTCTGTATCATCCAAGTGGAGGCAAAAGGAGAAGGCTATGTAGTGAGAGATACAGAGACTGATGTAATGTGCCTTAAAGATGGAGAAAGGGGTCATAAGCCAATGAATACAGGCAGCCACTAGGAGCTGGAAAAGGCAGGAAAATGAATTATTCCCTAGAGATTTTGGGTGAGTGCAGCCTTGTCAACCCTTTGATTTTAGGCCAGTGAAACCCATTTCAGACTTCTAGTCTCCAGAACTACAGAAAATAAATTTCTTATGTTTACACCACTAAGTCTGTTTCAGTTGCAATAGGAAAGTAATACATTTTCTCTGCACTATATATTCCTCCATTTTAGCAATTGTTTCATGATTAATAGCCATTTAGTTGCCCTGTGAATAAACCCTTTCTTTGCTGTAAATCTTGGCATCTCAGTGTTTGACTTGCTGTGTTAGGCAAAACGAACCTGGTTCCATAACATTAGCATTTGTGAGCATTTGTGCTCACTTGCTTCAGTCTTGTCTGGCTCTTTGCATCTCCATGGACTGTGACTCACCAGGCTCTACTGTCTCTGGGATTTTACCATTAAGAATACTGGAATAGGTTGCCATTTCCTTCCTTAGGATTTACCAGTTATCTGACTCTATTCATTTGCTCTAAGTTTCGACTCTCCTTCCAAATATGCCTGCTTATTAGCCTCCAGAACCCTCTAGATCTTTCCATTGGGTTTTTTGGACGGTGGGGGTATTTGTATTTTGGACTTTTTTTTTTTTTTTTGCATTTTGGCCAGGTTAATGATTGTTCTTTGTGGGAAGATTAGTTCCTTAAAAGCTCACTCTTCAATATGAAGAGTACTTTAATTTTATTTTCAGAAAAAAAAATCTAAGTGTATTAAGTAACTGCTACTTAAGCTCTATATTATTTTACATGAGCTTGAAGATGTCAAGCACAATTCATGATACATGATCTGCTTTCACAGGTATTAGGTTGCCTTTTGCTCTAGAAATTCAACAGTTTCTACATCTCTAATAATTCAGAACTCTGGATAGCAGTGTGCTTGCTTAAAGCTACTACTGTGTCTGTGTTAAAAGTGGGAAGGTTCTGTGATAATTTTGCAAATGGATGAAAATACCAGTGGGCTTACTTTGAACTCACCCTGGGTGTTAATTGCTCTATATTTCTGAAGGCAGCAGGGGAGAGGGAAGTTGGCAAGAAAGAGTAAGAGCAGCCAACATTGCCTTCTCTTTTCTCTGTGCTATAGTGAAAAGGGGATGAAACATCACAGAAAGATGAAAATCTTTTGGTTTGCCCTGAATCAGGCCAGCAGGCTTGATGACTCAGGGAAGACATTGATGGGTACAATGTTAGAAGAAGAAAGTAACAGCAAGGGCAGGTTATGAACATATTGTTCTGCCTGTAAAATAGCTACTTGCCTACTTGCCTGGTACAAAGAATGATTTATCCAGGCAAGAACGCCCTGTAGGGAAGTGGATCAAAGGAGAAAACCAACAAGTGAGATGAACTAGAGCAGGGCTTCTCAAACTTTAATATGTAAGCCAATTTCCTGGGGGACCATGTTCAACTGCAGGTTCAGACTCAAGAGTTCTGGGTGGGCCTGAGATTCTGCATTTCTCACAAGCTCAGGGTGACGCAGGTGCTGCTCTAAATAGCAGTGAGCCAGAGACTTTCCTATAGCAGCATTTTTACCTAGAGCTGACCCTGGTGCCAGGTGAGAATAATTAAATGATGATTTCATTTATTTTACCACCAGGAAAAATTCCATGGGTGAAAGCAAAAATATTTTTGCTTGGGTCGGTCAATTTTTGTGCATATTCAAAGTATGATGCTAATTTATTACGGGGAATAACACTTAACGAAGCTCCCACTCATTCTGATTGCTGTGCAACAACACAGCTTGTTATGTGTTGTGAGGTGTCAACAGCTGTGTTATTGATGTTATTGCAATGTCCCTCACTAATAATTAGCATCAGCTACTATTTCAAACTTGAGACTATTTTACCCTGATATTCTTTTTGGTACATTTTGCACTGTACTTTAAATCTTTTTTTTTTTTTCTTTCCTGTATATTAAGAAATGAGCATCTATTCCTATTTGTAATTAAGCATGAGTTTTATGTTATATTTTACTCTAGTTTTTAATATTTATGGTTACCCATCACTGAGAAAAATTAATAATCTATTCTTCACCTTGTAGCTATATTCTGTGAAACACAAATTGAGACTGGTAGAAAGACAAAGGATTACCATGCCTTATTTGGGTATGAAAAGCAGTCTGGAGATCAAGGACACCAAAATTTTAAAATATTAGGCATCAGAGTATTATGATGGTTTGGTAGGACAATGGAAAATAATATTAGAGAAATAATCTCAGGGATATTTGATAAACATGATTGGCTAATCTTTAAAATGTGATGTCAAAAATAGTCTTGAAAATTGATCGGACACTCCTGCATTTAAATCAGCCTGATCTTAACATTGTCCAAGTAGAACTCAATCAATTTGCCTTTAGTTCCACAGCATATTTTACCCTGAAAAATTAGATGCAGATTGAGGATTTATGCTTCTCATTCAACAAATATTCTGTTATTTCTACAATGCATTTTTAAAATTCCTTTTCAAAACAAAATTTGCCCACACCTCATGGTGATAATTTTGCCCAATGTTGGCTACGGTGAGTGTTTTGAGCAGGTTGATGGTAGGCTAGGCTAAGCTGTGATGTTCAGGCATTTTTGACTTAAGATATTTCAGCTTACAATTGATCGATAAGGATGCAACCCCATCATAAGTTGAGGGAGATCTCTGATTTAGTATGAATATCCTCTAAGAACAAGAACATTTCTGTACATAACCATAATACTATTAACACATCCAAGAGATTTAACATTAACTCAATAGGAAATGTAACTTTTAGCTTTCTCTACATTAAAAATGAGGTTGGAATGGATGTTTACTGGACCTAGGTACATTAGCTTTCATTTTTAAGTTCAAGAAATGCCTTCCCTTATATAAGGGTTGACTTTGATGTCTAATACTGTCACTATCCAGTCAGTCCCTGAAGGTGAATTTTCTACTCAGTTCCTTTCAAAATCATTTTCCTTCTGGAAAGAAATTATCATAAATGTAGCAATTTATTCCTATGATGGCCTGAGAATAAACTCAGGGTAAGGTGAACTTGAAGTGACAAGTCAGACTCTGACAGAACACATCTGTTTAGTGTCAGCAGCTGTGGCTTTGGCCTTGGAATTCTTTTTCAAACAGATGAACAGGGATAAAATGGTATGTTTTTGTTTACATGTTTGGTCTTAATGAAATCCACAAATAATAAGAATGGAAGCAAGTATACTCTATTTATTGCCTCTGTTACTTCTGTAACTGATTCTGAAGCATAGTAATAAAATAAAATTCAGAAAGAAAAATAAAATAATCTGTTCTCTTTTATAATTTTTTTAATTTATAAATTCAACCGAAATTCCTCTGTGAAACTGAGTTGCAGAGTCACAACCCAGAACGATAAGTAACCACAACCTCTTTTATATTCCTCGATGTCTAGAGAGAAGATGTCTAAAAACATATACATTTGTTTGTTAACCCACTTTAAGAACAGTTTGAAATGCAGGGAGAGAAATGCAAAGACTTTTGAAACAGAAAGAAGCAGCTTCTTGGGTTGATTTCCTCTTAATAACATTATCCAAAATAATGGAATTCTTTTGGAGATGTAATTACTGTTAAGTCAAACTTCCACATTTCAGTTTTTTAAATGACACTAGTGTTCCATACACCAAAGTATGAGCATTTCTGGAAAAGTTTAAAGCCCATTACTCTTAGGTGTTTCTTTTGCTGCCCCAAATCTGGAACTTCCAGTACAATAATGGAGAGAATTTCATTTCATTATTTTCTTGTAAGAATTTAGAATGAATCTAGATTAGACTTTTCACTGTTTTCATTTTCTTCCTAGAAAGTTAGAAATTCTGAGATAGAAAATTCAGAATTAAAAAAAATTTAGAATAAGCAAAGTGGTTCATGAAGAAATCAGTCCTCTTTGAAGGCTGAGGCATCATCTGTCATCTCCTTGTGCATTTTAGAAAATGTCTACTGATCATTGATACTATTCTTTAATGAGTATGCATGATGAGCTAATAGATGATATTAGTGTTTACAAAAAATAAATTATTACATACACCAAGATAAATTATTGTGCTCTTCTTCTCCTGTGAGAACTCCAAAATTACAACTTGCTGCTGAACAAACATCGACAGGAGAATGTTGGATTCCACCAAAAAAAGATGCTCCAAATCCAAGGGCAAAGGAGAAGCCCCAGCAAGATGGTAGGAAGAGTGAAACTGTTTAGAAACAAACCCCGTACCCACCAGAGAAGCCCAAAGGAATCAAACAAAACTTGTGTGCAACAGGATGCAGAGAACCCACAGAGACTGATCCAGAACTGTGGTTGAGTGTCTCCTGTGGAGGTACAGGTCAGCAGTGGACTGCTGCAGGGACAGGGACTCTGGATACAGTAGTCTTGCATATGATATAAGCCCTCTTGGAGGAGGTCGCCATGAATCCCATCACAGAGCCACCAGAACTTACACAGGACGGTGCAAACAGACACTGGGATGGCAAAAACAAAAGCTGCTGTGCACCAGGACCCAGGAGAAAGGAGCAGAAACCCCACAAGAAACTGACCCAAACATTCCCCTAAGTATCCATGAGTCTCCGCTAGAGGCATCAGCCGATGGTGGCCTACTTCAGGGCTGGAGACACTAAGTGCAGCAGTGTGTGCATGGGACCTCTTGAAGGAGGTTGCCATTATCTCCATTACCTCCACTATAGTTTGGCCTTGGTCAAAGAAAACGGAGGGAACAAGCCCCACCCATCAGGAGAAAATTGGATTAAAGATTTACTGAGCATGGCCCCGCCCATCAGAACAAGGCCCAGTTTACCTCTCAGACAGTCTCTCCCATCAGAAAGTTTCCATAAGCCTCTTATCCTCCATCAGAGGGCAGTTCAGTTCAGTTCAGTCACTCAGGCCTGTCCGACTCTTTGCGACCCCATGAATTGCAGCAAGCCAGGCCTCCCTGTCCATCACCAACGCCCGCAGTTCACTCAGATTCACGTTCATCGAGTCAGTGATGCCATCCAGCCATCTCATCCTCTGTCGTCCCCTTCTCCTCCTGCCCCCAATCCCTCCCAGCATCAGAGTCTTTTCCAATGAGTCAACTCTTCATATGAGGTGGCCATAGTACTGGAGTTTCAGCTTTAGCATCATTCCTTCCAAAGAAATCCCAGGGCTGATCTCCTTCAGAATGGACTGGTTGGATCACCTTGCAGTCCAAGAGACTCTCAAGAGTCTTCTCCAACACCACAGTTCAAACGCATCAATTCCTCAGTGCTCAGCCTTCTTCACAGTCCAACTCTCACATCCATACATGACTACTGGAAAAACCATAGCCTTGACTAGACAGAGTCGGCAAAGTAATGTCTCTGCTTTTGAATATGCTATCTAGGTTGGCCATAACTTTTCTTCCAAGGAGTAAGCGTCTTTTAATTTCATGGCTGCAGTCACCATTTGCAGTGATTTTGGAGCCCAAAAATATAAAGTCTGACACTGTTTCACTGTTTCCCCATCTATTTCCCATGAAGTGATGGGACCAGATGCCATGATCTTCGTTTTCTGAATGTTGAGCTTTAAGCCAACTTTTTCACTCCCCTCTTTCACTTTCATCAAGAGGCTTTTTAGTTCCTCTTCACTTTCTGCCGTAAGGGTGGTGTCATCTGCATACCTGAGGTCATTGTTATTTCTCCCAGATATCTTGATTCCAGCTTGTGTTTCTTCCAGTCTAGCATTTCTCATGATGTAGTCTGCATATAAGTTAAATAAGCAGGGTGACAATATACAGCCTTGACGTACTCCTTTTCCGATTTGGAACCAGTCGTTGTTCCATGTCCAGTTCTAACTGTTGCTTCCTGGCTGCATACAGATTTCTCAACAGAAGCAGAAGATATTAAGAACAGGTGGCAACAATACACAGGAACAAAAAAGATCTTCACGATCCAGATAATCTCGATGGTGTGATCACTCATGTAGAGCCAGACATCCTGGAATGTGAAGTCAAGTGGGCTTTAGAAAGCATCACTACAAACAAAGCTAGTGGAGGTGATGGAATTCCAGTTGAGCTATTTCAAATCCTGAAACATGATGCTGTGAAACTGCTGCACTCAACATGCCAGCAAATTTGGAAAACTCAGCAGCGGCCACAGGACTGAAAAAGATCCGTTTCCATTCCAATCCCAAAGAAAGGCAATGCCAAAGAATGCTCAAACTACCGCACAGTTGCACTCATCTCACATGCTAGTAAAGTAGTGATCAAAATTCTCCAAGCCAGGCTTCAGCAATACGTGAACAGTAAACTTCCTGATGTTCAAGCCGGTTTTAGAAAAGGCAGAGGAACCAGAGATCAAATTGCCAACATTTTTATCATGGAAAAAGCAAGAGAGTTCCAGAAAAACATCTATTTCTTCTCTATTGACAATGCCAAAGCCTTTGACTGTGTGGATCACAAGAAACTGCGGAAAATTCTGAAAGAGACGGGAATACCAGACCACCTGACCTGCCTCTTGAGAAATCTGTATGCAGGTCAGGAAGCAACAGTTAGAACTGGACATGGAACAACAGACTGGTTCCAAATAGGAAAAGGAGTATGTCAAGGCTGTATATTGTCACCCTGCTTATTTAACTTCTATGCAGAGTACATCATGAGAAATGCTAGACTGGAAGAAACACAAGCTGGAATCAAGATTGCCGGGAGAAATAACAATGACCTCAGGTATGCAGATGACACCACCCTTACAGCAGAAAGTGAAGAGGAACTAAAAAGCCTCTTGATGAAAGTGAAAGAGGGGAGTGAAAAAGTTGGCTTAAAGCTCAACATTCAGAAAACGAAGATCATGGCATCTGGTCCCATCACTTCATGGGAAATAGATGGGGAAACAGTGAAACAGTGTCAGGCTTTATTTTTGGGGGTTCCAAAATCACTGCACATGGTGATTGCAGCCATGAAATTAAAAGATGCCTACTCCTTGGAAGGAACATTATGACCAACCTAGATAGCATATTCAAAAGCAGAGACATTACTTTGCTGACTAAGGTCTGTCTAGTCAATGCTATGTTTTTTCCGGTGGTCATGTATGGATGTGAAAGTTGGACTGTGAAGAAGGCTGAGCACCGAAGAATTGATGCTTTTGAACCGTGGTGTTGGAGAAGACTCTTGAGAGTCCATTGGACTGCAAGGAGATACAACCAGTCCATTCTGAAGGAGATCAGCCCTGGGATTTCTTTGGAAGGGATGATGCTAAAGCTGAAACTCCAGTACTTTGGCCACCTCATGCGAAGAGTTGACTCATTGGAAAAGACTCTAATGCTGAGAGGGATTGGGGGCAGGAGGAGAAGGGGACAACAGAGAATGAGATGGCTGGATGGCATCACTGACTCGATGAACGTGAATCTGAGTGAACTGCGGGCGTTGGTGATGGACAGGGAGGCCTGGCTTGCTGCAATTCATGGGGTCGCAAAGAGTCTGACATACTGAGTGACTGAACTGAACTGTTAGGTGCATACCATTTCTGTGCTTTACTGAGCCCATCTTTGCATGAAATGTTCCCTTGGTATCTCTCATTTTCTTGAGGAGATCTCTAGTCTTTCCCATTCTGTTCTTTTCCTCTATTTCTTTGCACTGATCACTGAAGAAGGCTTTCTTATCTCTTCTTGCTATTCTTTGGAACTCTGCATTCAGATTCTTATATCTTTCCTTTGATCCTTTACTTCTCGCTTGTCTTCTTTTCACAGCTATTTGTAAGGTCTCCCCAGACAGCCATTTTGCTTTTTTGCATTTCTTTTCCATGGGTATGGTCTTGATCCCTGTCTCCTGTACAATGTCACGAACCTCATTCCATAGTTCATCAAGCACTCTATCTATCAGACCTAGGCCCTTGGATCTATTTCTCACTTCTACTGTATAATCATAAGGGATTTGATTTGGATCATACCAGAATGGTCTAGCGGTTTTCCCTACTTCCTTCAATTTGAGTCTGAATTTCATAATAAGGAGTTCATGATCTGAGCCACAGTGAGCTCCTGGTCTTGTTTTTGTTGACTCTATAGAGCTTCTCCCTCTTTGGCTGCAAAGAATATAATCAATCTGATTTTGATGTTGACCATCTGGTGATGTCCATGTGTAGAGTCTTCTCTTGTGTTGTTGGAAGAGGGTATTTGCTATGACCAGTGAATTTTCTTGGCAAAACTCTATTAGCCTTTGCCCTGCTTCATTCCACAACCAAAGCCAAATTTGCCTGTTACTCCAGGTGTTTCTTATCTTCCTACATTTGCATTCCAGTCCTCTATAATGAAAAGGACATCTTTTTCGGATGTTAGTTCTAAAAGGTCGGTCAGACAGAAAAAAAACCACAATCACAGAAAACTAACCAATCTGATCACATGGACCACAGCCTTGACTAACTCAGTGAAAGTATGGGCCATGCCATGTAGGGCCACCCAAGACGGATGGGTCATGGTGAAGAGTTCTGACAAAATGTGGTCCCTGGAGAACGGAATAGGAAATCACTTCAGTATTTTTGCCTTGAGAACCCGATGATCAGTATTGAAGGGCAAAAAGATAGGACACTGAAAGATGAACTCCTCAAGTTGGTAGGTGCCCAATATACTACTGGAGATCAGTGGGGAAATAAAAACTTGAGAAAGAATGAAGAGATGGAGCCAAACAAGAACAACACCCAGTTGTGGACGTGACTGGTGATGGAAGTAAAGTCCAATGCTGTAAAGAGCAATATTGTGTAGGAACATGGAATGTTAGGTCCATGAATCAAGGCAAATTGGAAGTGGTCAAAAGGAGGTGGCAAGAGTGAACATCGGCATTTAGGAATCAGCGAACTAAAATGGACTGGAATGGGTGAATTTAACTCAGATGACCATTATATCGACTACCGTGGGCAAGAATCCCTTAGAAGAAATGGAGTAGCCATCATAGTCAACAAAAGAGTCCAAAATGCAGTACTTGGATGCAGTCTCAAAAATGACAGAATGATCTCTGTTCATTTCCAAGGCAAACCATTCAATATCAGAGTTACCCAAGCCTATGCCCCAACCTGTAATGCTGAAGAAGCTGAAGCTGAATGGCTCTATGAACACATACAAGAACTTCTAGAACTAATATCTGAAAAAGATGTCCTTTTCATTATAGGGGACTGGAAGGCAAAGAAGTCAAGAGATACCTTGAGTAACAGGCAAATTTGGCCTTGGAATACAAAATGAAGCAGGGCAAAGGCTAACAGAGTTTTGCCAAGAGAATGCGTTGGTCATAGCAAACACCCTCTTCCAACAACACAAGAGAAGACTCTATACATAGACATCACAAGATGGTCAATACTGAAATCAGATTGATTCTGTTCTTTGCAGCCAAAGATGGAGATGCTCTATGCAGTCAGCAAAAAACAAGACCGGGAGCTGACGGTAGCTCAGATCATGAGCTTATTGCCAAATTCAGACTTAAATTGAAGAAAGTAGGGAAAACCACTAGACCATTCAGGTACGACCTAAAACAAATCCCTTTTGGTTATATAGCGGAAGTGACAAATAGATTCAAGGGATTAGATCTGATAGACAGAGTGCCTGAAGATCTATGGACAGAGGTTCCTGACATTGTACAGGAGGCAGTTATCAAGACCATCCCCAAGACAAAGAAATGCAAAAAGGCAAAATGGTTGTCGGGGGAGGCTTTACAAATAGCTGAGAAAAGAAGAGATGCAAAAGGCAAAGGAGAAAAGGAAAGATATACCCATTTGAATGCAGAGTTCCAAAGAATTGCAAGGAGAGATAAGAAAGCCTTCCTCAGTGATCAGTGCAAAGAAATAGAGGGAAACAAGAGAACAGGAAAGACTAGAGATCTCTTCAAGAAAATTAGAGATACAAAGGGAACATTTCATGCAAAGATGGGCTCAAGAAAGGACAGAAATGGTATGGACCTAACGGAAGCAGAAGGTATTAAGAACAGTTGGCAAAAATGCACATAAGAACTATACAAAAAAGGTCTTCATGACTCAGATAGCCGCAATGGTGTGATCACTCACCTGAAGCCAGACATCCTCGAATGTGAAGTCAAGTGGGCCTTAGGAAGCATCACTACCAACAAAGCTAGTGGAGGTGATAGGATTCCAGGCGAGCTATTTCAAAACCTAAAGGATGATGCCGTGAGAGTGTCACACTCAATATGCCAGCAAATTTGGAAACCTCAGCAGTTTCCAAAGGACTGAAAAAGGTCAGTTTTCATTCCAATCCCAAAGAAAGGCAATGCCAAAGAATGCTCCAACTACCACACAATTGCACTCATCTCACATACTAGCAAGGTAATACTCAAAAATACTCCAAGCCAGGCTTCAACAGTACCTGAACCATGAACTTCCAGATGTTTAAGCTGCAATTTAGAAAAGGCAGAGGAACCAGAGATCAAATTGCCAACATCAGTTGGATCATTGAAAAAGAAAGAGAGTTTCAGAGAAACATCTACTTCTGCTTTACTGACTACACCAAAGCCTTTGACTGTGTGGATCATAACAAACTCTGGAAAAGTCTTCAAGAGATGGGAATACCAGACCACCTCACCTGCCTCCTGAGAAATCTGTATGCAGGTATAGGAGCAACAGTTAGTACTGGACATGGAACAGACTTGTTCCAAATAGGGAAAGGAGCACATCAAGGCTGTATATTGTCAGCCTGCTTATTTAGCTTAAATGCAGAGTACATCATGAGAAATTCTGGGCTGGATGAAGCACAAGTGGGAATCAAGATTGCTAGGAGAAATATTGATAACCTCAGATATGCAGATGACACCACACGTAGGGCAGAAAGTGAAGAACAACTAAAGAGCCTCTTGAAAGTGAAAGAGGAGAGTGAATAAGTTGGCTTAAAGCTCAACATTCAGAAAACTTAGATCTTGGCATCTGGTCCCATTCCTTCATGGCAAATAGATGGGGAAACAGGGGAAACAGTGAAAGACTTTATATTTTGGGCTCCAAAATCACTGCAGATGGTGACTGCAATCATGAAATTAAAAGACACTTGCTCCTTGCAAGATAATTATTACCAAGCTAGACAGCTTATTAAAAGGCAGAGACGTTACTTCGCCAACAAAGGGCCATCTAGTCGAAGCTATGGCTTTTCCAGTAGTCATGTAAGGATGTGAGAGCTGGACTATAAAGAAGGCCGAGTGCCGAAGAGTTTATGCTTTTGAACTGTGGTGCTGGAGAAGACTCTTGAGAGTCCTTGGACTGCAAGGAGGTCCAACCAGTCCATCCTAAAGGAAATCAGTCCTAAATATTCATTAGAAGGACTGATGCTGAAGCTGAAACTTTTGCCACCTGATGCTAAGAACTGACTCAATGGAAAAGACCCTGATGCTGGGAAAGATTGAAGGTGGGAGGAGAAAGGGTCGATAGAGAATTAGATGGTTGGTTACTCATTTTGAGTAAGCTCTGGGTGTCTTTGAAGGACAGGGAGGCCGGAAGTGCTGCAGTCCATGATTTCTCAAAGAGCTGGACACAATTGAGTGACTGAACTGACTGACTCAAGATACGATCAGACCTCAAGATAAACTTAATTCAGGCTGAATACATAAGTCTAATAAAAAGGGAAGACATTTGCTCAAGGGCTTAAGGGCATTAATCACAACAGGAAATATGCATCTACCTTTCTTTATTTTGACTAGTTGGGAGATAGCATGATGCTTAAAAGATGATCTCAAGAAATAATAAGTATATTGTGGTAGACTTAGAAAGAAAAGTTAATCGTTTAAAAAGATGATTTATGAACATATTTATGAGGAACTGCCATGTTAAAGAATTGTGTGAAGTATATCTCTGTAAAATAATGAAAAAAATTTCATCTATTAGTTCTCTTTGGAAAAGAGGAATCAATAATCGGACTAAACCAACAAAAGCATCTTCTAAGACCCTCATGCCAAAACACCTTTCACTCCTACACACTTTACCTTTGATTACTCACTGGTATGATTTCATCAATAGTAAAATATTAATTGGTATATGGTGAGAGATGCTGTTTTCCATTCTTATGAATTGAAGTAGAAGTATTTTCTTTTTCCATCTTGACTTTGCTCTTATCCCTGTACAGTACCCTTAGTTAAAGTCTGATGTTTCAGTCTAGTTATATAGCAGTTACAATGCTTGAACAGAGACTTGAATTAAATCTTCTGCAGTATCCCAGCATGGATCATGTCCCAAATCTTTAAAATTTTTTTCTCATTCTTAAATATTCATATTTTCTTAGTTTCAGTTCAGTTCAGTTCAGTCGCTCAGTCATGTCTGATTCTTTGCGACCCCATGAATCACAGCACGCCAGGCCTCCCTGTCCACCAACTCCCGCAGTTCACTCAGACTCACGTCCATCGAGTCAGTGATGTCATCCAGCCACCTCATCCTCTGTTGTCCCCTTCTCCTCCTGCCCCCAATCCCTCCCAGCATCAGAGTCTTTTCCAATGAGTCAACTCTTCGCATGAGGTGGCCAAAATACTGGAGTTTCAGCTTCAGCATCATTCCTTCCAAGGAAATCCCAGAGCTGATCTCCTTCAGATTCCCCCAAACAGTCTTCTGGCAAGAACTCAAGTTTGTTTTGCCCTGTTTTGTACTGAGAATACTTAGGTGTCTGTTTCATTTTCATTATTAAAAAATGTGTTAAAAAAAAAAACAGGGATTTTGTAAATTTATATCTCTTTCAGTGTTTAGCAAAGAGTCTTGCACACAATTCATATCCCAAACACCTTGTTGAGTGAATTTGCTGAATTGAATGTACCATGAAATCTAAGTGTCATGTGGGAATAAACTGCCAGTATTTTAGTATGATCTAGCAAAATGTAGATAAGTACATTTGCTGTAAAACTACATTTTATTCATTGCACCAAATGAAATGAGGATTTATAAAGAAAAAATTGAAATCACAAACTGATTTGATAGATATTCTTTTCAACCTGATTGTGATAACTTTTCTTTAGCTTCCTCTCAGCTTTTTGTTATCTGGTTTCCCATCTTCAGAGTCCCACTTGTTAAATACATTTTTAGTATTATTTACAAAGTTATTATAAATCCCACATGATTGAAATCGCTACAGTTAAATCTTTCATTATTCTCATAGCAGGTAGTATCTGTTCATCTTTATCATTCTGAAAGTATCTCTTTTTACTAACATCAATAGATACGTCTCTTGCTCCGCATGCTCTTTTAGTGAATGTGTCAGATGTCATTCTGTTCATTTTTTTTCAGCTTTCCTTCCTGTACCATTGTCCCAGACTCTCTTGTTTATAGTCTTGTTTTAGATTTGAAGTGTAATCTGCATATACTTAATTTATTTAAATTATTTAAAATCATAATATATAAATACATAGATTTTTATTGTAGAAAGAAGGGAAACTTCTTGATAATCAATCATCTGTGGACTGATGGAAAAAGAAAAAGAAAGAAAGTATAAGTGTAGGAATTTATTAGTTGGCTTTCATTCAATGGTTAAGATTTTTCTTCAAGCACTATTTGACAGATAGACGCTTTATCCCAGGATTTCATAAAAGTATGATTCATGATTTAGAAAGCACTTGTACTTCATGAATGCACATGGACAGATATATCCAGGGATTATGGATTTCTAATTGCAAGCAATGGTACAGTCAGTGCCCCCAACCCTGAAGCAAGTCATCTTCGACCCACACCTCCACCACAGAGTCCTGGACACTCATGGGCATGTTGGGTCAGTCACTTGTGGGGTCAATACGCCTTTCTTCTGGGTCCTGGTGCACAGCAGCTTTTGTTTTTGCCCTTCCACAGTCTGTTTACCAGTCCTGTGTAAGTTCTGGTGGCTCTATGGTTGGTTAATGATGACCTTCTCCAAGAGGGCTTAAGCTATACCCAGGTGTACTGCACCCAGAGCCCCTGTCCCTGCAGCAGTCCACTGCTGACCCATACCTCCTCAGGACACACCAAAACACAGTTCTGTCTCAGTCTCTATGGGGTCTCTAAGTCCTGGTGTGCACAAGGTATGTTTGAGCCCTCTAGCCACCTCTTGTTCTTAGGATGGAGATTATTCCTAGTGAATAGCATCCAATTCAAAGCCTCACATTGTTGAGAGAATGTAACCCACCTGGTGACTTTAGTTATGAATAAATGCTGCAAAATCAAAAAATAAAAAAGCAGGCTTTTTCTAACCCAACATCTTTTCTGTCAACAAAAGTATACAGCTGTATGATGGAAAATATGACATTTAGGGAGATTTCAGTAGAACTAAAGACTGTATTCCACTTGATATATTCAAAGACAGTTTGTAAGTGACATGTTTAAACTTGCCTCTAAAGAGTATTAATTTGCTAGGTCTGAAAGGGAACAACTGGGACCAATGACTGAACTGAGGTCCACAGTTGGACAAACAGCAGCCTTTCACCCCAGCAAGGGTATTTCTGGTGAAAGCCGCCGCCATTGCCTGCCAGTGCTGTTGTAACCACCCAGGAATATCTTTCAATTTATCTTCTCTAATTCTATCCTCCACGTTCCCAACTGTCTTTCATTTGTATCAATTATGAGAATAAGGGATGTTTAGAGTATAATATTTTGGAAATGTTTCTACTTCCCTCAGTATTGACACAGTGTTGGAGAAACCCCAGGAAATGTCTTGAGTACATTGCTTGGGAAGACCAGTCCAAATTTTATTTCAGTGATGGTGAAAAGAAGCACAGACTAGAAATTTAGGTGAATATGAAGGAAGAGTTGACAGTGATTCCCTTACTTTGCTATATCTTAAAAGATAACATGCCTAAATAGATGCTCACTTCTTCATTGAGTTGTTTCTGTGATTTTTTTTTTTTTGTATTTTGAGTTAAATGTATTTTTCTTATTCATTTTTACATGGAAACACTTTATTTTATTGAGGTAATTCACATAACATGAAAATCACAATTTTAACCATTTTAAAGTGTACAGTTCAGTAATTTTTATTATTTGTACAATCATTGCCACCACTTAATTCCAGAACATGTTCATCACCCTAAAAAGAAATCCTGTATCCATTAAGCAGTCACTCTGCATCTGCTCCTCACCCTAGCTGCTGGCAATCACTAATCTACTTTTGTGCTTCTGTTTATTTGAACCAGTGCAATTGTTGGGACTTATGGTAACTCTGTATTTGACATTTTTGAGGGAAGGCCTGAATGTTTTCCACAGTGAATGTACCACTTTAGATTCTCACCAGCAACATAATTTATATTCTAACCAATACTTGCAATACTCTGGGTTTTTAAAAGTTGTTTGTTTAAAATACAGTTATCTTTTGGGTGTGAAATATTTTGTTCTGGTCTTCATTTGCATTTCTTTAATGACCAGTGGTGTTCAGGATCTTTCCAATGTGCTTATTGGCCATTTATATGTATTCTTTGGTAAAATGTCTATTCAAGTCCTTTGTCCATTAACTGCCATTTTGTTGTTGTATTGAAAGGGTTTTATATATAGTCTGGATACTAGAGCTTTCTCAGATAAATGATTTGCAAAGACTTTCTCCCATTCTATGGATTGTCTTTTCACTTTCTTAATAGTGTTCTTTGAAGCACACAATTTTTAAATTTTGACACAGTTCACTATATCTAACTTTTGTTCCTTGTGGTTTTAGTGTTATATTTAAGAAGCAGTTAAGTAATCCACAGGCAGAAAGACTTGTACTGATGTTTCCTTATAAGGGTTTTATAGTGCTTACATTTGGTTCTTTGTTCAATTTAGAGTTATTTATATATGGTATGAGATTAGGGTAAAGTTCATTCTTTTGCAGATGGATATTTTTTCATTCTAGCAGCATTTGTTGAAAAGACTATTCTTTCCTTGGTAAATGGTCTTGGTAACCTTGTTGAAAATCATCTGATCACTGATGTATTGGTTTATTTCTGGATTCTTGATTGTATTCCATTGATTATCATGTTTGTCTTTATTCTAGTACCATGATATTTTGATTACAATAGCTATGTATTAAGTTTTGAAATAGGGAACTGTGAGTCCTGCAACTTTATGTTTTATTTTTCAAGATTCTTTGCCTATCATGTGCCATTGCAATTGTATATCCATTTTAGGATCAACTTATTCTTTTCTGGAAAAAAAACCCTATTAATTTTGTTAGAGAGTACATTGATTATGAAGATAAATAAGGGAGTATTGCCATATTAACAATATTAAGTCTTCTAATCAGTGAACATAGTATTTTCATATTTAGGCCTTCCTCAGTTTCTATCTAACAATATTTTAGAGTTTTCTACATATCTTACACATTATTGGCTAAATTTACTCCTAAATATTTTGATAGTTTGATGCTATTTTAAAGGAATTGTTTTCTTAATTTTATTTTCAGAATATTCATTACTTGTATATAGATATACAGTTATTTATGTATTTACCTTTATTTTGCAGATTTGCTGAACTAGGGTGTTAGTTCTAAAAGTTTTAAAAGTAGATTCTTTAGGTTTTTTATACAAAGATTATGCCATCTGCACAATTCCTAGTAGATCTTTTATTTATAACCATCTTCATAATACCTAGTTTTATTTCTTTCTCTCCAAACTTTTTATCTCTTTATCTTGCTTAACTGCCCTGGAGTGAACTTCTAATACAGTGTTGAAGAGATGAGAGTGGACATCCTTGTCTTGGTCCTGATCTTAAAGGAAAGCTTTTAGGTTTTCACTGTTAACTATGGTATTGGATACAGGTTTATTTCACATATGCTCTTTATCAGCTGAGAAAGTTCTCTTTTTTCCTAGTTCTTTCAATGTTTTTATCATGGAAGTATTGTATTTTGTCAAACGATTTCTCTATCAAGATGATCATATGGGGTTTTTCCTCTTCATTCTATTAAAAGGTATATTATGTTGATTGGTATTGTATTTGTATTCTATTCTTGCATTGCTGAGGTAAATCTCACTTGGTCATGGTGTTTAATTCTTTTAGTAAACTGAGGTGTTTGATTTGCTGATGTTATGCTGATGATGTTCATGTGTATATTCATGAAAATTAGTGGCCTGTAGTTTTCTTTCCTTATGCGGTCTCTGTCCTCTTTGGTAATAATGACCCTATAGACTAAGTTAGGAGGTATTCCCTCCTCTTGTATATTTTGGAAGAGTTTGGGGAGAATTACCATTAATTATTCTTTAAATGTTTAGTAGAATTCACCAGTGAAGACATTTTGTTCTGAGATTTTATCAGAAGTTTTTTGATTAATAATTCATTTCTTTACTTTTTGTGGGTCCATTTAGATTGTCTTTTTTCTTTTTCTTGAGTCATGTTAGTTAGGATTTTGAAAAATTTATTCAATTCTTGTAGGTTATCCAGTTTGTTGATCATATAACACTAGCTCCTTATAATCCTTTAATTTCTGTAAGGACAAATATCCTTACTTTAATTCCTGATACTACTGACTTTAGTCTTTTCTCATTTTTATCTCAGTGAGTCCAGCTAAAGGTTTGTCAATTTTGTTGATCTTTTCAAAGAACTGATTTTGATTTTGTTTACTCTCTTTATTGCTTCTTTGATTCTCTATTCATCCCTGCTCCACAGTTTACTATTTCCTTCCTTCTCCTTAGTTTGGATTAAATTTATTGTTCTTTCTCTAGTTTTCTTAAGGTGGAAAGCTAACTATTGACTGGAGATTTTTGTTCTGGAGATTTTTGTTCTTTTTAACATAGATATTGAGAGCTATAAGCTCTTTGACCGCTACTTAATCTACATTTCATAAATTTGGGTTTATTTTGTTGCTATTCATTCAAAATATTTCTAGTTTTTCTTGCAATCTGTTTATCCCACTAGGTATTCAAGAGGTTATCCCATTGTATTGTTTAATATG
Organism: Ovis canadensis; assembly: GCF_042477335.2. Lineage (NCBI taxonomy): Eukaryota > Metazoa > Chordata > Mammalia > Artiodactyla > Bovidae > Ovis > Ovis canadensis. The sequence continues at coordinate 58,376,421 of NC_091246.1, read as the reverse complement.
CTATGTTGTTTAATATGCTATGTATGTATATTCCCCCCCACCCTTTTTTTGCTGTTGATTTCTAATTTTATTCTATCATAGTTGGAGAACATACTTGCATGATTACAGTATTTTTAAATTCATGGGATTCACTTTGTGGCCCAATGTGATCTATTCTTAATAATATTTTAATGGGAATACCAGACCGCCTTACCTGCTTACTGAGAAATCTGTATTCAGGTCAAGAAGCAACAGTTAGAACTGGACATGGAACAATGGACTAGTTCCAAATTGGTAAAGGAGTAAAACAATGTTATATATTGTCACCCTGCTTATTTAGCTTTTATGTAGAATACATCATGCAAAATGCCAGGCTGGATGAAGCGCAAGCTGAAATTAAGATTGCCAGGAGAAATATCAATAACCTCAGATATGCAGATGACAAAACCCTTATGGCAGAAAGTGAAGAGGAACTAAAGAAGATGAAAGTGAAAGAGGAGAGTGAAAAAGCTGGCTTAAAACTCAACACTCAAAAAACAAAGACCACAGTATCTGGTCCCATCACTTCACGGCAAATAGAAGGGGAAACAATGGAAACAGTGACAGACATTATTTTGGGGGGCTCCAAAATCACTGTAGGTGGTGACTGCAGCCATGAAATTAAAAAATGCTTGCTCCTTGGAAGAAAGCATATGACAAACGTAGACAGCATATTAAAAAGCAGAGATATTACTTTGCCAACAGAGGTCTGTTTAGTCAAAGCTATGGTTTTTCCAGTAGTCATGTATGGATGTGAGAGTTGGACCAGAAAGAAAGCTGAGCACCAAAGAATTGATGCTTTTCAACTTTGGTGTTGAAGAAGACTCTTGAGAGTCCTTTGGATTGCAAGGAAATCAAACCAGTCAACCCTAAAGGAAATGAGTCCTGAATATTCATTGGAAGGACTGATGCTGAAGCTGAAGTTCCAATACTTTGGCCACCTGATGCAAATAACTGATTCATTAGGAAAGACCCTGATGCTGGGAGGGCTTCCCTGATGACTCAGCTGGTAAAGAATCCACCTGCAATGTGGGAGACCTGGGTTTGATACCTCAATTGGGAAGATCCCTCAGAGAAGGGAACAACTACCCATTCCAGTTTTCTGGCCTGGAGAATTCCATGGGCTATTCCATGGGGTCATAATGAGTCAGACACAACTGTGATTTTCACTGATTCTGGGAAAGATTGAAGGCATGAGGAGAAGGGGATGACAGAAAATTACATGGTTGGATGACATCACTGATTCAATAGACATGAGTTTGAGAAAACTCCAGGAGTTAGTGATGGACAAGGAAACCTGGCATGCTGCTGTCCATGGGGTTGCAAATAGTCAGACATGACTGAGCAACTGAACTGAAAGCACTGAAGAAGAATATGTACCTTGCTGTTGTGAGAAATGTTTTAGCTATGTTAGGTATAGGTGATACAAGTACAGGTGATATAATGCTGTTGAAGTCTTATATTTCTTTGCTAATCTTTGTCTAGTTTGTTCATTATTGAAACTGGGTTATTGAAATGTCTGACTGTAATTTCTGAACTGGCAATTTCTCCCTTCAGTTTGAGCAGTTTTTGCTTCATATATTTTTGAGTCCATTGTCATGTTCATGTGTGTATCTTCTTGATGAATTAACCCTCTTATATAATTTTTGTCTGTCAAACCAATGTTCGTCTTCAAGCCTGTTTTGTCTGATATTGGTACAGACACTTCAACTCTTTTTGTTATTGTTTGCATGGAATATTTTTTCAGCCCCTTTTCTTTCAAATAATGTATCTCTTGTATTAAAAGTGAGTCTCTTATAGACATTTTAGTTAGATGATGTGTTTTAAAAAAAATCGATTCTGATATGTTACCAGTTAATTAGAAATTTTAATATATGTATTAATTTATTTACTGATAATCACATTATTGTTAATATGACTACTGATAAGGAAGAACTTATGTCTGTCACTTTACCATTTGTTTTCTATGTATCTTATATCTTTTTTGCTCCTCAGTTCTTCCATTCTTTTCTTCTTTGGTTAGTTATTTGTATTACTTTAATTCACTTTAATTTCTTTTGTTATATATTGTTATTTTTTTAGGATTGTGTTGATTACAATGAGGATGTTAATTTATAACCATCAACTCAGGTTAATATCAACTTAATTGTAATAATATATATAAACTTTGCCCTAATATGGCCCTAAAGTGAAGTGAAGTTGCCTTGTGACCCCATGGACTGTAGCCTACCAGGCTCTGAGGAGTCTCTCAGTTCATGGCATTTTCCAGGCAAGAGTACTGGAGTGGGTTGCCAAGTTGTTATAGTCACAAATTACATTTCTGAACTCATTAATATAGATTTGCTATTGTTTTATGCAGTTTTTTAAAATCACATAGGAAAAAAAGGAGTTATAAACAAAAATACATAATGATTTTATATATGTTTCTGTAATTATTTTACCAATATTCTTTATTTCATTTTGAATATTTGACTTACTGCCTATGTCCTTTCAAGTCTAAAGGATTCCCTTTAGCATTTCTTATAGGACAAGTCTACTAGCAACAAATTCTCAACTTTTGTTTATGTGAAAATGTATCAATTTGTTATTCATTTTTAAAGATGTTTTCACTGGATATAGAATTTTTAGTTGACAGATTATTTTGTTTTTTCTTGTTGTTAATATTTGAATATGCCATCCTACTGGCTTGTGTCCTCAGTGGTTTCTGATGAGAAAGCAGTTGCTGGTCTTTTTGCTGCTCCCTTGTACATAACAGTATGTTTCTCTCTTGCTGCTTCCAGGTTTTCTCTTCATCTTCATATCTTGGCAATAATAATGATGTGTCTTGGTGTGAGTCTCTTTGAGTATATCCTGCTTGGATGTTTCGAAGGTTCTGGAATGCATAGGTAAAAGGTTTTCATTCAATTTGAGAAGCATATGGCCATTATGCCTTCAAATATTCTCTCTCTCCCCCTCACCTTTTAATTCCCCCCGCCCCTGTTTTTTTTGTCTCTTTGCTCCTCTGACCATATAATTTCAAAGACCCTCAAGTTTACTGATTCTTCCTTCTACTGTCTCAGTTCTACTGTAAAGCAACTTTAGTGAAATTTTTATTTTAGACAATGTAGATATCAACTACATAGTTTCTATTTTTTCTTTTAAAATTTCTGTCTTTTTATTGATAGTCTTATCTAGTAAGACACATTTTCATGGTTTACTCTTATTCTTTGTCCATAGTACCCTTTGACTCTTGATTATATTTATTACAGTTGCTTTAAAGTGTTTTTCTAATATCCAGTGTCTGGGCTTTCTCAGAGACAGTTTCTATTAACTACATTTGTTCCTATGCACACAGCATAGTTTCTAGCACATTCTCTTCTTAATACTGGCTTAAACAATGATAACTATATAGAACTTGCACTGCTTTTGAACTGTGGTGTTGGAGAAGACTCTTGACTGCAAGGAGATCCAACCAGTCCATTCTGAAGGAGATCAGCCCTGGGATTTCTTAGGAAGGAGTAATGTTAAAGCTGAAACTCCAGTACTTTGGCCACCTCATGCGAAGAGGTGACTCGTTGGAAAAGACTCTGATGCTAGGAGGGATTGGGAGCAGGAGGAGAAGGGCATGACAGAGGATGAGATGGCTGGATGGCATCACTGACTTGATGGACGTGAGTCTGAGTGAACTCCGGGAGTTGGTGATGGACAGGGAGGCCTGGAGTGCTGCGATTCATGCAGTCTGAACTGAATTGAACTGAGGAGGTATTCACCTTGTAAAATGGCATGAGGATGAGGGAGGCTTTTTCTCTTATCCAATGTTCCCCCAACCAAACATACGTATATTTTTACTTTGTGCAATTTCAGTACTGAAATGGATGTAGGAAGATTAATGATAGGTGATAGAGTCTTCTGTTTGCCTGTAAAACTAAATGAATGTGTACCTGGTTTTGTTATTTGGCATGGAGCACACAGTTAGGAGAGGTGAAATGACTTCTTACCCTATTTATTTTCTGTTTCATGAAACATTGCTTGTAAAGCTCTAAGTGTATTTTTCTTAATACAGCACCTAGAGCTGAGAAGCAGTTGCAAATTCCAGAGTTAAGTAATTGGTTTTCTTTGAATCTTCATTTTTGGAAGGTGTGAATTTTCATCTTGTTCTGTTTCTTCATAGGTATTTTAGTGATAAATTGAAGAGGCTTCAGCAGTAGTTCCCAGCCAGATGCACTTTAAGCTGGAAGGAGAGAGTGCGTTCTTTGTGTTCACACCTGTCCTGCAGCCAAAGTGTGCTATCATATTCCTTTGGATTTTATTTAGAAAAAATATTTTTTTTTCTCCCAGCAGGACCAATCCTCACTCAAAATCTTTAAAGTTGATGGACTGTAAAGTGATCAGATTTACTTGACACTGAAAACACAAAGCCTTTGGGTTTCATTATTTGTGCTGAATTTAATGAGCCATATGAGAAAAATAAAATTAGTACCTCATCATCATGGGATGTTTAACATAAAAACAATTAGCAGAACAGGGAGATGTTCAAGCTAAGCTAATCTGAGATCCTAGCAAACGTGAGGGTTATTTTTGTTGTTCACTGTGCTTCTCAGGGGTTGTGGACCAAAATTTCTATATGGTTAGGTCCTGGCTTTAGATCAAAACTTAGAGCACGGGCAATTAGAGAGACAAATGCTCTGTATATGTCCTCTTATGTTGACCACATCAAATGCATTTTCCTCTTCGGTTCTGATTCTCTTTATAAACTTTTAAAAGAGCAAGGTTTGCAATTAAGTAAATGAGTCCAAGTGAAAAATACTTCATCAGCATAGCACATCTGTAGCACAAATGTGGTAAATGAGCAAAAGTCACAAAGACTGCTGACAGGGACCAGTTATTTCACTTCCATCAGAAAGGATATTAGCTTTCTTAAAACAGAGTTAAGAAGAGGAAGCTTTAAACACACACACATGCATGTACATGTATGAGTTGCCATTGGTTTCATTTATCTCTGCTCTGAATTCATGTTACCTAAAACAGAAGCTTGAAGTCTAATCATTTAGTCAGATTAAACTTCTATCTAGGGGTCATCTGAGAGCACACCGATGGGCAACCTTATTCTAAAACTGAATATTTATTAGAAGTACTGTAATAAGAAATATGTTCGTGGCAGTGGTTAAACTAGAAATAGAGAAATAGATTGACTTGAAATGACCTTATTTTATTTAAGCCTGTGATGTTGCTTTATTTTACAAAAATATATTCCTTTATTTGGGTTGATAGCCTTCATTTATATGGCTCATCCTACTTGGTTGCCCCCTGTACTTCTATACCAAAATTGAATTACCTCCCCTGACTTTACTCTCTGTATCAGTTATGTCCAAAAGAATTTTCTGTTGTTATAGAAATGTTCTATATCTGCACTGTTTAATAAGGTAGACAATAACTGCACATGCCTATTGAGCACTCGAAATGTGGTTAGTGCAACTAAAGAATAGAAATTTTAATTTTATTTTAGTTTAATTAATTGAAATAAAAATTTAAATAGCTTCATGTGGCTGGTAGCTATTATATTGGACAACATAGCTCTAGTTCCGTACTATTTAAAATTTTGTCCCTATACCAGTAGCGTTTCCTAGGAACTTTTAGCTATTCAGAATCTTGGACTCCAGCCTAGACATAGTGAATCTGAATCCGCAGTTTAACAATACTCCGTGTAATTTGCAATTTGAGAAATACTGCTTTAGGCAATTAACTCATCCTTCAGAATTCAAGTCAAAAGTCATTCCTTTAGGTAGCCAAGACCAGTTTGTAAGGAGTAGACACAGTGATGAGGATCCACAGTACTTTTAGGGACCTTTGAAAATGTTTAAATTTATTTTAAAATCAGAAGAAAATTGTGAACATTCAGGTCAAAGGAATGAAATTATATTAACATATTCATATTTATACAAATACAGTCATAAGCTGTCATACATATATTATATATATATATTCTAATATGTAAAAGAAATATGTTGGTTGCAGCAAAAGGTAAAAAGAATCAGTTAGATATGTGTGTATACTTGTATCATAAATCGATATTTTATCGATTTGGTTTTAGTGTCCCCATTAGAATGTAAGCTCCATGAAAGCAGGGTGGACTGAATAAATACCTGTGGACTGGAGGAATAAGAACTGAGAATATTGAACAAGGTCCATTGTTTAGATGTAGGATCCCAGTCTGAACAGGTGCTTGTTATTGGTGTTGTACAATATTCTCTTTGTTCTTTTTAAACACATCTTCCTTATCAAATACCAACAAAACTCTCCCTCTGTGGTCTCAGCTCACTGACTTACATTCTAACCTTGCTTTCCTTCCTCCAGCCCTTTAGCATTTTTGCTTAGGTCCTTTGCCTTGCTCTTTCAACCTCACAGGTCCCTGCCACTTGCCCTTCTTTGGTGTAGCATTACAAAATCTTTGAGTAAAAAAATATTTTATTCTTTAAAAGTAAAATAGGTACTTTTGCCCTGGAGAAGGAAATGGCAACCCACTCCAGCATTCTTGCCTGGAGAATCCTGTGGGCAGAGAAACCTGGTGGGCTGCTGTCCATAGGGTGGCATGGAGTTGGACACAACTGAAGCGACTTAGCAGCAGCAGGTACTTTTGGGGTGGTGGTGGTAGAAATAGGTGGTTGGAGGAAGTGAAAAGGGAGAAAACTGAGTTGGCAACTGCAGGGTTTACTTTGGTGGGCAGGGTGAAGGAAGGCATTTTTGTGAACATTATAACACTCTCATGTTTATACTTATTATTTCATCAAAGAAGAGTTGTATTTTCAGGATGTCTACAACCTAACAGCAACTAAAAGTCATATGAATAAAAAAATAACAATACTAAAAAAACATAATTTTCTATTAGTCTGCTTAGCTGTATGTTTTAGTTATCTGTTGCTGTATAGAAAATTACCCCAAAATCCAACAGCTGAAAATAACAAAAATTTATCATCTCATAGTTTTTGTGAAGCAGAGATCTAGCTGTGTCTTACGTTGTTATTGGCAGGAGTCAGTTCCTCACAGGTTACTGGACTGAGTTCCTTGATTCCTGGGTGTTTCCAAGAGCAGCTCATGCCAGCTGGCTCCCTTTGGAACACGTGAGTCATAGACTCAGGTAGAATGTGCAAGATAAAAGCCACATCTTTTTGAATCTAGTCTCATGAATGACACCTCTTACTCTCACCTTGTTCTATTTGTTAGAAACAAGCCACAAGATGTAGCCCTAAGTTTAGGGTAGGGGATTATACCGGAGATGAGGATCATATAATGAGAGCCATCATAGAGGATACTAACCAAACTGTAGTTGCCACTCAGTAAGTACATTTGGAACAAATAAGTATATTGAGAGAGGCACAGATAGAGGGTAGGTATATTGAGTGAAGGAAAGTCTCTTAAGAGAAGATACTTTAGTTGGACTTAATTGGTGAGTAAGATTAGATTATGTAGAAGCGAATAAAGTATGTTCATAGTAAAGAATTACGACCAATGAGAACCTGGAGGAAAGAATGCAAGAGACAGGAAGACTGTTAGATTGCCTATTTCTTTAAAGGTGTCACTATATGTACACCATAAAGACTTCTATTATATGTTAAAGTAACGAAGTTTTGTTTTTGGTCAGTGGTGTCTGGTCATCTTGGGCAGCTATTAAAAATAAATAAGAGATACTAAATAAGAGATATTTATTTCTCACTGTTCCAGAAGCTGGTAAGTCTGAGGTCAGGGTGCCAGCATGGGTCAGGTTCTGATAACGATCCTCTTCCTGGCTTAAAGACAACTGGCTCCTTGTTGTATCCTCACACAGGGGAGAGAGGGAGGAAGAGAGAGAGAGTGAGCGCTCTCTGGTCTCCACTTATAAGGACACAAATTCCATCATGAGGACCACATCCTAAGACTTCATCTAAACCTAATTATCCTCCCAAAACTCTGCTTCCTAAACCCTTAGGGATTAGGGCTTCATCATATGACTTTTGAGAGGATATATTCAGTCCCCAAAATGGCCTTGTTCAGAATTTGTGCAAAAAAAACCAAAACCAAAAGCAAAAAAAACTTGAATTCATTAAGAGTTAAACTATGGTTAAGAGGTTCTCCTAATCCAAAGATTTTTAAAGGCAGGGGTGATTGTGTTCATTTAGTCAGCTTCCTCCAATTTTTAAAACCACCCATACTCACCCTTTATCTCTTTCTCTTCTGCTTTGGTTAACATACTTGCCTTACAGCCATCAAACTTTTCAAACCAGGCTGAAAGTATTCACAAATTGGATTGCTTTGGAAGTCCAAAAGTACAAGGTGCAAGTGATTCATGGTGACAAAAAGTTTTGAGCTGAACAATAAATAATAGGATTAAGTAGCAAGGATAGTTTTGGTTTTGGTTTCCAACCAGAAGAAACCTCTTCCTAGAAGATAGCCTAAGCCTGGAAGAAAACACTAAGCATTAGGCTTATACTCGGAAGGCCAGTAATACATTTCAAGTGAAAAAGGAACAGAATCTTAAGAGTGGTTTTCACATCTCTTTGTCTTTTCCTCTTGTCAGTGACAGTATGGGTGCAATAAGAGAAGAGGTATATTTATCTAAGTGGAAACAAATGTATCTGTAGTAAAGAAATCTGAAGTATATGCATTTGGTTAAAAATAAAATAATGTACATTGATTCCTTGAAAAAAATTATTCAATGTGGTATGTATCAGGTGAGTTCCTGAATTAAATATAAATGTTTCAAAATCTATGGCTATATTTTAAGTTGCTTGTCTTTGGATAATAGAGAGGAAGAATAATTGAGAATAATAATTAAGAATTATTTTATCTTTTCCATTTATAACATTTTTAAAAAGAATCATTCACTTTTATTTAAAATTCTTGGCAAATTTCAAAGTAGTACTTTGACTTGTCTATTAATACAATATGGAAAGGTCTGAAATTTTAACTTTTAATAATGTTTTGACATTTTTGTTCATTTTACTATTCAGTCTATTGCTTTAATACCATCAGAAAATGGGGGGAGAAATCTAAGAATATTAAATGACTGCAAAGGAAAGGCATTCTTAAATGATCTGTTGTCATAAGCTGTAAAAATAACATTTCCTTAAAGGTGCATTGTTAGCACTGTGTGTGTTGGTGTCTGTAGGGGCACGTGGGGAGGTAGGTGTGGAGATTATGGGGGTGTAGATGACAGTGGGATGGAGGAGGGTTGTTCTAATGCTAATCTTTAATGTTATATTATCCTGAATGAGGGTTTATCTTCTTTCTTCCCTCCTTCTCTTCCCCTTTTTTCCCTCTTTCCCTTCCTTCCTTAAATGAAGAACTCAGTTTCCTATAAATTTGAGAACAAGACATAGATAAATGTGGAATTGGAATGCATGCATGCATGCTTGGATGAAGAGGCTAATAGTTTCAATAATAGCTAGTATTGGAATTAGTTGGGTTGGTGTTCCTTGTGGTAAGAAATGGGCAAGTGATGCTTTAGTTTTGTTGCGAAAGCCTGTAATTACAGCCCCTGCTCATAGAATCCTAAAGTCCATCTAGAGTCTGCTTCCAGGCCTTTCTAAAAAAGCATTATTTTTTACATGTAGAGGCCCTATGTAATATCTATAATGTATAAAATATTAAGCATGAGTAAAATTGATGTATTACATTTTTCTGTTTTGACAAGTGGTAGTCAAAAGTGATAGGGCAGAAAGATTCAGAGGCAGCTCTCTGTATCTTGTACAAAAATGGCCAATAATAGCTGATCAGTCATTCCCACGTACTATTTTCTTATGTTAGATCTAGAGACCTATTTGGTGTGCTCTCTTTTTTCTCCAATGCTCTGAGCTACATTTCTTCTCTTAATGAACCATTTGAACTTCTGGAGTCAATCAGTATAAGAATCATAATTAATTCATACCAAGACATCTATTAAAAGCATTATATGACTTGATGTCATCTTTACACGCTTTGTGTGTCTCATCTTGCCTCCACTTCTTCTACTTTCATCACTATCCTTTATTAAGCCAATTAAGTACCATGTTGGGGCTGCCCCAAATGTAATTATTAATATTATCTCCTACATATACACATCTAAATTCACAAAAGCTCAATATGCATTTGACAAGCTATTGAATACTAAAATACTAAACAAAAATGTGCTTTAACACCTACGCATGTGGACTGCTGCTGCAGTAAATAAAAGTTGCTGGTAATGAAGGTATTCATCCTATTTGATAAATCAGTTAAATCATTTTAAATGTTGAATTTGAGATATTGATTTTCCCAATCCTATATGCCTTTCCTTGGTAGTTTGAACATGACCCTTTGATTCCTTAGGCTCATGACACAATGCCACATTAAATATCTTTCTAACTGCAAATTTGATTTTTAGTCACATTCAGGCTTATGTTTGTGCATTATACCTGTCAGAGTATTCTGGCAGTTGTTCCTTTGGAATTTGGATGTGTTTGATGATCTGCACAATCAGATATTTAAAATATCTGATAGCAAAAAGTAAAAGTGAAAGCAGCTCAGTTGTGTCCAATGCTTTGTGACCCATGTACTATACAGTCCATGGAATTCTCTAGGCCAGAATACTGGAGTGGTTAGCCTTTCTCTTCTCCAGGGGATCTTCCCAACCCAGGGACTGAATACAGGTCTCCTGCATTGCAGGCAGATTCTTTGCCAGCTGAGCCACAAAGGAAGCCCAAGAATACTGAAATGGGTAGCCTATCCCTTCTCCAGGGGAGCTTCCTGACCCAGGAATTGAACCAGAGTCTCCTGCATTGCGGGTGGATTCTTTATCAACTGAGCTATCAGGGAAGCCCAACAAGAGGTAAGACACGAGCCAGTTGGAACAGACACCTGAAGGAACCCTGGAGCTGGATGCTGGAGCCCCCCTACTGGCCCAGGCTATAGGAAGATTCTTGGATGTATCTAAAGCTGCTGTATCATGGCAGCCAAGGCAATGGTAGGGGATGACAATCAGGATCGGGATGTCAGCTTTAACCAACTGGAATGAGGTAGTTCAATATCAGTGCATACCTGCTGGGTTTCAGCCTTGGTTTTTGTCTATTCAGGGGCCAGTAGAAAAGATAATAACTGTTTAGGTGTTTAGAACTGTGTGTTAGAGTAGCTAATGCTCATCTACTTATACACTCTTTAGGTTTGCACAATTGCATTTGAAATTAAACAGTTACTAAGAGGACAGGTTGTAGTTGGAGCAGAATTCACTCTTTGGTTCTAAGAGAATTAATGTGTTGCCTGAAAGGTAAGGTTCTGTGTGACATGAACACATAGACTTACCTTCAGAAGCCAGATAGGAGTTGAGGGGACTTTTCCTAACTGACCCATCTTTCTGAGTCCAAGTGATAAATAGGAATGAGTTCTGCATGGGGAATGAGGAGAGTGGAGGGAAGAACATTCCAGAAAGAGGGAGCATTTTGTGAAAAGGCAAAGAAGGGATAAACATTATGCTATGCCACTTTAGACAACTCTCAAGCAGGTTAGAATTGCTGGAGCAGAGGGAATCAGCATGGTCTCAGGCAGGGTTTGTGAGACAAGGTGCAAGGTATAAAGGAGCTGGGTATAAAAAGGTCATAATGAGAAAAAAAAAAGTTAATTCATTCCAAGACAATAGTGATCAAAGGATATGGAGCAAAAAGTAGGAAATTTGCCTCAATACAGAGGATAACGGCAAATCGGCAAATCGTTGTGGGCCTCCAAGTGGGGCTCAAAGGAGATGAGTTTCCCATATGGACAAAGACAGAAATTGCCTCTTTTCATTTGTAAAATCAGAACTTTCCACAACTTTTATTACAGGAAGTTTCCTATCAGTTCAGTTCAGTTCAATTGCTCAGTCGTGTCTGACTCTTTGTGACCCCATGGACTGCAGGCACGCCAGGCTTCCCTGTCTATCACCAACTTTCGGAGCTTGCTCAAAATCATATCGGTTGAGTCAGTGATGCCATCCAACCATTTTATCCTCTGTCATCCCCTAGAGGAGTTTCCTATAGAAGCTTCCTATAGAAGCTTTTTATAAGCACTGAATGGCCCTGGGGCAGTACTGGTGTGAAGCTTTATGGTTGAGTCAATTCATATTTATTGTTTTTTTTTTTTTAAAGAAAGAAATGAGTCTTTAGGCATGAAGTCACGATATTGGAGGCTCTCCCAGAGTCCTAAAAATATCTATTCGGTCGCCTCTATCTAAGTCATAACTGAGGCCACAAATGACATGAAAATTTCCTTCCAGTGTGATTTTCTACTTCCAGTGAGGCTCAGTCAGAAGCTGCTAGCCCATGGACTAGCAGCCCAGTGATCAGAACCCATTTGCAACTGCAGCTCAGTGTGTATGATACTGCAGGCATGAGATACAGAGGCCTGCTTCATGACCAGACTAGCAAGGAGTTAATCCTTGTCTCTCTAGCTTCCAGAATTAGCACCTCTGATGAAAATTTGGGGACATTGAGCTGTTAAAGGGGAGGAAACATCCCCTGAGAAAGTTAAGTGTGAACTAGTTAGCTTCCCAATGCAAACTTTACCAGAAATACTGCTTTGTTTCCTAAATGCTAGTAGGTTTGTGATGTGGGTTGTAAAAATGAGATAATTAGATTAATAGTTTACTTTTAACTATTTTGCAAACTTTTTAACTCTAATAATTATTTGCATCAATAGAATGAAAGAAAGTAGGATTTAATTAAGATGATCCTTTCACTGCAGCAAAGTAGGACTTAATTAAAATGGTCCTTTCATTGCAGTGCCTAATAAAATTTAGATTTCCTAATAAAATTATTAAAAATGATTGTATACAAAATGCACCAAATATCAGTCCACATACCATCCAATATATGTGAGCCGATATTTGACCCAATTTGGATGTATGACATATATTCTGTTTCCCTTTCATACCATTATCGTGTTCCAGATACCTTTCTAAGAGCTGGTCTGATCTCTGTCCAACCTTACTCACTTCCCATTTAATGGATGAGAAAACTGAGGCAATGGAAGAGCACTTCTCCCAAAGAAATTAGTCAGTTCTAGTGGATGTGGATTTAAGTTCTAAGTACTGACTTTTTCACCAGGCATTAGGGTAACTGGTTCAATCCACACAGGGGTTCCCACAGGTATCTTTTGCCTCATCTAGTCTTTAATGATCTTCCATATAGTTCATGTCTCTGCAAACCCTTGGCCATATAGCCATTTGAACTTAATATGCACTGGCTCTGCCTACTTCTTTGACCACATCTACAGGGGTCAAGACTCATGACCTTTTTTTTTCATTCCAGATCATCTAAAATTTCATCTGCTTGACAAACTTTTGAGGTATTTCTTTACTAAAGTGTTATTGCAATACCAAGAGGCCATTCATTCATTTAACTTAATATGCTTTAGGCACTGTCTATGTTTATATGGGAACACTATACTAGGTACTAGGGAAATAATCATTAAATATGCTTGCAGAAAACTTCAATTCTAGTAGGGGCATACAGGTAATAAATAGTTACTAAGATGATGACAAGGGCTGTTGAACCCTTCATTATTTATACTCTCATCACTTAGCTTAGAAGGTTCCAAATGAAGAACCTGAAATATGAACTTGTGTATTGGCAATGAACCCAAGAAGTTAGAGTGGAGGCCTGAAAAGAGTAGAACAGGAAATGATAAAAAGTCAATACAAGCATGCAGAATCAAATTGATTGCCACAGTGAGCATCTGGAGTTCAATTTTGCCTGTATTTTCTAAGGTTATAGTATATCTTTTAGATTTTCCATTTAAGAATTGAAAGGGAAATGCAGGTAAACATTGGCTTCTGCTCCTTGTTAATTGAGATAGCCTTACTGCCCTTCGAGGCTTCACATGCCTGCCTACCAAATAATATTAAGAGGCTGTCATTGTGCTGTGATTGAGATTCACATGGAACTGTTCAATGAAGCTGTGGATGGAAGCAGAAGTGAGTCCAAAGTGAGGAGACAGGACAAAAAAGTGTTTAATATATCAAACTATATAGTTTGATATAGCTCAGCCCCATTCAACTTAAATCAAATATGTTAATCTTTAAGATGATTGCCTTTCCAATATCTGCCTATTTGTTTTGCTTTATTGATCCCTAGATGATAAGATAATTGAAGGGAGAGGTTGCATCTAATTTATCCTGGTATAGCTAGCACTTAGCATGGTGTTTGAGCTTTAGCGAATACTTATTTTATTTTTTACTGGGAAGCATACATGCAAATACATGCTTAGAGATCTTTTTGGTCTGCCTCTCTCATGAACAGGGGAGAGAAATAAAGACTAATCATGGGAAGGGACTTGGTTAAGTGCATTCAACCACTTGGTGAAAGAGGAAGGAATAACTCATCAGTATGTTGATTACAGCCATGAAATTAAAAGACGCTTACTTCTTGGAAGGAAAGTTATGACCGACCTAGGTAGCATATTAAAAAGCAGAGACTTTACTTTGCCAACAAAGGTCCATCTAGTCAGGCTATGGTTTTTCCAGTGGTCATGTATGGATGTGAGAGTTGGACTGTGAAGAAAGCTGAGCGCTGAAGAATTGATACTTTTGAATTGTGGTGTTGGAGAAGACTCTTGAGAGTCCCTTGGACTGCAAGGAGATCCAACCAGTCCATTCTGAAGGAGATCAGCCCTGGGTGTTCATTGGAAGGACTGATGCTGAAGCTGAAACTCCAATATTTTGGCCACTGATGTGAAGAACTGGCTCATTATAAAAGACCCTTATGCTGAGAAAGATTGAAGGTGGAAGGAGAAGGGGATGACAGAGGATGAGATGGTTGGGTGGCTCACCAACTCAATGGGCATGAGTCTGAGTAAACTCCCGGAGTTGGTGATGGTCAGGGAGGCCTGGCGTGCTGCAGTCCATGAGGTCACAAAGAGTTGGACATGACTGAACGACTGAACTGGACTGAACTGATATATAAATAACATATTCATATTATATATTGTTTAAGATGCAAACCTGAAGTCCAATCTACTGAAGAACATTTCCTGACCGACCAAATTAATTTAGAAAATTATCACATTTCCATGTGTTCCCACAACTTTACCCCATCCTTTTTTGTTATCCCCTGATAGGACTTGGGCTTTCCTTGTGGGTCAGACAGTAAAGAATCTGCCTGCAGTGCAGGAGACCTGAGTCTGATCCCTGTGTTGGAAAGATTCCCCTAGAGGAGGGCATGACAACCAGCTACAATATTCTTGCCTGGAGAATGATAGAACATAAATCCAAGTAAGGGTTGGAATGACTAAAGTTGTACACTGAAAAACAGTTTAAAATTGTATTTTGTTTCATTATAAGATGCAACAAAATAAAATTGAATTGAGGGAATGTTTCAGAAGAAGAAAATATAGACAAATGATTCAGAACAAAATGTCATTCTATTAAGCAATGTGGCAATTTTTAATCAAATTTGGTATTCTTATAAATCATGGCCCATAAATCCTACTCTTGAGTATGCAATTTACTTAGCCTCTCATAAAGATTCATACGGGAAATGTGTGAAAACATTATACAGCATTGTTAGTGTGGTAATGGAGAGTTAGAGAAAACTCATTGTCTCTCAACAGAGGAATGGATAAATGTATTGGTCTGAAAATGAGTACCACTGCACTAAGAAGAGTGAAACTAGTATAAACAAGGTGGCTTAAATAAGACAGAATTAATGTATCTACATCTGAGTTTCAGTTCAGTTCAGTCACTCAGTTGTGTCCGACTCTTTGCAGCCCAATGGACTATAACACACCAGGCTTCCCTATCCATCATCCAATCCCTGAGCTTGCTTAAACTCATGTCCATCATGTCGGTGATGCCATCCAACCATCTCATCCTCTGTCATCCCCTTCTCCTCCCACCTTCAATCTTTCTCAGCACTGGAGTCTTTTCCAATGAGTCAGCTCTTCGCATCAGAGGCCCAACTATTGGAGTTTCAGCTTCAGCATCAGTCCTTCCAATGAATATTCAGGACTGATTTCCTTTAGGATGGACTGGTTGGATCTCCTTGCAGTCCAAGGGACTCTCAAGAGTCTTCTCCAACATTACAGTTCAAAAGCATCAATTCTTTGTCTCTCAGCTTTCTTTATAGTCCAATTCTCATATCCACACATGACTACTGGGAAAACCATAGCTTTGACTAGATAGACCTTTGTTGGTTTTTTAATATGCTGTCTAGGTTGGCCATAGCTTTTCTTCCAAGGATGGCTGCAGTTACCATCTTCAGTGATTTTGGAACCCCAAAAAATAAAGTCTCTCACTGTTTCTACTGTTTCCCCACCTATTTGCCATGAAGTGATGCAATCGGATGCCATGATCTTAGTTTTCTGAATTTGAGTTTTAAGCCAAGTTTTCCACTCTCTTCTTTCACTTTCATCAAGAGGCTCCTTAGTTCATCTTCGCTTTCTGCCATAAAGGTGATGTTATCTGTATATTTGAGGTTTTGATATTTCTCCCAGCAATCTTGATTCCAGCTTGTGCTTCACTGTGCTTGTGCCCAGCATTTCTCATGATATATTCTGCATGTAAGTTAAATGAGCAGGGTGACAATATACAGCCTTGACGTATTCCTTTCCTGATTTGGAACCAGTCTGTTGTTTCATGTCCAGTTCTCACTGTTGCTTCTTGACCTGCATACCGATTTCTCAGGAGGCAGGTCAGGTGGTCTGGTATTCCCATCTCTTGAAGAATTTTACACAATTTGTTTTGATCTACACAGTCAAAGGCTTTGATGTAGTCAGTAAAGCAAAATGTTTATTGCTTTGTAGATGTTTTTCTGGAACTCTCTTGCTTTTTCAATGATCCAGTGAATGTTGGCAATTTGATCTCTGTTTCCTCTGCCTTTCCTAAATCCAGCTTGAACATCTGGAAGTTCACAGATCACATACCATTGAAGCCTGGTTTGGAGAATTTTGAGCATTACTCTGCTAGCGTATGAGATGAGTGAGTTTCAGTAGTTCAAGGCTAAGATGGCAGGTCTATGATGTCTGTGGTAAACTATTCTGTTTAGATAGTCTGCCATCCCAAGACACTCCTCTGCCTTCCCAACACATACTTCTGCCTTGTGGTCTAAAATGATGCTCTGGCTTAAGACAGAGGGAAGGAGAGAAAGGAAGAGTGAAAGGGGTATCCCTTCTTTGTAGAAGGACAACCCAGGAGTTTGACACATTAATAACACTCATGTAATTATTCAGAACATAGTTCACTTGACCGCATAACTTCAAGGAACTCTGGTAAGTGTGGTTTCTAGTTGGACAGTAATATTCTCAGCTGTCCATTATTACTAAAGACAGGAGGAATGGATATTGAAGAGGAATGAGTCCTCTATGGCATTGTGACTAAGATTATGATAAAAATATATTGTTTAAGTTTGAAGGTTTCTCCAAAAACAAGAAGTAGAATGACCATATGACCCAACAATTTCACTACTGGGTATTTATCAAAAAGAAAGAAAGAAAACACTAATTCAGGAAGATACACATACCCCAGAGTTCATAGCAGCATTATTTATAATTACCAAGATACAGACGCAACCTAGGTGTTCATCAACAAATAAATGGATTAAGAAGATGTGGTATGTATATATACAATGGAATATTATTCAGCCATTTAAAAAATGAAGTTTTGACATTTACAACCACATGAATAAACCTAAATGGTATTATTTAGTGAAAAAAGTCAGACAGATAAAGATGAATACTATAGGATATCCCTTACACGTGAAATCTAAAAAATACAACAAACTAGTGAGTATAATCCAAAAGAATCAGATTCACAGATATAGAGAGCAAACTAGTGGTTACCCAGTAGAGAGAGGGAAGAGGGGAAGGGCAATGTTAGGGTAGGGTATCAAGAGGTACAAACTACTATATATAAAATAAACTATAAGGATACTTTGTATAGCACAGGGAATATAGCTATAAATATTTCACGGTAACTATAAATGGAGTATAACCTTTAAAAATTGTGAACACTCTGTTGTACATCTGAAATTTATATTGCACATCAATATTTCTCACTCAAAACATTTTTGAAAATTAATTGTTGTGTAAAATGTGAGTAATGTGTGTGTAAAACAGAGTCAATGAACTATATGTATTCCAGAAACATGGATAATTCTTAAAAACAGAATGTGGAATAAAGAGAGAGAAAGGCGGGGGGGAATGAGAATGGGCTAAGAAAGAATGCATTAATAAATAAGCATAAATGTGTAAATAATTCCTGTAAACAAGTATGGGGCCTTGAAAGTACAAACGGTAATATTGTGCTAAGAAATAAAGGTTTACCCAGCCAGATCTAAATACTAAATCTAGTCCTAGCCATATGGTCTACTGGAAATTACATAAATGCTGTAAGGCCTATTTTTTTTTTCTGATCTGAAAATGATAGTTATAATACACTCATCTTACAAGGGTAGGATGAGCTTGTATATTTAAAGCACTTATTACAGTGCTTGATACATAGTAAAATTCTGAGTAAAAAAATAGGAGTTATTACTTTTTCTTTATTACTGTTATTTTTAGAGAAATTGCATGAATATGAGAGATCAGGACTTTGTTTAAAGTTGATTCTTGGTAAATGTTTGTTGGATACATAATAGAAGAATAGAGTATATTGATCACAACTGCTAGAGAGGAATGACCTGGGAAGTATTCAGTCATATACTAAATATTTATTAAATGTCTCTTGTGTGTCAGGACCCAAGGATACAAAGGCAAGTTAAAAATTAGTATGGATCATAACCAGTACAGGTGAAGGCAATTAGTAAAAAAAAAATCATACAGACACATGTAAGATTCCAGTTACTACAAATACAGTGAAAGAGAGAAGTATTCTGTGTGTGTATGTGTGTCGACTATATATGTACATGTGGGTATATATGGCTTCCCTATTGGCTCAGTTGGTAAAGAATCTGTCTGCCATGCAGGAGACCTGGGTTTGATCCCTGGGTTGGGAAGTTACCTTGGAGAAGAGAATGGCAACCCATTCCAGTATTCTTGCCTGGGGAATTCCACAAACAGAGGAGCCTAGCAGGCTACAGTCCATGGGTCTCAAAGAGTTGGACTGAGCAGCTAAGTACACATCCATATATATATATATATATATATATATATATATATATATATATATGGCTTCCCTGGTGGCTCAGATGGTAAACGTCTGCCTGCAATGCGGGAGACCTGGGTTCGATCCCTGGATTGGGAAGATCCCCTGGAGAAGGAAATGGCACCCCACTCCAGTACTCTTGCCTGGAAAATTCCATGGGTGGAGGAGCCTGGTAGGCTACAGTCCATGGGGTCGCTAAAAGTCAGACACGACTGAATGACTTCACTTTCACTTTTCACTTTCATGCATTGGAGAAGGAAATGGCAACCCACTCCAGTGTTCTTGCCTGGAGAATCCAAGGGATGGGGGAGCCTCATGGGCTGCCGTCTCTGGGGTCGCACAGTTGGACATGACTGAAGTGACTTAGCAGCAGCATATATATATACATACATATATGGAGATTTGATTTACTTAATAGATAAATATATATATATGTATATGGAGATTTGATCTACTTAGTAGAGAAAATCTTTCTGAGGAAGTGATACTTGAATTGACGTAGATTAAGAATTAACTTGGGCTTCTATGGTGACTCAGATGGTAAAGAATCTGCCAGCAAGGCAGGAGACCCAGATTGGATCCCTGGGTCAGGAAGAACCCCTGAAATGAAAGGAAAGCACTTTCAAGAAAGTAACAGCATAGGAAAAGTAGCTGTGACAGCCATGTTATGCACTATATAGTGGACAGAAGGGAAAACGGTGGAGCTGGAGCAGAAGGGAAAACAGAGCATGTGATGAGGTACATGGGAGAACAGGTAGAAGTGAGATTATATACACGACATGTGCTTTTCGAAGGGATTCTGTCTTTACCTCATAGGAAAGGGCATTGTGTTAGCTCCTATTGCTGCTGTAAAAAAATTACCACAAACTTAGTGGCTTAAATCAACATAAGTTTGCTCCTTTACAGTTCTGGAGATCAGAAGTTCATGATTAATTTTCCTAGACTAAAGTCAAAATGTTGGCAGATCTGTTTCTTTCCAGGGCTCTCAGGGAGAATCTCTTTCCTCATATTATTAGGTTCCAGTGGCCACCTGTATTCCTTGTCTTGTGTCCCTTTCTTCATCTTCAAGATGCATCTCTCCAGCCTCACTCAAATCTCTGCTTCTGCCACCACATCATCTTTTGCTCTGACCCTGAACACTCATGAATCTCTCTTACAAGGACCATTGTGATTACATCAAGCTCACCTAGATAATCCAGGATAATCTACAATTCTCAAGGTCCTTACTGAATGCACTACTTGTATTCATTTGAAAGTTCTTTGTGCCTTGTAGGGCAACATTCACAGCCTCTGATAACTGGAAGAACAACATAACTGAGGGCCAGTATTCAGCCAAGTACTGAAGACTCTACATCTATTTAAACAGAAAAAAATGGCATACTCAAATTCGTATCTTTAAAAAGTTGCCCTGGCTGCCTTGTGAAGGACAAATAGGAGGAGGACTGGATATATTGTGAACCAGTTGAGAGGTAAATGCAGTGGTCCTGGTAAGGAGAGAAGGAAAGTAATTTCATCATGGAGCTGTGAACTATAGCACCTTGCCTAAGGAGGGGATTTGTATATACTTATAGCTGATTCCCATCGTTTTACATCAGAAACAAACACAATGTTGTAAAGCAATTATCTTCCAATTAAAAATAAATAAATAAGGAAGTCTTAGACTGTTAGAGTTAGCATGAATCTTAGAGAACACTGTCAGTATTGTGCTGGGTCAGTCTTGTACTTGTTTTCCAGAGCTCATATGTGCCTCTAATCTAACTCAACATTCAGTGATAAATCAATGGCTTGAAATCAACCATGGTGGGTCTATTTACATCATAGAAGTTGGCAAACAATACAAATCAGAAATCCCCAAGCTCTCCCAGAATCCAGTTGTTTATGTAACCTACAAACTGGGCTAAGTGACCTCCTTGTTTTCTCAAAGTCCACTTTCAGTAACAGCGAGCTCTCTCCTCTCTACCATGCTATTGACCAGTCCTGATTCTCATTCATTTTTCTGTAGAAACAGAAAAAAGATAGTAAAGGCCGATCTTTCAGAATGGGATTGCTCCCTTCCACTTCAGTATTTTCTATGAGTTTCATAATAAACATGTAATATTTTTGTCATTAGAACAAATTAAAGGCAACTTTTCTTTTTAAATATGTGTTTAAAAAAACACGTGAATAAAGACACAATGGAAAATGTATTTTACAATGTTGATTGCTAAGCTATGATCTACTCACTGTAAAAATGGATTCCTACCTGCAGTTATGTATAAGTTAGTCTTGAGTTTTCCATGGAATTTGTTACAGATCTTTTTCTCTTGATTTGTTTAACCTAGGAAGGAAGATGATCTGAGTGATGTTGATAAAAATAATAACACATACTTAAAAGTAGTAAACATTCAAAATTGTGAAATTATAGAACATAAAACATCATGAAAGAGTTGCAAAAGGAATTTTATGTTGGAGCTGTACGTGCTCTTGAGCCAATAGGAAGTAACTAAGGGTACGGTCTCTGGAGCAGGGCTCCCTGGGTTCAAATCCCGGCGCTACTGCTAGTTTCCTCTGCTCTCTGGGAAAGAACTAAAGCTTTCTTTGCCTCAATTTCTTCATTTCATTTGTGAAATGAGGATAATGAGAGTTCCTCAGGGCATTAGATGTTTGTGAAATTTAAACTAGTTACTCCACACGGACCTCTCCAAAGAGTGCCTGCCACATATTAAAGCCCCAAGCAGTATCAGCTATTTGTTGATACTCAGCCACAAATATTCTCATTTATTTATTTCAATACAGATTTTCCTCTAAGAAAAGTAATTTAAATATTTACTTTAATTATAGCCCTCTACCACCGTCTTTCCCAGACTGATCTGTCCAACAGAGAAAACAAGTGATTTAATCAAGTAAAATTGATATAAAACATTTTCCAAATATATTAGATATTTGGTTTTTTCATATTTGTATATTGAACTCCAGTCTATCTCCGTATGTGTCACTTATAATTTATGAGCACTCTTGCTAATCTGGCTATTAAATCCCCCGAAATGTTACTACTACAACTTAGTTCAGGTATTTCTCTCCCTAGAAGTACCCCCTCCCTGATAGAATACACACACCCATCACTCCTCTTCTCTTCTGGCAAGTTTTCTGAGGTGTGTACCAAGTTCTTGAAGAGCTGAATATCATCCTGCCTTGAGTTAAATAGGAGCCAGCTGGCACCATTTATCTCTTCAAATTACAAGAAAATGTGAGAAACAACAGGGTGTCTATATGGGGTTGGGCAGAGCCCTAAAGGGCAGCCATGTGTGAAAGATTATATCGTGTCAATGAGCTTGAGAATTAGGTGTAATCCTGGAAGGTTCAGACTTGACGAGAGTTATCTCAACATGGTTTCATGATCAGAGTTTCAGATTTTTTTTTCTCTACACTATTTTAGTTACATCTTCAAAAGTTAGAAATTTCCATGAGAATGATAGTGGTGGGAGGAATATAGTTTTCTTGCTTTTCTGCTAGAATCAATATAGTTTTTTGATGGCACCTCCAAATCCCAGGAGATATAAAGTATTTAAGTTTTCTAATTATTCTTTGTTATTGTTGAATTCTGTCACATCATCTTTTTATGTAGGCTAAGTTTTATACTGCATGACTTTGAAAAGAAACAAACACTCCTTTATAAGCATTTTATGTCCCATAAGAGTTTAATATCAGTGAAAATTCATAAAGGATTTTTATTCTAGTCAAAATGTTATAATCTATTTGAAACCACATACAGAAAGATTAGCCAAGATGAATATATGCATGATATTTTTAGAAAGCAGAAAGAAGTAGAAATCTTTCTTAGCACTTCTTTTTGTGTATATGCCTTAGTGAAAGAAGAAATTACATAAGAAAAATCATACATTTTAAATCTGAATTATTAGAAAGGAAGCATAAAGTTTCTTCCTAGAATAGACATTTTTTCAAATATTCATTCTAGTTACTACATTTAAGAGCCATAAGAATACAAGAACAAGAAAATTCACTTTAAAATGTGCATAATTGTAGAATGTAGGGAAGCTGGTTGAAATGAGTATAACTTTGAGAAAGTTTTGCATATTGAGACTAAATGAAAGAAAACCTTGGAAATTATGACATTTACCTTACTGCATAAACAAAGAGATACTATATACTTCAATGACCAGGAATTAGTTTTTTCTTTGTTTGAAATACTATCTATTATTACTGAATTCTTTAAGAGCCTGAATAAAGAAAATGTGCATACATACTTATTTTTTATAAGGCAGCAATCTTGTACTTATACAGAAGACAATTTAACTTTGAAATGGGCAGACACTAGAACTAATCTTTAGGTAGTTTGTAATTTCCTGTAAAAGCACAATATCCAGGGTCACAACCGACATCATTTTTTAGAAAGTAGATTTTTGGCAACAAGTATTTTTGTTCAAGTATGATAAAACTATTTGGGGATATACTACAAAACTAAAAATATACAGTGAGAGTGTATGTGTAACCTTTAGAATTTTGAATCCCTTCTATATGCCTTTCTTTATCATACACAAAGATTCACTGTAGGCCAGCATCTTGCTAGAGCAGCAGTTCTCAAATGTTTTCATCTTAGAATCCTTTTGTAGTCTTAAAAGTTATTGAAGAGTCTAAAGAGATTTTCTTTCTATGGGAGCATATCTATCAATATTGACTGAATTAGACATGAAAACTGAAATTTTAAAAACAAAACATAAAATTAAAAAATAAAACAAGCATACATAAACACATTCCATTAGTCATGGATTGACAATATTATGTATTGTCACTAGAGAACTTGCTGGATACTCATGAGAGAATAAGAGTGAAAATATAAATAAGCTTCTAGTATTACTATGAAAATCGTTTTGACCACACAGGTCTCTGAGTCTCAAGGGCCCCCAGTCGTCCTCAGAACTCACTGAAAACTGCACTGCGTTGCAGGGTTGGTAACTGAGAAAGTTAGCGCAACATTCAGTGACAAAACTTTAAAGAGACCCAAGGGGAAAATATTATCAAATAACATCCCTCAGGGTGTCTGACTGGAAGTTCATATTCCTATTGAAGATACCTGGGTAATGTCTTCAAGCATATGATATTTATTCAAGGAGTAAAATAATGCCTAGACAGCATATTAAAAAGCAGAGACATTACTTGGCCAACAAAGGTCCGTCTAGTCAAAGATATGGTTTTTCCAGTGGTCATGTATGGATGGGAGAGTTGAACTATAAAGAAAGCTGAGTGCAGAAGAATTGATGCTTTTGAACTGTGGTGTTGGAGGACTCTTGAGAGTCCAAGGGCCTGCAAGGAGATCCAACCAGTCCATTCTGAAGGAGATCAGCCCTGGGTATTCTTTGGAAGGACTGATACTGAAGCTGAAACTCCAATACTTCGGCCACCTGATGCAGAGAGCTGACTCATTTGAAAAGACCCTGATGCTGGGAAAGATTGAGGGCAGGAGAAGAAGGGGGCAACAGAGGATGAGATGGCTGGATGGCATCACTGACTCAATGGGCATGGGTTTGGGTGGACTCCGGGAGTTGGTGATGGACAGGGAGGCCTGGCATGCTGCAGTTCATGGGTTCCAAAGAGTCAGACACGACTGAGTGACTGAACTGAACTGAATTGAAAAACATGAAGAAATGGGCAGCATTATTTTACAAATATTTATTTGGTGCCCATGTAATATAGCAGGCACTGGAGAGACAGAAATGATGAAGATATGATCTTGTCCTCTGATATATTCATAAACAAGGGAAAGAGATCACAAATGTACTCCAATAGTATTAAAAAGATATTCTCAGACAACCCAGTGGAGGAAATGATTTCTAAAAAGCTGTTTCAAGAACTCTCCACAGAAGAGGTGATGTTCATGGCCAGGCATTCACAAAGAGTGCTCACAATGATCAGCAGTGCTCCAGGTGGTTAGTTCTAAGACAACTGCTAGCAGAGGGCAACTCTAGGTAGAAAGATGTAGAAAGCTGATGCTTTCAGTGACTGGAGCATCTGTGTGGGGTAGAAGAGGATGGGATAAATGGGGTTAGGAGAGAGATTAGGTCAGATTACAGAAAGGTTGAGCACTGGGAAGTTGCTTAAATACTTTTTAAGCAGAGAGATGGTTTCTTTAGAATTATGTTTCAGAAAGTCAGTTTAGTGCCTTGTAGAAGATGGAAGTGATGAGAGTGAAACTGGAGTTTGGAAGAGTGCTTTGGGATTATTTTATTAATACAATAGTCTAACCAAGACTGCAGCAACAAAATTAAAAGACACTTGCTCCTTAGAAGAAAAGCTACGACAAACCTAGATAGTGTATTAAAAAGCAGAGACATTACTTTGCCAACAACGGTCTGTATAGTCAAAACTATGGTTTTTCCAGTAGTCATATATGGATGTGAGAGCTGGACCATAAGAAGGCTAAGTGCCAAAGAATGAATGCTTTTGAACTGTGGTGTTGGTGAAGACTCTTGAGAGTCTCTTGGACTGCAAGGAGATCAAACCAGTCAATCCTAAAGTAAATCAATTCTGAATATTTATTGAAAGGACTGATGCTGAAGCTCCAATAATTTGGCCACCTGATGTGAAGAGCTGACTCCTTAAAAAAGACCCAGAAGCTGGGAAAGACTGAAGGCAGGAGGAGAAGGGGACGAAAGAGGACAAAATGGTTAGATAGCACCACTGACTCAATGGATGTGAGTTTGAGCAAGCTCTGGGAGATGATGAAGGACAGGGAAGCATGGTGTGCTGCAGTCCATGGGGTTGCAAAGAGTCTTATATGACTGAGCGACTGAACAACACCAACCAACCAAGAAGAAAGCTGTGTTGCATAGGCTCTGGAACCAGTCAGTTCAAACACTGACTTCTCCTTTGTTTTGGGAATCTCCAACAATTACCTAATTAATATATGCCTTAATTTCCTCATCTGTAAATGTAACAGTAGCTACTTTACAGAGTTGTTGTAATGATGGAATGATTTGATACAATAAATATTGTAAAGTAAAAAAATAATAATAATAATAAAATAAAATTTAAAAAAAAAACAAGAAAAAAAAAGAAAAACAAAAAAAGAAAATATTTAGGGGTAAGGGAGAGGTTATCTATACTATGTCTTCTTTGTTCTTATGTATAAGTTCATTCCATTTCACAGATAAACTTCTAGAAGCAAAATATGTCTTATGATTTTATGGAGCATGTTCATGTCTGGGTGTTAGATTTGTTGTGGCTGATCCCTTAAGATTGTAGTTCTAAATGAAGAGGTCTATATTCAGTATCATGGATGTCAGCTATATGCTGTATGTAAAAGGTAAAAACCAAATGTTTACACCCTTATTTGAGTTATAAAAAGAAATCAGTTAAATCAGAGTAGTTCAATTGAGAACTGATTGTGATAAAATTGTCAAAAAAGCAACTATTTTATTATTCAGGTATATTTTTAAATGTATTTGATGTCTTTAGCCTAGAAATGATAAAGGGTGTCTCAGAATTCGGGTTGTAAGATGTTCAGATCAAGAGCAGGAAAAAAAAAAAAAACAAGATGTACCTTTGTTTCTGACTCTGAAAAGTCCTATCTCATAAATGAAATGAACAAAACTACTCTCTAATAAAAAACATATATATAATGTAGGATTGAATAAAACAGCCTTTTATACTTGATGTTATACTTTGCAATACCTGTTATATATCATTTAGGTAAATAAAATAATAGGGAGAGAGCAAAAGGAACAGATTCTAGAGATATTTAGAGATTAGGATTCACAGGATTTTTGTGGCATTGTTGGATGGTGGTGAGAGACAGTCAAATTATTTCAAATGTTTAGATTCAGGAGAACAATGGATGATAGGTGACGAAGGATGAGGACAAAGGGCATGGAGAGAATGCAGAGGAACAAAGACCTATTTTCACACAAATGCTTTTTTAATAAAAATGATGGGAAATGCTTGCCACAGTTACCTGACATAATATGAAGGTATGGTGTGTGTGACTGATGAGGAAAGAGATCCAGTTTTAAGGAAGAGGAATTCATTTGTGAAGATCTCTCGGACCAAATCAGAGGAAGAATAAAGTAACAAAGTCTCTCACAAAAATATATAATTCCTCATTAAAATCAATGCTGTCTTTACTGCAGGGTGGTGTGCAACTTCTACGGAAAGAATATATAAAAATTAAGAGAGAAACTGGAAATTAAAACTTGACACTGGTTTTTGTTTTTTTTTTTCTTCAGCATGGTAAAAAACAGCTAAAAAATTATTAACATATTACAAGGAGGATGGCAGCCAAAAGGCCCAGTTTAGGCAAATTTTTGTTGTAACAGGTCTCCTTTAGGGAAATAACAGGTGTTAGACAAAGAGAAGGCAATGGCACCCCACTCCAGTACTCTTGCCTGGAAAATCCCATGGACGGAAGAGCCTGGTAGGCTGCAGTCCATGGGGTCGCCAAGAGTCAGACATGACTGAGCGCCTTCACTTTCTCTTTTCACCTTCATGCATTGGAGAAGAAAATGGCAACCCACTCCAGTGTTCTTGCTTGGAGAATCCCAGGGACGGGGGAGCCTGGTGGGCTGCCGTCTATGGGGTCGCACAGAGTCAGACACGACTGAAGTGACTTAGCAGCAGCAGCAAAGAGAAGTTTTTACCGATATTTACTCAGGTGGGTTTGGTGCTGATTTAAAACACAGGTTCTTTAAAGGATGTGCAAACCTTGTCATAGCTTCATTAGCAGTTAAAAAGGACTGAGTGAAAGCTAGAACAAAATAATTCTTTCTCAAACACAAATAATCAATAAAGTAAAATGCCCAAGGTATCAGAGAAATAGTTAAGATGGCTATCTTTTACATACTGTGCTTATGTTAAATATGATGATGTGGAAAAAATTCACCAGAAAGTAATTACTTGGAGAAGGAAACTTCCTAATCTCAGAATAAGGTAGAGAAAAAGAAAAATCAATGAAATTGAGGGATTTAGGTTACTGTGATCATATTCTGCATCACTTGTTTCTTCAGAAGGGAGAAGAGGAGGGGGAAGTGCCCTCTTTGAAATTAGATAGTGTATAGGAGACCCTAACAAGCCAACCCCATGCTATTCATTTTTAAAATCTGCCAATTCATAGACTCTGCACTCAGATGCATGTCATATTTTATTATAGTCACGTCCAAATTCACAAAATGTGAGGCATTTTGTTTTTACAGTGCAATAGAACTTCTCTAGCCCCCGTGTTGAATTTTTTGCTTAGCTTCAGAAAGAATTGGCTCATGTGCCCTGAATGGCTGAAGATCTGAACAATAGTATCAAATCAGAGACTGTTCTTAGAGCTTAAAGTCAGTATGGGGTATGTCTGAAAAAGCATTTTTTTTTAATGCCCTTACTATTCCTTTACTGAAATACCATTGACCAATGCGTAAAATGGGAATTGGCTGTGTAAATGACCTTGTTGCATGAAAGGATGCCTTACATGGTTGCTAGTTTCCCAACCCAGAAGGAGAATTCAATCTCTAGGATCGATGTAGTACCTCACACTTTTTCCTCCCTCTGTCCCCCAACACACATACTCCCTTCTTGCTGGTAAGCCCTCCTTGGGGGTTATAAAATGGATGAGATCTTTCTGAGATCTAAATATACAGAAATGCAATTTTAACATATTGTGTCATTAAGAAGTTTAGGAGCTTTTAGACAATCTGGAGGTAGTGGAAAATTAGATGCAGTGTTGCATTAGACATGTTTTTAGTATTTTCTTCTTTTTGTAAAAGCTGTAATTTTCAGAGTTTAGAACCAATTTAATGTCCCTGGAGTTACAGCTTTTTTGTATCCGTTGTCCATTAGGTGAATTACTAAGCCAAGAATGGAATCCATTTATAATGTATAAAATACTGTGAAATGTCTTAAAAACAGTCTTTGCAGGGGGGGTGAAAAAGCACTGGGAGTCCATTAAATTTGAAGACAGTGAGTTCTGAGGTTCTTCTTATAATCATATAATGGTTTTTTGGTACTTTGATAATACGATGCATTAGATATTGAAAGATTTATTTAAAAGTTTGAATTCAATGAAAATTTATGTAAAACTAATGCAAAATGCATTATGTTTGATGTTCCAAATAGCTTTCAAAACTGAGTGTATTGTTAAAAAAAACTTTGATAATATTTATTATTTTTGACACAAATGAGTAAATAACCAATACAATTCTACTAAATGTCTTATCAAAGATGATGTCACTGTTACTGACATTTAATAAACTTAGAATGCTTGGCTTTAAACATCTTTTTTTAGCAGAAAAATTAATTGCTTTTTAATAGATTTTGGAAATGTGTTAGAAACTCATTAATGTATTTATTGTTGTTTACTTGCTCAGTCATGGCTGACTCTTTGTGACCTCATGGATCCCAGTGTGTCAGGCTTCCCTGTCCTTCACTATTTCCCAGAGTTTGCTCAACTTTTAAGACATAAAATTATCCAATAAAGAAAATCTTAAAAATAGAAATAATTTGAAATTTAAAATCCATATTTTACAGACTCATAAAGATGGACAATTCCATAGTTTCATATATTTCTGTTTATTATTTTATAATGAATTAAAAGAAGTCCGTGATTATATAGCCTACTGACTATAGGAATTCGGAAAGAAAGCCTCAAACAAAGCAGTCATTTTTGTTTCTGTATTCTCTAATGTAGAGAAATGTGACATAGTTAATATAAGCTAATAATGGTTGTTATAAAAAGTACTTTTCCTGACTCTCATTGATATGGTTTTTTAACTGAAAAATCTTATTACCCAAACCCTAATAATCTCCTGTGTGTGTCTACGTACACATTCATATTTACTACTGTATTAATTTCTTTTTTTTTTACATTTGTGTTTATTACTGTTTGGTTATTTTTTGTTTTGTCTTCAGCTGTATGTTATAGAAAACCCAACAGACATGGCTTAAGTAAACTCAAGCTTGTTTTTCTCACTTAAACAAAATCTGGAGGTAGAAAACCTAGAGTGGATATAATGGCACTATGATGTGATCATGGTCCCAGCTTCTTTCTATCCTCCTGATCAACATGTTTAAATTTTTAGGCAGCTGACAGCTACAACATCAAACCCAAGACAGAAAGGAGAGAGAGAAGGCACACGATGGTACCAGTCTCATCCACCCCTTTTATTAAGAGAACAAATGTCTTTCCAGAAGCCCTAGGTTATATTGTATATGTCAGAAAAATGTCAATTGGCTATATTTGACTATGGCTGGAAAGGTAACTTTATTTTCCAAACTCCAGGAAGTGTCAGAAAGCAGAGGTGGAAAAATATTGGGAGAGTGTTAGATTATTGATCAACAAATCAATGTCTACCAAATTTCATCTATTTTTTTTCTTTTCTATTCTTTCTCATGTTTGCCAACCTATACATTAACAGTTTTACGTTAGACTGAAGTATATAAAACGTCTAATGTCACTACATTGTTGATTTCTAAAAATGGCTATTTCATATCACTTAATCCAATAGTACTCTAAAAGCTATTGATAAAGACATCTCTCTTGTTACCAAATACTTAGAAAATAACCTATAATGCCTTAATGTCTAGCATTCTATAGTTCATTTTAATTTTCTGATATCTTTGAAAAATCCATCTTCGAGTCCATATCAGTAAGCAAATAACAAAGTTATTGAGTTTAAGGAAGTTCTGAATTGTTGTGTGTTTAGTTCTGAGACCATGCTGAATGTGTTATGCTTATTAATACGTAACCAACATGATAAGACTAATACGTGACTTTTGATCAAAAGGCAGTGTAAAATTTTACCGTCTCTTTAAACTTTATTCACTGGAAGTGAGATTTCCTTGTCCATACGTGAAATGCAGGCTAATGATTCTTAGATATTAGATGCTCCTAAGTAGTCACATTAAGTCAAAAATAAGTCTCAATTCAGACTCAGTTTGCATGTTCACACCCACAGACATTTTGAATTTCTCCTCTTCCCCATCTAGGCCTGCTTCAGACTAAAACAAAAATATGCCTGAGGGAGAGAGTCTGTCAGTGACTTCCTGCTGCATAATAAACCTAGTGACTTTAGACAATTAATTTGTTCACAAATCTATAGATCAGAAATTTGGAGGAGGTTCAGTGATGCGGTTCTTTTATTGGTCTGAGCTGAAATCATTCCTACTTCCTTCTTGAGTCACCAGTCAGCTGGTGGTTAGTAACCTCACATTCATATCTGTTTGCTGGCTAGGACACCCCAAAACATATACCTCATTCTCCAATAGGCTGGCCCAGGCTCATTCACAGGATGGTGGTCACAGGATTGCCAAGACCTGCAAGAGAGGGCAAGCCCCAATGTGTAAGTGATTTCAGCATCTTTCAGGTTTGGCCAAAGTGAATCAATCTGGAAAGTGTGGATAAATAGACTCCACCTTTTGAGGAAACAGTTTGTAATATTACATTTCAAGGGGGTGGATCATGGCCAATTTTGCAATCTACCACAAGAATGTGAACTTCTGTTCAATACTTTTTGCCCTCCCATGTAACCTCCACGTCTCTGGCTGCTATTCACTTTGTGCCAGGACCAAAAAAGGAAGAAAGAAGAGAGATAAGGGAATGGGTGTTGACTCAGCTAGGTGGCTTCTGGCTCCCTGGACCTGGCAGATGGCTAAAGTTGACTCCTGAATGGGAAACAGTCATGGTTTCCTCAGTGGCTATTGTCACCAGTTCAGTTCAGTTCAGTCGCTCAGTCATGTCCGACTCTTTGCGACACCATGAATCGCAGCACGCCAGGCCTCCCTGTCCATCACCATCTCCCGGAGTTCACTCAGACTCACATCCATCAAGTCTGTGATGCCATCCAGCCATCTCATCCACTGTCGTCCCCTTCTCCTCCTGCCCCTAATCTCTCCCAGCATCAGAGTCTTTTCCAATGAGTCAACTCTTCGCATGACGTGTCCAAAGTACTGGGGCTTCAGCTTTAGCATCATTCCTTCCAAAGAAATCCCAGGGTTGATCTCCTTCAGAATGGACTGGTTGGATCTCCTTGCAGTCTAAGGGACCCTCACCAGAGATGTCTATTATTCTTGACCTTTGCAAGATGTGCTTATTGTCTGAGTACTTGCTTGCAATTTCCCCCTTGGCCCCAGGCATCCCGTTTCAGATCTTCAACCTCTTGAATGAAACCCAAGACAACCTGATACCTGCTCTCTCTCCATACCATATCTCCCATCTGGTCAATAGGACCATATCTTTGTCCTATCAATTTCTAAAACTGCAGGACAATCTTAACACAGAAACATCCTAGATACACCATTAAAACAGTTCAGCAGGCTTTCCCTTGCCCTCTTATTTTCCTGGGTGGGAGTCAGACCCGGGTTCTCAATCTACATTAGCTTTATTGGTCATAAGAATAGCATCAAATTTCTGTTTCTCCCATGTGAAAACATTTCAAAGTTTTCAGTGTATCCCTGCAAGCTTTGGGTTAGGCACTCTCATTCACTCACTCCTCAACCAAAGGAACTAGCAGGGACTTCCAGCTTAGAGAGTCTCTCTCCAAAGAAATCGTCTCACCAGTCTGTTCTCTTTAATTTTTTTTCTGATCCTTGTTTACATCTTTGATCTGGCTGAGGGGTACAGGAGTCATGGAACAGATTACATTTGTAAATTCTGCATATGGTGTATGTATTGGCAGAGAATATTTATTCCCTTTGTAAATTCCACATATGGTATGTGTGTGTGTGTTGGGGGTGGTGGTGGATCATATTGGTATCTTAGTGAAAATTACTGGGGCAGGAAGGATTCCATCCTGATAGGAAGGGAGGGGGAAAACAGAATAGGAAATCCGCTTTTTCAGTATCTTGCTTTAGAGCCTGTTCATCTTTATTTTGAAGATGTTGACTTCAGTACACAGAGAAAACAAGGTGATTACACACATACACTTTATAGACTACCAACTGCAGTGCTGAACTCTTTATTTTATTTTCTAAGATGAGATATATCCTGACCTCTTTTTATGTGATACTAAAATCCCCAGAACCAACAACAACAAAAAAGACTAGAAAATTCCTTCATTTGAACAGCTCAGGACTGCAGGATTTTGAAAGGAAGGGCTATTTAGGGATGCCCAACCATGCAGGCCGACCTAAGGAACAATTGCCTGGAAACTCATGTGAAGTTAAATTGGCAATCAGCTCTAGCATTTCTTATAGCCAAGCTGCCTATTGGGTAAATAATATGAATTTTTATAAAAACATTCATAAATGTAAATTCACACAAGAGACTGAAATGGCTCCTTAGGGTTAAATGAAATACATATTAACAACATTTATGAATAGTAAATAGCATGCACTTTTCAAATGTGTGCAATGTGTATTTACATAATAGCCTGTAAGAGTTCCACTGTCAAGTAAATAATACTGTAGTTGCTCTTAAAAGTCTTTAATTACCTACAGTATTTGCAAAGTACACTGTAATGGATTTCTGGTTTGTGTTAGCACTTCACTCTCTTCTCAAATTCTTTCCTTTTCTTTTCTTCCCTGGTTTTAAACGCATATGTATTTATGAAAATAATTTTAAATTGGCATGGAAAGAAACCACCCATCTAGGTAGAATGGCCTTGAATGATTTCACCTGTGTGAGAAGGGAACTTTTAAAGTGAGATGGCAATATCGTGCTGACAGCATACCCATAAAGAACATCTGATAAATGAAAACAAGTAAACAAAACAGGGAGCCCCTGAGGTGTGATGGAGCAGTCAGCTGTGGGCAGACTATGCTTTGGTGAACAGGAGCCAGGGTTTCTGCCCTCTTCTGTGCCGTGTGGGACCTGGTAGCTCTCAGATCCTTTTCCTATTCTTCTCCTGTATCATAGGGATTCATCCCCTGCAAACTCTGTTTCCTACTCCCTGTTATCAACTAGTTTCTGGCTCCTTTAGGGCAATGGGAAGTACTGGCTAGAAATCAGAAAGACTTATTCCTTTTTCTCTCTGCTTCAGGCATATACCTGACAATGGTTGTGGCACCACACACCTTTGTCTGTCTGGCCTACCCCATGGGTTTCCTATGATTCCATGTCCAGAGTGGCTCAGGCTCCTGGGCTCCAGGTCTAATCCTCTCCAGTCCTCAAGGCAGTGGCAACTTCCTGCAGTTGCTAATTTCTATGTTGCCTGATATTCTCTTAGCTGACCTATCAGTTCTGACCTCTAGCAACCAATAACCCAGCTTAAGTGATCACTAGTGAATTACTTGGTATGATAAGCTTTGTTTTCTTAGATGGTCTCTGACTAATAAAGCTGCCATGTGAAAGTTCTCTGAAGTTGTCTAGGTACAGTCAAAGATATAATTTTCCTCTATCCTATTCTCTATCTCTCTGACTTCACATGATATCTGTTAGAACCCACCTGATATTAGTACCTTTTTAGAAGGAAAGAGGAAATTTTAGATATTAAATTAGACAAAATAGAGATAAGTCTAGGTGTTCAAAGCTAACTTCTTAAAAAGACAGTATTGCTTCAGAAAGCTCATTAATATCTCATTAATGCAAATGCAAAAAAAAAAAAAATGTTGTATTAGACCAGTTTGTGTCTTGCCTTACTGCTTTGACATTTCTGACTTTCAGAGGTTCCCAACTGTAAGATTTTTGCTTCTTGCTTTTTTAGCAGTGGAAGTCAAGTGAAAAGATGGTAAAGAAGATCTTGATAAAATCATTTTGTCTTGACTAGAGGGATACAGCTTTTGTTCTCTAACTGATTCCATGTGAATCACATGAAACATAGTTGCTGACAAATATGGCTCTTTGGAACTTTTTCAGATTACTTCATCTGGCAAAAATCAGTCACCTGGTTTTTTTTTTTTTTTTTTTTTTTTTTACTGTATTCCCATTCTCTCTCTGTCACCCTTCCCACCACCATGATCAATCACATTCTTGCCTTGGATTTAATGAACTCATGGATCTTACCCCATTCACACCTCTAGTCAGTTAATACTCCACAGCCCTGATGTCTTAAGTGCAGTATCAACCACATCCATTCCCTCTCAGTCCCTGTGGTTCCCATCCTATCATGAGAAATGTATGGGATTTGAAAATCAGCTATTCAATATTTTTAAAGTTTCTCATAATTTAATTTTTCACTCTTATTTTCTATAAACATATTCAACTACTCCACATTTTTACTTAGTAATTACATCAAATGTCACCACTGCTAGGTAGGGAGAAATGAGGAAATCACTGAGTGCTTACTATGATCTCGGTACTGTTTTAAGTGTTTCCATTGATTTCATCTCATGCGACCCTTACACCACAATCTTCTTCACTATGTAATTATAACTGAGAACAGTGCCCCTGGGAGAGGTTTAATCTAGAATAGGTAGGAGTGGGGACAGGTGAAGAAAGACACTAAAAACAACTTCTTTAGCTTATGGTGCTGCCTGGAGCTGAGAGCTTTCCTTCCTTGAGATGGCATGGGCACCCAGACTACCAGAGCTGGCATGGCCCAAGGCAGTCATTGAGCCCAGTCTCCTCTGCTTATCATATTTGTTAAAAGCCTGCCCTCCATTAGTTGTGTCCTAAATATGGGGAATGAACTGGTGAGAGTGATATTCAGGACTCTTTTCTATGTGGGAACTCTGATTCTATAAAGGAAGGGTTTGGGATGGATGTTAAACAAACAATTACATAAAAAGATAATTTTGGAAAGTAAAGTTAATAAAATGGGATGCTGTAAGAACAAAAATTAGCCAAGCAAGGAGCTACATTGGGTTGGGTGATGAGATAGAGCCTCTAAAAGAACAGTATTTAAATGATAAGAAGTTAGCCATGTAAAGCTCTACAGGAGGAAGGTTTCGTGTAGAAAGAAAGACAAGCAAGTACCACAGCTCTGATTCTAGACAAGTCTGACTCATATGCAGAAAGGAAAGAAAGCTGATGTGGCTAAGATCATAGGAGAGAAGGGACATAGGAGGACAAGTAGTTTAAGTTTCATTCCAAGCTCATAATGACAAGGAAGCTGAGGTTCCAAGAGGTCAAGTGACTTGCTGGATTGTACACGGCTTGGGAATTGATGAAAACTTCATTCAGTGTTCACTATCTGTGTTATGTTTGTAGTACTCATTTTTTATGTATTTATCTGCTTAAAAATAACAATTACCATGGCAAGAATCTCTTGACCCTCTCCTTTTTTTTAGGTTTCTTGGCTGCAAAGTTCCTGTGATGTCACTTGATCTGATCTTATACACTACATGATAGAGCAAAGTCTTGGTGGTCCTTAGGCACAGGAGTTCTTTAGGAAAAACACTGGGGCTTATGGGAGTATGGAGCACATGTAAATCAATAAGCAACATTTATGTGTCATTCACCACCTGGAGTTTGTTCAGAGTGCTAAGCGGAGCTGCCCTCTGAAGATACGAGCCTATGCTAGAGCTGTAAATCTGAGGCCATGCTTGCTTGTGATTATTAAAGATCCGCTGGCATTTTTGCAATAGATGAGGTGTTAATACCAATGCCCTGCCCTCACTCAAATCCAGCCCCGGAAATTACTTTTTGCCTACCTAAATTACACTTAGATTTCCAATTGGAAATTAATTCTCAAGTTCTTTCCTGAAAAACATTACTGTTGCAGTGTTACAAGGGGTCCTTGTGCCCAAGAATTTCTTCCTCCTCCTAGCCTTCTCCCCAGCCACTCTCTCTAGCCCACTCCCCAGAATATGTGCACTCAGCCAGCTTGTTTGGCTATATCTCAAATCTCTTTTGCAGCAAAGTGAGACAAATACCCATACTCCTTTGTGTTTCTGGTTGTAAGTAAACCTCTTTCCATCAACACTATTACCTGCTTTGAAGCCGTTAGAGAAAACTCACTGTGTCTTTTACTCCTACTTAGATCAGTCTCCATGAGAAGCCAGAATATATGAGTAATATCTTTTCTCCTGGAATATATATTCTGTCCTGTTCCATTATCTCTCTTGTGTGAATGTGCACTCTTGCTCTTGCTCTTATATACGCACACACATGCACATGCACTCACACACACACTGATCAGAAATCCTTACGTTCCTCTTTTCTTCATCATCAGTTTACTTTCCCCGAAGCACTTCTTGTCATCAACATATTAAATATTTTATTCATTATTGACTCCCCAGCTCACCTTAGAATATAAACAATGTGAGTGAAGGAATTTTTTCTTTAACTTTTATTTTCTGTCCATATCTCAGCACTATAGTGCCCTAGCATATAGTAGGTGCTCAATATATACCTGTTAAATCAAGGAACTTTTAAATAACTACCCCAAACCTAGTTCTTTGGGTAAGAGCTGAGAGATGCATTTAGCTGGACACTCAAAGTATTGTTTGTTCACTTAATCACTTATTATTAACTAATTCATTTGACGAACTTCTACTAGCACCTACAACATCCAGAAAAATGCTACATTAGGAAGATGAACAGACATATTCTGGTTCTCACAGAGCTCTTAATCTAAATAAGGAGAAACACATGTAGGGAACTAAGGACAGTTAAAAACCAGCGAGATCGAAGCCTATTTCTGATAAAGGCTGGAGAACTGTGACTCAGTTCTGTTCATGGATAGTTCTAATAAATTCCTCTTGGAATGTAATAGCAGGGAACAATTCCTTTCCTAAACATATTGAAGATTCTTTTTATCAGAGAACAGTCTCTATTATGTTTCCCTTTTCACTTTATTGGCCTGTCAATGAAAATCTAAATGTAATAATCAGTTACAGTCGAAACTGTATGGCAAATATCTCACAGATTTCTCTGCTTTTCCCTACTTTATATGGTTTCTGATTGTTTTTTCTATCTGTATATTACTTGTTGTTTTGTAAGTGTGTACATACACAAATGTGTCTGTGTGTTTGTGTATGTTAAATTCTGTCATTAACCTTCCATAAATTCTGTACAGTATCCATAAGGCAAAGATAATAAATAAGCCATTTCATGTACATGTAGATACTACAAGTTGGAAAGTGAGCAGGAAACAATTTACTCCATGGAACATCCCCAAGAACTCTAGTGAGGCTAATCCACTACTGTGGACTTTTGTATAAGCTTCTTCTCAGCCAGCATTTGACTTTCTTAGTATTAATTTTCTCTTTCTTTTGAACACTTGCCTTAAATTGATCTTGCTATATTTTAGTGTTTTCTGGTCAGCCACCTTAAAACCCTTTTGAAGCAAGGTGGGACACAAACAAACAAATAAAGTTTTGTAAAATCAGGATTTTTGAACCATGTCTGCACATTGAAATACATAGTTATAAAAAAGCCTCCAACATTACATCCTAGACTTACTTATTCAGTGATCAATTCTGAGAGTTTGTATTTCCAGACGTGAAAGATAAAATGATATATGGACACTATCTTAGCTTATTAGCTGC
Source organism: Ovis canadensis (assembly GCF_042477335.2). NCBI lineage: Eukaryota > Metazoa > Chordata > Mammalia > Artiodactyla > Bovidae > Ovis > Ovis canadensis. Next base: position 58,337,990 of record NC_091246.1, on the reverse strand, counting down.
TTTGATAATAACACAGACTGGGTAGCTTAAACCATCAGAAATTTATTTTTCACATTTCTGGAGGCTAAGAAGTCCAAGAACAAGTATCATCAGAATTAGTCTCTAGTGAAGACCTGTCTCTCTTTCATTGAGAGCTGTCTTTCCACTGTGTTTTCATATGGCAGAAGAGGCAAGAGAGCTCTCTAGGGTCTCTTTTACAAGGATGTTAATTTCATTCATGAGGGCTTCCCACTCATAACCCAATCACCTCCCAGAGACTCCACTGCCTAATACCATTGTAGTAGGGGTTAGGTTTTAACATATGAAATTGAGGGAGAAACATTTAGTCTGTAGCATTCCATCTCTGATCCCCAAATCCTTCTCACATACAAAATACATTCATCACATCCTAACAGCCCCAAAGGTCTTAATTTATTCCAACATCAACACTAAAATCTGAAATCCAAAGTCTCATCTATATATGATTCAAATCAGATATGGGTGAGATTCAAGGTATGATTCATTCTGAGGCAAATCATTCTCCAGCTGTGAACCTGTGAAACCATAGAAGTCATGTGCTTCCAAAATACAGTGGTGGGATAGACACAGGATAGACATTTCAATTCCAAAAGGGAGAAGTTGGAAAGAAGAAAGGAGTACAGACATTAGAGATATTTCAGGTTTCTTTCCAGACTACCACAATAAAGTGAATATCACAATAATAAAATGAGCCACATGAATTTTTTTCCCAGTGCATATACAAGCTACATTTACAGTAATCTGTAGTCTGTTAAGTGTGCAATAGCATTATGTCTTGAAAAACCATGTACATACCTTAATTTAAAAATGATTAATTGCTAAAAACTGCTAACTATCATCTGAGCCCTCAGCAAATTGTAACTTTTTGCTGGTGGAGGGTCTTGCCTCAATGTTGATGGCTGCTGACTGATCAGGATGGTGGTTGCTGAAGGCTGGGGTGTGTGATGATATAGACAATAGTGAGGTTTGCCACATCAATTGACTCTTCTTTTCATCAACAATTTCTCTGTAACATGCAATTTTGTTTTATAGCCTTTTACCCACTTTTTTCAGGCTTCCCTGGAGTGGAACTTCTTTTGGGCTTCCCTGGAGGGGAACTTCTTTTGGGCTTCCCTGGAGGCTCAGTGGTAAAGAATCTACCTACCAATGCAGGAGATGCTAGTTTGATCCCTAGGCTGGGAAGATCCACCCTAGAGAAGGAAATGGCAACCCACTCCAATATTCTTGCCTGGGAAATCCCATGGACAGAGGAGACAGAAGGGCTATAGACCACGGGTTGCAAAAGAGTCGGACACAACTTAGCAACTAAACAACAGCAGAACTTTTTCAAAATTACAGTGAATCCTGTCAAACCCTGCCACTGCTTTAGCAGCTAAGTTTATATAATATTCTGAATCCTTTGTTGTCATTCCAACAATCTTTACAGCAACTTTGCCAGGAGCCAACTTCATCTCAAGAAACCGCTTTCTTTACTCATTCATTAGAAGCAACTCCTCATCCACTCAAATTTTATCATGAGATTGAAGCAATTCAGTCACATCTTCAGACTTCATTTCTAATTCTAATTCTCTTGCTAATTCTGCCACATCTGCAGTTTTCGCATCCACTGAAATCTTGCACCCCTCAAAGTCATCCATGTGGGTTGGAATCAACTTCTTCCAAAGTCCTGTTGATATTTAGATCTCTTCCCATGAATCATGAATGTCCTTAATAGCATTTAGAGTGGTGACTCATTTCCAGAAGGTTTGTAACTGACTTTGCCCAGATCCATCAGGGCAATCACTCTCTATGGCAGCTATGCTGCTGCTACTAAGTCACTTCAGTTGTGTCTGACTCTGTGCAACCCCATAGACAGCAGCCTACCAGGCTCCACCATCCCTGGGATTCTCCAGGCAAGAACATTGGAGTGGGCTGCCATTTCCTTCTCCAATGCATGAGACTGAAAAGTGAAAGTGAAGTCGTTCAGTCATGTCAACTCATCGGGACCCCATGGACTGCAGCCTACCAGGCTCCTCCATCCATGGGAGTCTCCAGGCAAGAGTACTGGAGTGGGTTGCCATTGCCTTCTCTGTATAGCAGTTATAGCCTTATTAAATGAATATCTTAAATAATAAGTCTTGAAAGTTAAAATTAGTCTTTGATTCATGGGCTGGAGAATGGCTGTTTTGTTAACAGGCATGAAAACAGTATACCGGAAAAGTGATAGGAAGATAGCTCTCACATCCTGGTTCTCTATCCTCTGGGAAGGAAAGACTGTTGGCAGTAACAAATGACCTGCCATAAGAATTATCACACATTTCAAGTCTCCCTTTTAAGGATAGAGGTTATTTCTTTGTGGGGGGGTGGGGGTAAGGAAGAAGGGTGGAGGGGAAGAAAAATGCTCAAATGGGTTTCTGTAGCACTAGAGATAATTTATTCTTAACCCTGTCATGTAGTTACACAGGTGTTTGCTTTCTTATATTTCTATAAATTGCACACTTACATTTTTTGGGGGGAGTATGTGTAATTCCACATAATAAACACCTTTAATTGACTATCTTTACATTCTGTTTATCTTGCTAATGAATGACAGTTTCTCATTTTATTGTTCACTGACTCAGAGAGTCAACCAGTTTTCAGATGGTTCTAGTCAAAAAGTCCTGTTATTTAGAGTAAACTTTTAAAAAGCATACTTTTAAAAAGCATACATCTAAGTGAAAGTTGCTCAGTTGTGTCCGACTATTTGAGACCCCATGGACTGTAGCCCACCAGGCTCCTCCCTCCATGGGATTCTCCAAGCAAGAGTACTGGAGTGGGTTACCATTCCCTGCTCCAGGGGATCTTCTGGACCCAGGGCTTGAACCCAGGTCTCCTGGGTTGTAGGTAAATTCTTTACTGTCTGAGCCACCAGGGAAGCCCATATAGGCATCTAAAGCCCATTCTTTAAAACCCTTATCTAGAAAAAACTGAAAGGAAATACTTCGTAATATTTCCCACTCTTTTTATAAAGAATATGTATGTATTTTATAATTGAGAATAAATGATACATATAAAAATATGTAATAAAAGTAACTATAGCCTAGAAATATAGAGTAAACTGGTTTTGATATACTAGAATTTGTTTTCAAAAAAAAAAAAAATAGAATTTCCCCATCTCACCTTCACTTGTGCTCTTGAGGTTCAGAAAGAGCTGCCTCCCAGGAACAGAACAAAAAAATAAGTATTTTCAAATATATTTTACTTTAGAGAGTTTCTTCTCATATATATTGTTCTGTTTCATCATCACAGATGTTCTCTTAGCTCAGCAGAGCAGAAAATGTACTGATGAAGATTTGATCAAACTCATATCTTATTGGACCTTTATTAGGTTCAGTCCCAGTCACTTTCCTAGGCCTTTATAGTATCTCATTATTCCTCTCAGCAAACTTATAAAGTAGGTGCCATTTCCCCCACTTTATGCATGAAGAAACAGAATTAAAGAGGTTAAAAATTGTGCCTTAGGTCACACAGCTGCTAACTAGCAGAGCCAGAATTTGGATCTCAGTCTGATGCCAAAAGCCCTGCTCCTTTTCCAATGCTCCTCACTGAGCTGTGACCAGAAAGGGAGGCTTCAAACTCCCAATCCCATATTCTCTCTATATCACGCTGACTCCCTGCAGTGCTAAGATAATGCTCTTAGAAACATCTTTAATGGTTGTTTTGACACCTCGTTAAACAGAATTTTGTTCAGACTAAACATTCTTGGCAAGGCACTGGTTCACCCAAGTGCTTTGTTAATTTTAAAGAGCAGTATAAGCGGAAGCCCTTACTACAGGAGACTGCAGTGCACGTGCGGTGGAAAGAGAGGTTGGCACTGTCGGTTCGGCTTCAGAATCGTTACTTTTGGTAACTCACTTTTGTCATGCAGGGGATGCATTTAATAGTTAATCTTGACTGACCTCCCTTTCCGCCTCGCTCCTTCATGCTTCCCTCGCCTCGCTCCTTGCTGCCTAGAGCTGTGAATGAAATTGTACAATGAACTTGACTACATAGGGTGCATAGGAAAGAAATTTATTTTTTCTTCCATCACTGCCTTCATGCTTGATAACATATCCCCTGATAACAGCTATAGCATGTCACCCTTGACATAACAACCATCGCACCTTGATAATTGTAATACTCAAATATGAAAAAGTGGCCACCTAGTCTTAAAACTTCCGTCTGGTATCCAAGCCAAGGCTTATCTCCTCCACACCCTTTGGTTACTCTGCCTCTTCCTTCTTTCTGCCTGTCCCCCACTTAGGGATTAGACAGGAAAGAGTCAAGCAAAGGCCCCAAATCTTTTACTGCCTGGTGCCCTTTCTGGGGCAGCATCCCAACATTTGCTTCCCTGGGCAGCCGTGTGAGTTCTTCAGAATGGTTGCTCACCTCACAGGACCTTGTTGTGAATATATGTTTTCCACTTGACTTCCCCACATACCCTCTTCAGTTTCAGGTCACTGAGAAACTCGCTACACTCAGTTTGTACTGTTAGATCCCTCCTGAGGCGGGCATCAGCAAGGTGGCTCAAGCTGGGCCACTTGGTAGGGGAAACTCCCATGTCTTATCAGAGGTGAGTATAGAGTCTTGCTCCTCCCCTTCTCTCTCACTTCACTCTGCAGTCTTACCTCCAATTTCTGTTTTCTTTCCCTCTCAAAAACCAGAAGAAACCACAGAAAGTCTTCCATTTAAGCAGATACCTATCAGGAAATGGGGGCTTCCCTGGTAGCTCAGTCGATAAGGGTCTGCCTGCAGTGCAGAAGACCCGTTTTCATCCTTGGGTGGCGAAGATCCCCTGAAGAAGGAAATGGCAAACCACTCCAGTATCCTTGACTGGAAAAGCCCATGGACAGAGAAGCCTGGTAGGCTGCAGTCCATGGTATCGCAGAGCTGGGAACTGAGTGACTAACACACACATCAGGAAATGAGAGGCCTGTTTTACTTTCTTGCAAATATCAATCTCTGCAAATAACTCTCTTTCAGACCTCTTCATTGGCTAATTTTGTAGGGGTGAGCCCTCCTGCCCATGGAACTGCTCATGCCCTTGTTCTTTGACTCAAGACTTCAACATTCTCTCAAATTCTCTGTGTCTCTGAGGCTTGGAGGAGATAGGCAATGATGGTCACAGGGCCTGATTTCCTGCTTTTATAAGCGCTGCAAGGATGTTTTTAAGATCGTTAGTTGCTGTCTTTAGAATGAGGAGATAATTTTGGCATCCATTGTTCTCCGTTTATAAAGTTTGACTCAGTTATAAGAGAACAACGAGAGTCCCATTTAACATCTTGTTACATTAGAATCAACAAATAGTTTTTTATGAACCAGAATAAAATTGCAGGTGATTGCCACCAGAATGTATTTCTGTTGCCTGTCACCCAAAAGTGATTTGTTCAATGAACATTTATGCATTAAGCTCTGCATTAGACATTGAACTTATAATGATGAATACAACCTTATTGTTAGTCCCCAGGATCCTGCACATATTATTTCAGGAAATCAATAAAAACATCAAAATTAAGTTTATTGAAATGACTTGAGAAATCCACCTAGTTTATGTAATAATGGAAATAAAGTATTTAATGGTATTACCAAGGAAAACTATTTTGAGAAATATTGATGCTATAAAATATCATTACTACTTCAATCAATGGTAAAGATATTAATTCTAGCATACAGTTACCAATTATCAAATATTGACCATGATCAAGAATAACTAAATGTTTTACATGTATTATGTAGTCATCAAAATCATTCTATATGAAGTAAAAATTCTAATTGTCCCATTTTACTGTGGAAAATAGAAAAATAAGGCTTGGTAAAGAGAGGCTTTTTCAGTGTGACTAGTCTGATTTTCTACTATCTCTGCATTCTTAACTTTTAGCCATTAGGCATTCTTAACTGTAAGTCCTGGAAACCATGGTTTGCAGGCATATCGTGAGGAAGAATGCATGCTTTTTAGTAACAATAGTATTAAAATAAGTAGTACTTAAACACTATTTTATGTATAGTAGAAGGTTTAATGAGAAGTCTAACAGATGACCTGCATGAATGATTAGAACTGGGTCCCCTCTAGCCTTCAGCATGCCCTTGTTTGGCTTCCAGAAATTTGCCTTCCGTTGTCTACTTTCTGTTCATTCTAATGGGCTGACAGAGTGGCGTATTTGGGAGCTGAGTTTCTGCTCTTCTTGAACTTTGCAAAATGTGAGATTGCCAGTTACTCTAAGATGAAAATAGCACCAGAATTTAGCCAAGAGTTTTCAGAACTGGAAAAAAGACTTTTGGGGAATTTTTAAGAGCAAATGAAAAGAGGTAGAATTTTCAATAATGTCTAATTGTAAATAGAGCTAAAGAAACAAAATTAATATTTTTAAACATACACTTGTAGAATATGTTAAATTGTATGAATACTCCCTGTTTTCTTTACTAACTAAAAATTATTTTCTCGAAACTGAACAAGAATATAAGTACTAAATCTGACTTCCTTATCCTTTTCACTTGCAATTTTATGAAAGTGCTTTATGCAATACTGAACAAGTTGAGTCTTCTAAAAGGGTAGGTTTCGTAGCAGAAGGAATACTGTCAGAGTTGCAAAATGGTGGATGGTTAAGAGTTACTACTGCCAAAAATTTAATCTAACTATTTAAACTCACACAGCCCCAAAGGCCAAACATGGAGGGAAATTAGACTGTGAATCCTGTCTCCTGGAAAAAAAATGCTTTCAAAGTTTCACAGAATGCTAAAGCTGCAAAGGAATTCAGGATCCCACTACCTTTATCTCTGGCTTTGTACATGAGGCAGTTGAGTTACAAGAGGCTGCCTTGTAGGGAATGCAATGTACCTCTGTTCAATTTTGCTGTGAATCTAAAACTGCTCTAAAAATAGCCTATTTAAAGAGTATTTTTAAAAAGTCTGTCACTCTGGATGTTTGAAGTGAAAATATTGGTTACAAATGACATTCTGCTGCGTTTAAGTGCAATGGCTTTACTATACAAGGGCTTATTATCAATACTTAGGTGATAAAAGGTTTGATATAATACAGTTTATGGCTGGCACACCAATTCTATGTCACTGACTCTCTCCTTATTTTAATCTTTCTTATCCATCATCTGTAGAATGTGGCTTTCATTCCCATGGTCATCTCAGTGTCATGCCTTACCTCCAGTCTCATATCTGCGTTCCAGGCAAGTAGGAAAAGAAACCAATTAAGAACAAGAGATGCAGCATTATTTCAGAAAAGTGAAACTTGCCTTGAAATTGCCTTCCTATCTCTGCTTTTCCTTACTGGACAGATCTATGCCCATTAATAGTCATCCACATGAGAGAAGCTGAGAAATGTAGGCTTATGGCTAAGCATATTACTGCTTCTCCTCTTCCAAGGATATAATTTAGGTATTCGAAAGAAGAGGAGATGGGTATTTGGTTGAGAGTTAGCATCATTTACCATGAAAGAGAAGCAAATATGTTACTGCTGCAGGGTTGAAGAGAATTATGTAACAATCACCCTAGACTTTCAGATTTTTCTCACTAATATTCTCGGATTAATTGCTGCATTTTTATTTCATTTAAAAATGTGATAATTAGGTTAAGAATAATCTTTACTGTAACTTCAAGGATTAAAAATTCAAGTATCTATTACAAAGAGTTGTGTGGTCCAATAAAATAACCACTAGCCACACAGCATGCATGCATGCGTTGGAGAAGGAAATGGCAACCCACTCCAGTATTCTTGCCTGGAGAATCCCAGGGACAGAGGAGCCTGGTGGGCTGCTGTCCATGGGGTCGCACAGAGTTGGACACGACTGAAGTGACTTAGCAGCAGCAACAGCAGCAGCAGCCACACATAGTTATTGAAGGATGACTAGTCTGAATTGAGATGATGTATAGGTTTACCCTTCCACACTTGATATTAAAGAGCTTGAAAAAAATCAAGTATCCAATTAATAATTTTTACATTGATTACATGTCAAAATTACATTTTAAATATATTGAGTTGTTAATTTTAATAATATATTTACTTTTCACCTTTTTTCTTTCTTTAGTGTGGCTACCTAGGAAATTGAAATTGTATATGTAGCCCATACGTGTAGCTTGATTATATATCTATTGAACATTGTTGACATAGAAAAAAATATATTTTGACTTTCAGAAAGACTTCCCTAACTTCAGTTCATTTCAGTCATTTCAGTCACTCAGTCATGTCCAACTCTTTCTGACCCTATGAACTGCAGCACACCAGGCCACCCTGTCCATCACCAACTTCTGGAGTTCACTCAAACTCACATCCATCGAGTTGGTGATGCCATCCAGCCGTCTCTGTCATCCCCTCTGTCATCCCCTTCTCCTCCTGCCCTCAATCCCTCCCAGCATCAGAGTCTTTTCCAATGAGTCAACTCTTCGCATGAGGTGACCAAAGTATTGGAGTTTCAGCTTTAGCATCAGTCTTTCCAGTGAAAACCCAGGGCTGATCTCCTTTAGAATGGACTAGTTGGATCTCCTTGCTTAACTTAGGACAGTCTAAATCTACTTGCAAATTACCTTAATATGACTGAATAATCAATGCAATCATAAATCTACTCTTTTGAATTTCTAGGAAAAATACCAGATAATTAAGTGCTCAGGAGTAGTCTCTGAAAACTGAAAAAAAGGATGTCTAAATACCCCAGCTTCTAGGCCATTGGCAGACTGTCTCTGAGAATGTATTTTAAAGCAAACTGTAGATTTTTGCAGTGGAATGAAGTCCCAGATGTCTATGATGGAATTCTCCTGATAATATACTCCTCATCGACTACCTCCTCTCCCTTCTCACTTTCCCACTGCCCTACTAATTTGTTGAAAAGGTATTAGTAGTTGCCTCGGGCTAGGGAGGAGATACCCCTCATCCAAGGTAAGGAGCAGCGTCTGCGCTTTGCTGGAGCAGCCCTGAAGAGATTCCCCACGCCCAAGGTAAGAGAAACCCAAGTAAAATGGTAGGTGTTGAAAGAGGGCATCAGAGGGCAGACAGACTGAAACCATACTCACAGAAAACTAGTCAATCTAATCACACTAGGACCACAGCCTTGTCTAACTCAATGAAGCTAAGACAGGTGGGTCATTGTGGAGAGGTCTGACAGAATGTGGTCCACTGGAGAAGGGAATGGCAAACCACTTCAGTATTCTTGCCTTGAGAACCCCATGAACAGTATGAAAAGGCAAAATGATAGAATACTGAAAGAGGAACTCCCCAGGTCAGTAGGTGCCCAATATGCTACTGGAGATCAGTGGAGAAATAACTCTAGAAAGAATGAAGGGATGGAGCCAAAGCAAAAACAATACCCAGCTGTGGTATTGTGACTGGTGATAGAAGCAAGGTCCGATGCTGTAAAGAGCAATATTGCATAGGAACCTGGAATGTCAGGTCCATGAATCAAGGCAAATTGGAAGTGGTCAAACAGGAGATGGCAAGAGTGAGCCTCGACATTCTAGGAATCAGCGAACTAAAATGGACTGGAATGGGTGAATTTAACTCAGATGACCATTATATCTACTACTGCAGGCAGGAATCCCTCAGAAGAAATGGAGTAGCCATCATGGTCAACAAAAGAGTCCAAAATGCAGTACTTGGATGTAATCTCAAAAATGACAGAATGATCTCTGTTCGTTTCCAAGGCAAACCATTCAATATCATGGTAATCCAAGTCTATGCCCCAACCAGTAATGCTGAAGAAGCTGAAGTTCAATGGTTCTATGAAGACTTACAAGACCTTTTAGAACTAACACCCAAAAAAGATGTCCTTTTCATTGTAGGTGACTGGAATGCAAAAGTAGGAAGTTAAGAAACACCTGGAAGCATGGTAAAGACTAATAGAGTTTTGCCAAGAAAATGCACTGGTCATAGCAAACACCGTCTTCTGACAACACAAGAGAAGACTCTACAAATGGACATCACCAGATGGTCAACACTGAAATCAGATTGATTATATTATTTGCAGCCAAAGATGGAGAAGCTCTATATAGTCAACAAAAACAAGACCAGGAGCTGACTGTGGCTCAGATCATGAACTCCTTCTTACCAAATTCAGACTGAAATTGAAGAAAGTAGGAAAAACTGCTAGACCATTCAGATATGACCTAAATCAAGTCCCTTATAATTACACAGTGGAAGTGAGAAATAGATTTAAGGGCCTAGATCTGATAGAGTGCCTGATGAACTATGGAAAGAGGTTTGTGACATTGTACAGGAGACAGGGATCAACACCATCCCCATGGAAAAAAAAAAAGCAAAATGGCTTTCTGGGGGGGCCTTACAAATAGCTGTGAAAAGAAGAGAAGCAAAAAGCAAAGGAGAAAAGGAAAAGACAAGATATAAGCATCTGAATGCAGAGTTCCAAAGAATAGCAAGAAGAGATAAGAAAGCCTTCTTCAGTGATCAATGCAAAGAAATAGAGGAAAAGAACAGAACAGGAAAGACTAGAGATCTCTTCAAGAAAATTAGAGATACCAAGGGAACATTTCATGCAAAGATGGGCTCGATAAAGGACAGAAATGGTATGGACCAAAGCAGAAGATATTAAGAAGAGGTGGCAAGAATACACAGAAGAACTGTACAAAAAAGATCTTCATGACCCAGATAATCACGATGGTGTGATCACTCATCTAGAGCCAGACATCTTAGAATGTGAAGTCAAGTGGGCCTTAGAAAGCATCACTATGAACAAAGTTAGTAGAGGTGATGGAATTCTGGTTGAGCTCTTTAAAATCCTGAAAGATGATGCTGTGAAAGTGCTGCACTCAATATGCCAGCAAACATGGAAAACTCAGCAGTGGCCACAGGACTGGAAAAGGTCAGTTTTCATTCCAATCCCAAAGAAAGGCAATGCCAAAGAATGCTCAAACTACTGCACAATTGCACTTATCTAACATGCTAGTAAAGTAATGCTCAAAATTCTCCAAGCCAGGCTTCAGCAATACGTGAACTAAGAACTAACTGATGTACAAGCTGGTTTTAGAAAAGGCAGAGGAACCAGAGATCAAATTGCCAACATCTGCTGGATCATGGAAAAGCAAGAGAGTTCCAGAAAAGCATCTATTTCTGCTTTATTGACAATGCCAAAGCCTTTGACTGTGTGGATCACCATAAACTGTGGAAAATTCTGAAAGAGATGGGAATACCAGACCACCTAACCTGCCTCTTGAGAAATCTGTATGCAGGTCAGGAAATGACAGTTAGAACTGGACATGGAAAAACAGACTGGTTTCAAATAAGAAAAGGAGTACATCAAGGCTGTATACTGTCACCCTGCTTATTTAACTTCTATGCAGAGTACATCATGAGAAATGCTGGAGTGGAAGAAACACAAGCTGGAATCAAGATTGCTGGGAGAAATATCAATAACCTCAGATATGCAGATGACACCACCCTTATGGCAGAAAGTGAAGAGGAACTGAAAAGCCTCTTGATGAAAGTGAAAGAGGAGAGTGAAAAAGTTGGCTTAATGTTCAACATTCAGAAAACAAAGATCATGGCATCTGGTCCCATCACTTCATGGGAAAAAAATGGGGAAACAGTGGAAACAGTGTCAGACTTTATATTTTTGGGCTCCGAAATCACTGCAGATGGTGATTGCAGCCATGAAATTAAAAGACGCTTACTCCTTGGAAGAAAAGTTATGACCAACCTAGATAGCATATTCAAAAGCAGAGACATTACTTTGCCGACTAAGGTCTGTCTAGTCAAGGCTATGGTTTTTCTTGTGGTCATGTATGGATGTGAGAGTTGGACTGTGCAGAAGGCTGAGCGCTGAAGACTTGATGCTTTTGAACTGTGGTGTTGGAGAAGAGTCTTGAGAGTCTCTTGGACTGAAAGGAGTTCCAACCAGTCCATTCTGAAGGAGATCAACCCTGGGATTTCTTTGGAAGGAATGATGCTAAAGCTGAAACTCCAGTACTTTGGCCACCTCATGAGAAGAGATGACTCATTGGAAAAGATTTGATACTGGGAAGGATTGGGGGCAGGAGGAGAAGGGGACAACAGAGGATGAGATGGCTGGACTGCATTACTGACTCGATGGAAGTGAGTCTGAGTGAACTGCGGAAGTTGGTGATGGACAGGGAGGCCTGGCATGCTGCAATTCATGGGGTGGGAAAGAGTCGGACTCAACTGAGGGACTGAACTGAACTGAACTGAGGGCTAGGGGATGGAGAAGGCAATGGCAACCCACTTCAGTACTCTTGCCTGGCAAATCCCATGGACGGAGGAACCTGGAAAGCTGCAGTCCATGGGGTCGCTGAGGGTCGGACACAGTTGAGTGACTTCACTTTCACTTTTCACTTGCATGCATTGTAGAAGTAAATGGCTACCCACTCCAGTGTTCTTGCCTGGAGGACCCCAGGAATGGAGGAGCCTGGTGGGCTGCCATCTATGGGATTGCACAGTCGGACACGACGGAAATGACTTTGCAGCAGGGGAGGAGAGGGGCAAGATTTGATAAGAGGTACAAGTTTTCTGGGGGAATGCTAAAAGTGTTCTAAATTGAATTGTGGTGGTGGTTCCACAAGTCTGTGAAAAAATTTAACACCCTTGAATTGTATACTTTAAATAGGTGGATTGTATGGTATGTGAGAAAAAATTATGGTTGGAAATTAATTTAAGTCTAAACAATCATGGATATTATTGTTACAGAGAAGGAAATGATTATAACAAACCTTGACCATAAGAAATATTGAAGGGGTACCAAATAATATAGGAATAGAAAGAGAATTAAGAGGTAGATTATCTGTGCCAATTTTCTCATTTTTGTCTGAAAGCACATGGTTGAAATGTTCAGACTTTTTCCTTCATGTTTTTCATAATCACTTGTCTTCACCTTTCAAAAATGTTTTTGAAAACTCATATTTGTAGTGATAAAGATATTTTTGAGTATCTCACTATTATTTCATTTTAAATTTGGTTATTTTCTTCTGTTATACTCAAGAATGTTACATTTGGTGTATATAAAATACTGTGTAAAGAATGATGCCATTTTTTGAAAATTATGTGTGTTTGTTTATCCTCTTCCTTTCTCTAGAATCATATGGGCATATATTGAGAATAATGTTCACTTAGCTTTAAGCGTAGTAATTTCCAAGAAAATAGGTTATTTGTAAATTTCTTCAGTCAGCAATTTTCTTCATTATATAAATTTTTAAAATTTATTTTTAATTAGAGGATAATTGCTTTCCAATATTGTGTTGGATTCTGCCATACATGCTCTTGTATGTCATAAGTATACATGTCCCCTTTCTCTTGAACCTTCTCCTCACCCCCCACCCAATCCCACCACTCTAGGTTGTCACAGAGTACCACATTGAGCTCCCTGTGTTATGCCGTAACTTCCCAATTAGCTCTGTTTCACATATGGTATTCTCTCAATTCATTCGACCCTTTCCTTCCTCTGCTGTGTCCATAAGTCTGCTATCTATGTCTGTGCCTCTGTTCCTGCCCTGCAAATAGGTTAATCAGTACCATTTTCTAGATTCCATACATATGTGGTAATATATGACATTTGTTTTTCTCTTTCTGACTTCACTCCATATAACAGGCTCTAGGTTCATTCACCTAATTAGAATTTACTCAAATGCGTTTCTTTTATGGCTGAGTAACATTCCATTGTATATATGTACCACCTCTTTATCCATTCATCTATTGATGGACTTCTAGGCTGCTTCCATGTCTTAGCTATTGTAAATAGTGCTGCAATGAACATTAGGGTACATGTGTCTTTTTCAATTATGTTTTTTTCAGGGTGTATGCCCAGTAGTGGTATTGCTAGGTCATATAGTAGCTTTATTCCTATTTTTTTTTAAGTAATCCCATACTGTTTTCCATAGTGGCTATATCAGTTTACATTTCCACCAATAGTGCAAGAGCATTGCCTTTCCTCCACACCCTCTCCAGCATTTATAGTTTGTAGATATTTTGTTGATGGCCATTCTGACCAGGGTGAGGTGATACGTTGATGTAATTTTGACTTGCTTTTCTCTAATAATGAGTGATGTTGAGTATCTTTTCCTATGTTTGTTGGCCACCTGTATGTCTTCTTTGGAGAAATGTCTATTCAGGTCTTATGTCCATTTTTTGATAAGATTGTTTGTTTTTCTGATATTGACCTGCATGAACTGCTTGTATAATTTGGAGATTAATCCTTTGTTAGTTGTTTCACTTGCAGTTATTGTCTCCTATTCTGAGAGTTGTCTTTTCATCTTGTTTATAGTTTCCTTTACTGTGCAAAAACTTTTAAGTTTAATTAGGTCCCACTTGTTTATATTTGTTTTTGTTTCCATTACTCTAGGAGGTGGGTCAAAGAGTATATTGTGTTGATTTACGTCAAAGAGTATTTTGGCTGTGTTTTCCTCTAAGAGTTTTACTGTTTCTGGCCTTACATTTAGGTCTTTAATCCATTTCTAGGTTATCTTTGTGTATGGTGTTAGGAAGTGTTCTAATTTCATTCTGTTACATGTAGTTGTCCAGTTTTCTTAGCATCACTTACTGAAGAGTCTGTCCTTTCTCGAGAACATTGTATATTCTTGACTCCTCTGTCAAAGATAAGGTGCCCATAGGTGTGTGGGTTTATCTCTGGGCTTTCTATCTTGTTCCATTGTCTATATTTCTGTTTCTGTGCCAGTACCATACTGTCTTGATTACTGTAGCTTTGTAGTATAGTCTGAAGTCAGGAAGATTTCTCCAGCTCCATTCTTTCTCAAGATTGCTTTGGCTAGTCAGGGTCTTTTGTGTTTCCAAACAAACTATGAAATTTTCTTCTAGTTCTGTGAAAAATGCTGTTGGTAATTTGATAGGGATTGTATTGAATCTATAGACTGCTTTGGATAGTGTCAGAGAAGGCAATGGCATCCCACTCCAGTACTCTTGCCTGGAAAATCCCATGGATGGAGGAGCCTGGTAGGCTGCAGTCCATGGGGTCGCTTAGAGTCGGACACAACTGAGCGACTTGTCTTTCACGTTTCACTTTCATGCATTGGAGAAGGAAATGGCAACCCACTCCAGTGTTCTTGCCTGGAGAATCCCAGGGATGGGGAGCCAGGTGGGCTGCTGTCTGTGGGGTCGCACAGAGTCGGACACGACTGAAGTGACTTAGCAGTTGGATAGTGTAGTCATTTTCACAATGTTGATTCTTCCAATCCAAGAACATGATATATCTCTCCATCTGTTTGTGTCATCTTTGATTTCTTTCATCAGTGTCTTATAGTTTTCTGTATATAGGTCTTTTGTCTTCTTAGGTGGGTTTATTCCTGGGTGTTTTATTCTTTTTGTTGCAATGGCGAATGGGATTGTTTCCTTAATTTCTTTTTTTGATTAGTTGTTGTTAGTGTATAGAAATGCAGTGGATTTCTGTATATTAATTTTTTATCCAGCAGCTTTACTAAATTCATTGATTAGCTATAGAAATTTTCTGGTGGCATCTTTAGGATTTTTATGTATAGTATCATGTCATTTGCAGTGAGAGTTTTGCTTCTTCTTTTCCAATCTGGAGTCCTTTTATTTCTTTTTATTCTCTGATTACTGTGGCTAGGAGTTCCAAAACATATTGAATAATAGTGGCAAGAATGGCCTTCTTTTCTTGTTTCTGATCTTAGAGGAGATGCTTTCACTTTTTGATCATTGAGAATAATGTTTGCTATAGGTTTGTCATACATGGCCTTTATAATGTTGGTTTATTATGGTAGATTTTCTATGCTCATTTTTTGGAGAGTTTTTTAAATCATAAATGGGTGTTGAATTTTGTCAAAAGCTTTTTCTGTATCTATTGAGACTATCATATTGCTTTTATCTTTCAGTTTGCTTATTTGATGTATTATATTGATTTATTTGCATACATTAAAGATCTCTATCTAAATTTATTATTATGAGTATGCATAGTTGCTGTGGGAATGTAGCTGTCATTATTTCCTTGGATTACGATTTTCTTGTAATTTTGGATTAGAAATTAAAAGTGGCAATGTTGAATGACAAACCACAGCTCACTAATGTTCCCCAAAGGAGCAGGAGTCCAGTGGTGGGTGTACCTCTAGAGGACAGATGCCAGGCATAAGAGAACATGCCTTCTCTTTTAGAAGGCGTATTATCCATACAGAGAACAGTGTCAATCAAAAGTTCCTAAGAGAGGAGTGGATAAGATAGTGTCTTACCCACTAAGAGAATATTTGTTGATCTTCAGTAATAGAAATGACAAGGGCAGCACCCTCTCGCTCCTCCCTTCCTTCATCCCACCTTTTGACCTCCCTTTCTCCCCCTCTGTTCCCTTCTATTCTCATATACTGATTTTCATCACTCTTCTCTTCCCTCTTTTATCTAAGAACAGCTGCTTTCTCTCCTTCCCACTTTTTCCTTCTCCTTCCCTCTCCCTTTATCCCTCCCCCACCCTCCCATCCTCCTTTCTCTCTCTCTGCTATGTGATTATTTTGTTTTTCCCTTTCTATAGAGACCAAAATCTAGGATTGTTTAAGATGTGAAAATATTTTTCAGACAGTGACAGGAAACTACTCCTTTTGGGTTAAGAATAGATGCCATCTCCATCTATAGCTGTGCTCTGCTGAATTTCACTCTGAATTCTCCTTCTTCTCTGAAAGAAAAAATAAAATCTTCCAAAACATCTTCCCGTTAGTGAGTATGAACAGCACACTAAAGTTTTTATTTGATTGACCACGTGTTTAATTTGTCACTAAAAGAGAAAGGAAAAATGTTGATAATTGGCGCATGGCATAGGACAAATATGTAGTTAAAAAGCACTAGTGCTAAGTCACTTCAGTCATGTCCAACTCTTTGTAACAGTAAGGACTATAGCCCACCAGTCTCCTCTGCCCATGAGATTCTCCAGGCAAGAATACTGGAGTAGGTTGCCATTTCCTTCTCCAGGGGAGCTTCCCAACCCAGGAATTGAACCCAGGTCTCCTGCATTGCAAGCAGATTCTTTACCATCTGAGCTACCAGGGAAGTCCTAAAGATGTTGAAAAAATCAAGACACAAAGTGATGTGTGTACAATGACATCAATGATAGAGAATAGTTGAATGGAGATGAGAAGGAGATCATATGCAAAATGTTTACAGCAATTGTGTTGAGGCATTGAAATGATAGTAGCTAATTCCTGCTAGTTCTCAAGTTTTTTTGGTATTGTATTGGACCATAAAGAAGGCGGAGCACCAAAGAATTGATGCTTTCAAATTGTGGTGCCAGAGAAGACTCTTGAGATTCCCTTGGATTGCAGGGAGATCAAACCAGTCAATCCTAAAGAAAATCAACTCTGAACATTCACTGGTAAGACTGATGCTGAAGCTGAAGTTCCAATATTTTGGCCACCTGATGCAAAGAACCAACTCTTTAGAAAAGACCCTGATTCTGGGAAAGATTGAAGACAAAAGGAGAAGTAGACAGCAGAGGATGAGATGGTTAGATAGCATCAACAACTCAATGGACATGAATTTGAGCAAACTCCAGGAGACAGTGAAGGACAGAGAAGCTTGGCATATTGCACTCTGTGGGGTGCAAAGAGTTGGACACAACTTAACAACTGAACAAGTTAAAAAAGGAAGGAAGGAAGGAAAGAAAGAAGAGAAAGAAAGAAGACAACACAATATAGGACAAAAATTAAGAACTTTAGAGTCAACTTAAACCAGGTTCACATCTCAGACTTGTTACTTGTTCTGACCATGGCCTTTGGCACCATACCTGGTTTAGTTTTTCTTAACTCCAGTTCATCTTCTGTAAATCAAGAATAATGACAAAATGTTGCATGGTTCTTGTCAGGATGTGAGCTGAGATAACATATTCTCTGTGTGTGGTGCTTGGTGTGTCTAATAAATACAAACGTATTGGCATAATGATTATTTTGAAAGCTTTCTAACTTGTGTGCATGAGAAAAGAAAATACACAAAATGTTTGTCGTATGTATTTCATGTGTGATCTGTGCACACAGAAAAGTTTTTCACCAGCTCCCCATTAAAGAACAAGAGAAAACTTGTTAGTTAAGAAAGAATCTGAAAAGGGGTCCTTTCTCTACTAAGTCTGAAAAAATGTACTGAACACAGACAGCTACATAGCAAGCATGTACTTGATGGCATATGGCATGCTAAGATAGATAAAGCACAACCCCTGGCTTCCAGTAGCTTCCTGCCTAGTGGTGCGTGCATGTTTGTTCACAGATAACCCCAGGACAAAGATGGAAAGATGGACAAAGATGATTACAAAGGAGAAATAACATTCATTGACCTCTTATTTTATGTCAAGTATTATTTTAAGGAATTTATATAAAAGTAGATATTATTATCCTCAGTTTAACAAGGCCCAAGAAAGGCTAATTCTCTGAAGTCACACAGGTAGAGAATAGTGGTACATGAAGATAGCCCCAGTGAAACTTTGGTCAAAGACTGACTTCTTTGATAGGCAGAGTAGAGGATGGAGCAATCAATTCAATCTTTGGGAGGTTGAGTTGGGAAGAAAGAATTAGGGAGAGAAGAGATCTTTTAGTTGAGTCTTTGAAGAATGGATAGGATTATGAAAATAATACTGGTGGAGGTATATTACAAGTGCAAGGAACAACATGGGGAGGGCAGAAAGGCATAAAAATAAAGAGCCAGCTAATATTAATATCAGGATCTGGTGTACTTTGATTTCCTGCTTCACAGAGGAGGAGGTAGGGGTGAAATTAAAACCCTCAATTCTAAGCTCTCATGTCAGTCCATACATTTTTTTTTGGAAGAATGAATAATCAAAATTGATGGGCTCATTCTGAGAAATATTCTTTCACAACCAAAATGAAATTTAGAGACTCAATCTGTAGACGGGTAAGATATGAAGAAATCCTGGAAATATTTTCTTAGCTGAAAAGAAGAAAACATCTTTTAAAAAAATATTATACAAAGACATTTACTCTGAAATCTTTAAAACAGAAACCCATGCACTAGAAAGATATATTTATTTCTTGGTGGTTATAGAGGGTTGAATAATATCTCCCACAAATTTTACCCCTTCTGGAACCTCAAAATGTGACATTATTTGGAAATACGGTCTGTGTAGCTGTAATTAGTTAAGATAAATTCATAATGGATTAGAGAGGGCCCTAGATCTAATGACTGGTATCCTTATAAGAAAGCCATGTGAAGACACACCAAAGGGAGATGAACATGTAAAGATGAAAGCAGAAACTGGGATAATGCATCAACCAGCCAAGAAACTTCAAGTATCCAGCAATCACCAGAAACTGAGAAGAGCCAAGGAAGAACCCTCCCTCAAATCTTCAGAGGCAATTTGACCCTGATGAAAACTTGATTTCAGATTTTTGGAACCATGAAAAAAATACATGTCTGTTGTTTTAAGCCACAAGTTTCTGGTACATTATTGCAGCTGTAGCAAACTAACTTAGCAGCCAACTGAAAATCTCAAGTAATTCATAACAATATAAGTTTGGTCATAATATGGCAATGAAAAAATCACTGCAGATTTTTACTGCAGCCATGAAATTAAAAGACACTTGCTCCTTGGAAGAAAAGTTATAACCAGCCTAGACAGCATATTAAATATCAGAGACATTACTCTGCCAACAAAGGTCCATCTAGTCAAAGCTATGGTTTTTCCAATAGTCATGTATAGATGTGAGAGTTGGACTATAAGGAAAGCTGAGCACTGAAGAATTGATGCTTTTGAATTGTGGTGTTGCATAAGACTCTTGAGAATCTCTTGGACTGCAGGAGATCCAACCAGTCCATCCTAAAGGAAATCAGTCATGAATATTCATTGAAAGGACTGATGCTGAAGCTCAGTACTTTGTCCACCTGCTGTGAAGAACTGACTCATTTGAAAAGACCCTGATGCTGGGAAAGATTGAAGGCAGGAGGAGAAGGGGACAACAGAGGATGAGATGGTCCAATGGCATCACCAATCGATGGACATGAGTCTGAGCAAGCTCTGGGAGTTGGTAAAGGACAGGGAAGCCTGGCGTGCTACAGTCCATGGGGTTGCAAAGAGCTGGACACGACTGAGCGACTGAACTGAACTGATGGCAATGACAGTCAATATAAATAAGAGTTAGAAACCTTTGGAAATCAAGAACTTTATGTAGATCTTGGGCTCCAAATAAACTGTGGATGGTGTCTGCAGCCATGAAATTGAAAGATGCTTCCCCCTTGGAAGAAAACAATGACAATCCTAAATATTGTATTAAAAGGCTGAGACATTAGTTTGTGCACAAAGGTTACTATAGTCAAAGCTATGGTTTTTCCAGTAATCATGAACAGACATGAGAACTGGACAATGGAAAAGACTGAGCGCTGAAGAATTTATGCCTTCAAACTGTGGTGTTGGAGAAGACTCTTGAGAGTCCCTTGGACTGCAAGGAGGTCAACTCAGACAATCCTAATGGAAATCAATCTTGAATATTCATTGGAAGGACTGGTGCTGATACTGAAGCTCCAATACTTTGGTTATATGATACGAAGAGCTGACTCACTGGAAAATACCCTGATGCTGGTAAAGACTGAAGGAAGGAGGAGAGAAGGATGACAGAGGATGAGATGGTTGGATGGCATCACTGACCCAATGGATACGAGTTTGAGCAAACTCCAGGAAATGGTGAAGGACAGGGAAGCCTGGCATGCTGCAGTCCACAGGGTCATAACATGACTGAGCAACTGAACAACGAGTAAAGAAAGGTGCTGCAAAATTCCGAACAGCTGTCTTAGAAATAGCACAGAAATGTGGACCAGTAAACAAAGTTTTCTCATTTTTTTGTATGCTAGACCTTTCTTGTATGTTCTCTAACAGCAGGCTCTAAGATCAGCTCAAAATAAACAAAAATATATTTACCTCTCTCTCGATTTCACTTTTTCTATCCATCCATCCATTCATCTACATAATACAGAGGTAAAGTAGAATATGTCCAGGATACTGAATCCAGAGGCAGTCATGAAATAAGAATCAATACTGTCAGTGGCTAGGGAAAAAAAAGTCACTTTAAAGACAAACTTCAACCAATAAGAAATTAGACACATTTATTGCACATAGGATCCCATACTAAGAAAGTTCTTGTGTTGCTATAGCTGATGAAATTAAGCTGTGTCTAAGTGGAAAGGGGCCCCTGGGAGGGAATAACAGCAACCCAGGCATTCTGTACTGAGAATGATGCCAAGCAGGAGAACTTCAAAGTCCTGTGAAACTCTGAAACTCTCTTGGGCTGGAATTCTACTTCTCACCAACTTTATTTCGCTTCATCTGCCAGTCCTTCTTCTCTCCCAGCTATGAATTCACAGTCAGGCAGCGTCAGTATATGCGGTGTGTTGCAGTGAAAATGCAAACACATTTTCTATAATGAACATATGGGAGACTCCAGTTGAAAAGAGTTCCGATTCTATCCCAAGCATGTTATTGGCTATGACTGCAGAGAAGCAGGCAGCAGACGGAATCAGGAAGCGTGGAGGCAAGAAAGGAAGGATGTGTGCTTGACTGCTGTTTCAAGATCCTAGTCTTGCCATGCCATGCTGCAGCCTCTTTCAAGAAGCAAACTGGTTTGGCTGGGTGCTTTCCTGATTTTTAACACTTATCTTTCATTCTCCGGTCCCTGGCCTTACGTAAGGGGGAAGCATCTTAATGTAAATTTTGTTTGTGCCTTGAAAGTTGAATATTAATATTAATATTTAACAATTTTTAATTATAAAAATGTTAAGCATTCAAGAATTAAGATAAATAAATATACAAGTAAACTTGCATAACTGTACTTAAGCTCAACAATTGTTAATACATATTTTTCTTCATACATATACATTCTAAGGTTCACAAATATAACATATGCATGTATACATATATGTGTGTGTATGTGTGTGCCATCATAATAACATACCCTTAAAAGCAAGGACATTCTTATCTGCAGCCTCTATACAAAGCATATGTATTTTTGAAGAGTTGAATCTTGCTTTGTTATCAATTTTCTCTAGGATGATACAGATTCAAAATGATAATAAATTAAAATTATTTCTCTCCCCCAAATAAAATTACTCGTTTAAATGTCAGCTCAAGAGTGTTTTCCATCAAGATTTATCTTTTCATTCTGATGTGAAGGAAGACATATATCTATATAGATCTGTCAGTGGTGAGTACAATCATGGGATATGTTGAGAATCAAAGAAATAGCATTACTGTTGACTGCACTGAGAAAACTAAAGGTCAGAAAAGCTGCTGTCAGGTTGGTACATCAGAAAACTGCAACCATCTACTTAGTCAAGGATATTACCACCCAAATACTATTCCACTTGGTCTTATGCAGTAATTTCTTCTGCAGCCATGAGGTTTCATGCCGTAAACAGGATGCTTGGGATAGACGTTCAAGAGCTTATTACCCTCAGCTTCTAGATTTGTAGGGAGTGTCTTCATTTGTGTTAAATGCGATCTGTTTTCATTTCAGTATATGATGGAAACGAAGTTATGTGTGAAGAGTGAGAGTTTACAGAAAATGCAGGACAAAATATAACATCAAAACCTGGGGTACACTTCTCCCTGTTTATAGGACTGAAAAACTAGTTGGTTGCCTCTCTGAAGTAGAAATAGTCATCTTAAAACTTGTTTTCTGATTGTAAGTCTCAAAGGATATCACTGAATGTCTGCTTGCTCTATCCCATTGACTATTGCTTCACAGAAGAAATTTCTGAGGTGTTTCTGAGCAAAGACTATTTCTTTCCTCAAATACCTACTTCATGAGGATCTTAAATAAAGGCAGTGTCATTTCCAAGTTGAACAAAGGAAGACTTCCATTTGGAATCCTTTGATTTCCTTTAGATGTGGGGTTTCATATTTTGCTAGTGACTCAGGAGACCAGTTAAGTGGTGGTCCTGTGCCATAAGCTGAAATCTGGAGGCTTTATCAATGACCTTTACATTCTCTGTTAGCCTGTTTTAGTTCTGTGTGTAAAACTGAGTGGATGAGGCATCATAATAGAGTAATTTCCTCTTGGCTGTGAAAAGGAAAACTTAAGTACCAACATAAAAATTTGCATAGTTCAAATGTTTTCTAATTTCCCCCATCATGTCTTTCTCCATTTCTATTTAATCTTTGGACTCTTTTTGGATACCTTTTCACAATTATATGGGGTAAAAAGGATCTATTTTATGAATAGGATCTTCTCAGAAGGATTGTTATATTTGTATGATAGCTATCTCTGTGTACTTACTGATTTTTACCTTAAATGATAACACTTACTTTCATAACTCTTTTCTATCTACAAAATGGTCTGAACTGGCTTCATTCTAGAGCTTGTCATGAAATATCTTACCTGCTTACGCAGTTTCAAAATCTGGATATTTATGGTGAATATTGTGGAACTTCAGCACTCAGACTGACTACTTTGATTATCTTTGTAGACTACTCAAGGTCTGTGATCTATTGTAACAGATAATTTTTTTCTGTGGCAAGAAGTTAAACTGGCATAGACGAGATGTTAGTTTGTATAAAAGTCACTTTACCAGTGAAAACATCTATCACACAGCATCTGCACCTCACAAAAGTATTGTGTTCTTTGCTCAATTTTACATATATCATAAACACAAATACAATTTTTTGAGAAAAATATAGACCAGGTGAAAAAAAAATTTAACAAGAGTTGAAAATATCATTTCTTTGTCATAGAAAGATATGTGATAACAGCCAGGAACCAAGGGTCTTCTATAACACGATCCCACTAACAGTGTGCCATATCAATAGCCTCAGTAGTTGGAACTATGGAAACAAACCTCCACATGCCTTCCAAAATCTGACATCACAGAAAGGTGTTTTTATACTAAGTTACTCTTCTAGGGGAAAAGAGTCTATTTTACTGGTTGCAGTTGCCAGGATTTGCTATTCTGGCCTACCTTTCTCTTCTCAAGGGATCTGGTGGAGGGTGAGGGGAAGGTCCAGGCCGTCTCTTAATTTTATTATAAAGAAAGGATAGCAATGAAGAATAAAACCTCAGGGAGGGGTCAAGAGGAAAACCATCCACCACCGAAGAGTAAATAGAATAGTCATAATTACACTCATCAGCAATAAATAAGCTAATTTTTTTAATGGAAGAAAGCATTGAAGACAAAATTTAGAAGTAAAAAGACAAAAAAGAAAGGAATATGGCACACAAGAGATAAAATAAAGAATCTACTCTAACAGAATATTTATCCCAGAAAGCTAAAGAAAATTATGGGCAACAAATGCATTTCTCATAGAAATGAAAGAGAATAGACTCTGCAAGGAGATTTCAGGAGACCAGAGTAAAAGAGGAAGAGATCATATATGAGCTCCTTTGACAACAAAATGAGATGAAAAGAAAATTGGGAGAGCTCAGAAAAAGACAATGTGACTTAGCCCATTTAGAGAGCTATAACAGCATATCATAGACCGGGTGCCTTATAAGAATACTTATATTTCTTATATATCATGTCCTACAGTTCTGGAGGCTGGAAAGTCCAAGATCAAATAGCAGATTTGATATCTGATGAGAAATTACTTCCTAATTCATAGGCAGTGGCTATCTTTTATGTCTTCACATGGTGAGAGGGACAAGAGAGCTCTCCACGGCCTCTGTTTCAAGAGAACTAATCTCATTCATGACAGTTGAGCCTCATGAGTGTGTGTTAGTCACTCAGTCATGTTTAACTTTTAGTGACCCCACAGACTGCAGCCTGCCAGGCTCCTCTGTCCATGGGATTCTCTAGGCAAGAATACTGGAGTGGGTAACCATTTCCTTCTTCAGGGAATCTTCCCAACCCAGGGATTGAATCTGGGTCTCCTGAATTGTAGGCAGATTCTTTACCATCTGAGACACCAGGGAAGCCTGGAGCTCATGAATCACCTCCCCAAGACCCCACCTACCAGCACCATCATCTGGGAAGCTAGCACTTAAACATTCAAATTTTAGGAGGATAAACACATCTCAGTCTATGGCAAGCAGTGAGTGGAGAAGAAAATTTTCCATTGATAAGAACAACAGGAAAATATTAATACCTAGAAAATAAACCAAATGTTAAGTATGCAAACCCAGTTTGAAGAAAAGGTAGCATACTACTGAGGAACATAGAAGAAAAAAATTATTCATTAGTGGGACTCTCATGTTTCCTCCCTTCTTAGTTTCAATATTTCATACAATAAATATAAATCCATTTTAAGTAGAAAAAGACAACTCAATAAAACTTTTGAGTATGTGTGGTTTAGAGTTACTATATATAATAAAACATGGCTGATGGGAGTATGATGTGTGTGTGTGTGTGTGTGTGTGTGTGTGCTCAGTGCAGAAAAAAGGTTGAGCACCATTGAGGTAACATTTCAACTTTCCAAACAACTTGCTATACAGAAAAATTTACTGCCTAATTCCTGATTTCACTAGTCATGGTTTCAATGGTTATTCCTATCATATCATGCACATGCAAATTTAATGATATATATAATATGAATCAGTGTTTCTAAATAATTTTAAAAGAAATGTTTGTAAATCGTATAAGAAATTGAGTAAAATTCACAACTGTCTTTGTTAGGTTTATCAAGAATTTATACTTCTGAGACCTTTACAGAGCTACTTAATAAAACTTTGGGCATGTGTAGGCTTTCAGAATATCTACATGTGACTAATAATAGTAATCTGGAAGGAGGAAAGACAGCAGGAGGAAATCTAGGAAGGATACTAGTGATTGGAAGGAAAATTGGATAAATGTGTAAATATACATTAGTTATTAATAAAATACTCAATAAAATTAGGATGCTTATACTTCCTCCAAATCTTCCAAAGCCAAATAAAACCAAAAGAAAATTAAAACACTATTGTTTTAAGATGAGAGGAATATTTCCAAATTAACTTGGAAGCATAAATATACAGGAGCTGGAAACTTTTTGAAGAAAAATAATGAGTTAAAACTAATTTTACCATATAATAAAATATAATGTAAAACCACAATATTTAAAACAGCATGGTTCGATCCAAATATATTTAAATTGTATACTGGAGTTTAGAATAAGAATAGGCTAACACTTCCCACTGATTTTCATAGCCAGCAAAAGATGGAATTATATTTTTGGAGTGTCTTCTGTTCTCTTTACATAAGAGATTATCCCTTCAGTATCAATTTATGCTCATCAATCTCTCTATTCTCAGAAATCCAAAAACACTGTGACAAACCAGTTTGTAGTCAGTATACTGTGTGTCTCAAGTCTGTTTTTGCTTCCATCTGCTACTATGATAAATCACCACAGTGTTAGTAAATTAAAATAATACATTTTGTCCTCAGAGTTATGGAGGTAAAATCAAGGCGTCAGTCATTAGGCTGACTCCTCTGGAGACTCCAGGTGAAAATTCTATTCCTTGTTTCGTTCAGCATCTGGCCCCGCATTCCTGGGGCGTTTTGTCCCCTGCTTCTATCATCACGTCATCTTCTCTCTGTGACTTTGATCCTCCTGCCTGACTCTTATGCAGACCCTTGTGATTATACTGGGCTCACCTATATATTGAATGCAGGGTAATCGCCTCATTTCAAGATTTCTAGTTAAATCATATCTGTAAAGTCCCCTTTACCATGTAAGTAGCATAGAGAGTCCAGGAATTAGGACATGGACAAATTTAGAGGAGAAGAGCATTATTTAGCTGACCAGACCCTCCTCTGTTATTCTAATTACCTTGTAATAAGAAGACAGAACAAGACTGATGCCAACGATATCCACATGTGTATATACATGTGTAACAATGTAGTGGTGAAGAAAAATTTCCTAGATGCTGAATTTTACATGTTTTATTAGCTTCTTCAGTTGAGTTATGTTTTTAAGAAATGGATAAACCATGTAAAAATAAATTGTTTCTTAACAAATGAAAAAGGTATGAATTATTTTTCTTTTATTTTGCATTCATTGAGTCATTTTATATTTGTATATTGAACACCTAATAACTATAGTTATTAGAATAATAGTAGCTATCATTTATTAGTTGTTTTCTATGGGTCAGTTATTATACAAAATTGCATAAATCATCTCATTTATTCTTAATGATCCTATAATCAGGGTATTATTATTTTCCACAATTTACAGATGAAGAAACTAAGACTAGAAGCACTTCTAAGAGTTCTCCAGTTATATAGCTAGCAGGTGTGAAAAACAATATTTGAACTCAGTGACTCTAAGGACCTTACCTTGACAGTCATTAGCTTTGTTCCCAGGAAAGTGCAAGGCACTAGGCAACAGGGGCAAATGAAGTGACCTTTGCTCTAGGCTTCTGTTCTGTGGCAGATTCAGACAGATAGGCAAAAACAAAAGGGTGAAACATGTGCTGTGATGGGGAAGATTAGGATGTAAAAGGAGTGCACGGCGGCATCTAACTTAAACAAAGATGGCGATTCTTTTTTTAGGAGAAAGCTGAGGAATGGAGAGCTGGTGGAAGGGCAGGTTGAAGAGCAGTGAAGAGAGGACAGTAGACTGATTGGACAGAACAGGCAAACGCCGGGAGGCAAGAGAGCATGGAGAGATTAAGGGAGTAAAAGAAATTCATTATGGCTGGATGATACATGTCTAGGAGACAGCAAATGGCTGGGGAGGGAAACATGGGCCAAATTATGCAACACCTTATCAATCGTGTTAAGGAGTTTGAACTTCATTAGAACTTCATCAAATGGTCTGTCCCTCTAAAAGTTATAAGAAAATAAATGACTTGATCAGATTTGCACTTCAGGATGTTGTGAAGCACAGTTTGGATGTGGCAATGCTGGAGACAGTGAGGCCAGCCAATAAGCTCTTGCAGGACTTTAGTTATTATAGAGATGTTGCAAAGTTAATGTGGGTGGGTGTGTATAAAGTTAATATTTGTATGTTGAAACATACATGGAAATATTGTGAAGAAGGCAAAATTCACATAATATAAACCACCTAACTTCAAAGAAATTTCATATTTGCCTCATGAGTCTCTTTCTTCAACCCCCTCACCACACCTCTTCTCTCCTCCACCCAACCCCGAACCCTGTACCATCCCTACCCCAAATATATTCCACTATGCTCTAAGGAGTACACTGGTAGACAAAGCTGCAGAGAAGAAGCACACATATTTTGTACGATACAGTAGCCTAGCTATCACCTTAAAGCAGAACACTAGAAAGAAGCTTCTATGAAGGCAGTTTATTTGGAAATGATCTCAAGAAGCCAGAGTGAGGGACAGGAGGATGAAACAGTGAAGGAAGCTTTGTTTTCCTTCCTGAATAAAAATAAGGGAATGTTTCTTCAATTTGGTGGAACCTCTTGAGGTGCCTATAATGAAATGCAGCTGAAGACTTTCCCCTATGGAGATGAAATTGGAAGCACATTTATCATCCATCACCCATTGGTCAATGTAGCAATTCTGTGAGTGAGTGTTAGCAGGCTTCTGGGGCAGCCAAGCTGAGAAGATCTAGGGCAGACATCAAGCCCAAGGAGAGGCACCAGCAAGCTGCACTTGAAGGAAGGTGGATGAAACTCACATAGAAGCCATTGCCACAATCACAACTAGAGTCAGCTGTGGAACTGTAATTTGTAATATTTGCTATCCAAAGTTGTTGTTTTATTTTGCTGAATAGATATTTGCAAAGTCCTAACCATATCAGTGGAGAAGGAAATGGCAACCCACTCCAGTATTCTTGCCTGGAGAATCCCATGGACAGAGGAGCCTGGAGGGCAATAGTCCACGGAGTCACAGTCGAACCCGACTGACGTGACTTAGCACAGCACAGCACAACCGTATCAGTGTCATAGTTTTTCGTTTGTTTGTTTTGGTTGTTTTATTGGAATATAATTGCTTTACAATGTTGTATTAGTTTCTGCTGTACAATGAGGTAAATCAGCTATATGTATACATATATCCCCTCCCTCTTGGACCTCCTTCCCACTCCATCCCCCACCCCACCCCTCTAGGTCAACACAGAAAAGCCAGCTGGGCATCCTGTGCTATTCTGCAGGTTCTCACCAGCTATTTTGCACATGATAGTATATTTATGTCAAATCTAATTTCTCAAGGCATCCCACCTACCCCTTCCCACTCTATGTTCACCTGTCCAACATCTGTATCTCTATTCCTGCTTTGAACTAGGTTCATCTGTACCATTTTTTTTAGATTCTACATATGTGTGTTAAAGTGCAATTGCTTTTCTCTTTCTGACTTACTTCACTCTGACAGACTCGAGGTCCATCCACATCTCTACAAAAGTATTTTTTCTTGTTGGATTTGACACGTGTGTGCTGCCTCTCTCACCCTTTAGGTTGCAAAATCAAATTGTCTGGTTACTTTTAATGCTCATCACTTTAACCCTACAACACTACTTGCCTCATACTAGGTACTTAAACATTTTTAAATTCAAGTGACCATGAAGTCCTAAACATCTGCATTGTGCAAGGCTGCCTTTTTGAGACAATTGTCTCAACTAGGTTTTTTGGGTTGTTGGTACTTTTATTGCTGTGGTTCACCCTGTCTACTGTTTGGAAGATGGTCTAGCTTTAGCAGACTGACCAAAGACCATTTCAAGGACTGGAAAGTAATTCTATACACGAATCAAAAGAAACCCCAGGCACCATTAAGCATCCTATTCTGCAGAGTTATTCCACATTGGGTGATTCCAAGGTAATCAGTTAAATCTTAATCTTTGGGAAATATCCTATCCTTCAAAGGGAGCAAAGGAAAAGGTGCTTTACTCAGCACCATGTTTCCCCCTGATTGATTTTGAATTGCTTCTGTATCTCAGAGCTAGGAACCCAGAAACCAGTGATAGGTGTGCTCATGACAAGAAAACTGGCACTGTGGTAAAACCCCCACTTGTCCTCAAAAAGTCCACCCACAGGTTTGCTACAGATTGATTCTTACAATGAGAGTTTGTATTCTGTTCACAGAGATCATTAGAAATCACATTCTAATATTGAGATGCATATCAATTATGGACCAAATGTGCATTCTGGAATTAGGAAGAGGGAAAGAAATAACTTTTGTTTACTGTTTTCTCCTCCTCCTATTGCTCCTTGTATTTGGCCAAGAAGAAATTAAGACCCAGGAAAACGAAGTGACTGCTTGACGTTACCCAGCTATTTTATGACAGAAACAAAATGAGAGGCGTTCTGTATGGTATACTTTTGTTTTTTCTTTTTTCCAGAGCAATTCAGTAGAGTGTAGGTTACTGATAATGCTAAAGTGGCAGGTTTGATTTTTGTGTATAAGCCATGGATTCTTCCCTCCTTCTACCGACCTCCCTAAAACACATAAACGAGCCTGAAAATGCCTTGAGGGTTAGAAATGTGTTTCTTATCCAGTGCCTGGCATGTTGTAGGATCTCAAAAAATATTTGTTGTAAAATGAATTTCTATGGCTTTGGTATTAGTCATCCTGAAGGAGGATAATAACCTTTTTCCCCAAATACATTTTTCTCTGCTATCCTGGTTACTTTTTCCTGTCTTTGTTTATAGTCAATCAATATCACTATTAAGGTGCCTCCAGCCGGGTTGTATTCGGGTGTGGAGCCTTGTCTGTTGGACACCCCGACTTACCGCAGAGATACCAAACACCCTTTCAAAATCTATTACTGGGTCAAACCTCAACTCTGCTGCTTTAAAAATCACTTCTCCAAGGTTTATTTTGATGTTTTCTTTCTCTCCATGTCAGCAGGACAGCTGTGAATTTCTTATTTTCAACAGGACCCTCTTTGAGTAACGGTGACCCAGTAAGAGGGATTTTCATGTACGCTTCCAGAATTTTTCTGTCAGAGGTTTAAGCTTTCTCCCATTAATCTAACTGGAAAGGGGACTCATTTTTTTTGCTCAGTGTCTGTAATTGTAATTATTGCCTTGATTAATGCCAAGTTCAAAGTCTAGGTCTGGCCATTACAAAGGAGACAAAACTAAACAGAGAATTTAATGCAAGAAAAAAAAATTGCATTAAAAAAATATTTTTCTTACTTGAGGATAACCTGCATTGTTAGATGCTGCAGAAGATATATGACCAAGCAATATGTTTAATTAACTTAATTTTAAAATAACATCCTGGAGTGGTATAACTCTGATTTAGTGTTACCTTATCTTACACGTTGACTCATTCTTTCCCTCCCTGATAGTCTAGGAAATAAAGCAGGTATAGTCCTCTTTGACAAAGATGGAAAGTTAGGCATTCCCAAGTTTGTCACTTCATTGAGAAAACAAGGATTGGGGCATTTGAGAGGATATAGACCTAAGGGAAATGTGACAAAAAAGACCCATGTACCCCAAAAAGTCTAGTTAAGAGGATCCAAGTCCATTCTGTGGGGAGAAATAGTAACATCAAATACAAAGAATGAGACAAGAATATGGAGAGAATATAGTTGTGATACTAAATATCTCAAAAGTTACATAAGATATAAGTTCAGTTCAGTTCAGTTCAGTTGCTCAGTCATGTCCGACTCGGCAACCCCATGAACCGCAGCATGCCAGGCCTCCCTGTCCATCAACAACTCCCGGAGTCCACCCAAATCCATGTCCATTGAGTCAGTGATGCCATCCAGCCATCTCATCCCCTGTTGTGCCCTTCTCCTCCTACCTTCATTCTTTCCCAGAATCAGGGTCTTTTCAAATGAGTCAGCTCTTCACATCAGGTGGCCAAAATATTGGAGTTTCAGCTTCAGCATCAGTCCTTCCAATGAACACCCAGAACTGATCTCCTTTAGGATAGACTGGATGGATCTCCTTACAGTCCAAGGGACTCTCAAGAGTCTTCTCCAACACCACAGTTCAAAAGCATCAATTCTTCGGCACTCAGTTTTCTTTATAGTCCAACTCTCACATCCATACATGACTACTGGAAAAACCATAGCCTTGACTAGATGGACGTTTGTTGGCAAAGTAATGTCTCTGCTTTTTAATATGCTGTCTAGGTTGGTCATAACTTTCCTTCCAAGGAGCAAGAGTCTTTTAAAATTTCATGGCTGTTGTGATCTCTCTATTTTCATTTCTAATTTTATTGATTTGATTTTTCTCTCTTTGCTTCTTGATGAGTCGGCTAATGGTTTGTCAATTTTATTTATCCTTTCAAAGAACCAGCTTTTGGCTTTGTTGATTTTTACTATGGTCTCTTTTGTTTCTTTTGCATTTATTTCTGCCCTAATTTTTAAGATTTCTTTCCTTCTACTAACTCTGGGGTTCTCCAATTCTTCCTTTTCTAGTTGCTTTAGGTGTAGAGTTAGGTTATTTATTTGACTTTTTTCTTGTTTCTTGAGGTATGCCTGTAGTGCTATGAAGTTTCCTCTTAGCACTGCTTTTATAGTGTCCCACAGGTTTTGGGTTGTTGTGTTTTCATTTTCACTAGTTTCTATGCATATTTTGATTTCTTTTTTGATTTCTTCTGTGATTTGTTGGTTATTCAGAAGTGTGTTGTTCGACCTCCATATGTTGGAATTTTTAATAGTTTTTCTTCTGTAATTGAGATCTAATCTTAATGCATTATGGTCAGAAAAGATGCTTGGAATGATTTTGATTTTTTTTAAATTTATCAAGGTTAGATTTATGGCCCAGGATGTGATCTATCCTGGAGAAGGTTCCATGAGCACTTGAGAAAAAGGTGAAATTCATTGTTTTGGGGTGAAATGTCCTATAGATATCAATTAGGTCTAACTGGTCTAATGTATCATTTAAAGTTTGCATTTCTTTGTTAATTTTCTGTTTAGTTGATCTGTCCACAGGTGTGAGTGGGGTATTAAAGTCTCCCACTATTATTGTGTTATTGTTAATTCCCCCTTTCATACTTGTTAGCGTTTGTCTTACATATTGCGGTGCTCCTATGTTGGGTGCATATATATTTATAATTGTTATATCTTCTTCTTGGATTGATCCTTTGATCATTATGTAGTGGCCTTCTTTTTTTTTTTTTTTTCCACACAGTCAAAGGCTTTGGTCATGTCAATGTATGGCAAAACCAATACAGTATGGTAAAGTAAAATAAAGTAAAAAAAAAGAAAGAAATCCTCCCCTACCTGAGTTCATAAAGAAATACAGTTTTTCTATATATCTTTTCTAAAATATGTAGAGATTTTCTATATATAGGATCTAGTGCAAAATTTTTTGTTTATAATGTGAGATAGGAACCTGGTTTTATTAGTATGTATATGTATGCACACACACACACACATACACAGATATATAATTTTCTAGCACCCATTTTTGTAAATAGTCTGCTTTTTACCCATTGATTCATACTATCAGCTCTGTTGTAGTGGCCTTCTTTATCTCTTTTCACAGCCTTTGTTTTAAAGTCTATTTTATCGGATATGAGTATTGCCACTCCTGCTTTCTTTTGGTCTCTATTTGCATGGAATATCTTTTTCCAGCCCTTCACTTTCAGTCTGTATGTGTCCCTTGTTTTGAGGTGGGTCTCTTGTAAGCAGCATATAGAGGGGTCTTGTTTTTGTATCCATTCGGCCAATCTTTGTCTTTTGGTTGGGGCAGTCAACCCATTTACGTTTAAGGTAATTATTGATAAGTATGATCCCATTACCATTTACTTTATTGTTTTGGGTTCAGGTTTATACACCCTTTTTATGTTTCCTGTCTAGAGAATATCTTTTAGAATTTGTTGGAGAGCTGGTTTGGTGGTGCTGAATCCACCTCCCAGAATTCTGGAAATAAAAGCAAAAATAAACAAATGGGATCTAATTAAAATTAAAAGCTTCTGCACAACAAAGGAAAATATAAGCAAGGTGAAAAGACAGCCTTCTGAATGGGAGAAAATAATAGCAATGAAACAACTGACAAACAACTAATCTCAAAAATATACAAGCAACTTATGCAGCTCAATTCCAGAAAAATAAACGACTCAATCAAAAAATGGGCCAAAGAACTAAATAGACATTTCTCCAAAGAAGACATACAGATGGCTAAAAAACACATAAGAAGATGCTCAACATCACTTATTATTAGAGAAATGCAAATCAAAACCACAATGAGGTACCACTTCACACCAGTAAGAATGTCTGCGATCCAAAAATCTGCAAGCAATAAATGCTGGAGAGGGTGTGGAGAAAAGGGAACCCTCCTACACTGTTGGTGGGAATGCAAACTAGTACAGCCACTATGGAAAACAGTGTGGAGATTCCTTGAAAAATTGCAAATAGAACTGCCATATGACCCAGCAATCCCACTGCTGGGCATACACACCGAGGAAACCAGAATTGAAAGAGACACATGTACCCCAATGTTCATTGCAGCACTGTTTATAATAGCCAGGACATGAAAACAACCTAAATGTCCATCAGCAGATGAATGGATAAGAAAGCTGTGGTACATAGACACAATGGAGTATTACTCAGCCGTTAAAAAGAATACATTTGAATCAGTTTTGTTGAGATGGATGAAACTGGAGCCAATTATACAGAGTGAAGTAAGCCAGAAAGAAAAACACCAATACAGTATACTAACACATATATATGGAATTTAGAAAGATGGCAATGATGACCCTGTATGCAAGACAGCCGAAAAGACACAGATGTGTATAGCGGACTTTTGGACTCAGAGGGAGAGGGAGAGGGTGGGATGATTTGGGAGAATGGCATTGAAACATGTATACTATCATGTAAGAATCGAATCACCAGTCTATGTCCAATGCAGGATACAGCATGCTTGGTGCTGGTGCATGGGGACGACCCAGAGGGATGTTGTGGGGAGGGAGGTGGGAGGGGGATTCATGTTTGGGATCGCATGTACACCCATAGTGGATTCATGTCAGTGTATGGCAAAACCAATACAGTATTGTAAAGTAAAATAAAGTAAAAATAAAAATTTTTTAAAAAAGTGAACTACTATATAAAAAATAAAAAATAAAAAAATTTCACGACTGCTATCACCATCCACAGTGATTTGGGAGCCCAGAAAAATAAAGTCAGCCACTGTTTCCACTGTTTCCCCATCTATTTGCCATGAAGTGATGGGACCGGATGCCATGATCTTCGTTTTCTGAATGTTGAGCTTTAAGGCAACTTTATCACTCTCCTCTTTCACTTTCATCAAGAGGCCCTTTAGTCCTTCTTCACTTCCTGCCATAAGGGTGGTGTCATCTGCATATCTGAGGTTATTGATATTTCTCCCGGCAATCTTGATTCCAGCTTGTGCTTCCTCCAACCCAGCATTTCTCATCATGTACTCTGCATAGAAGTTAAATAAGCAGGGTGACAATATACAGTCATTACATACTCCTTTTCCTATTTGGAACCAGTCACTTGTTCCATGTCCAGTTCTAACTGTTGCTTCCTGACCTGCATACAGATTTCTCAAGAGGCAGGTCAGGTGGTCTGGTATTCCCATCTCTTTCAGAATTTTCCACAGTGTATTGTGATCCACAGAGCAAAGAAAAAAAAATGTTATTATGACTCAGCCATTATAATGAATTGGTACCAAAGGACAACATTAATTGACAATAGCAATGCCATATTTATATATTTAGTGAACAGGTAGCTTCCTTGTAAATATTTTTCAATTTATTCCAATGGAGAAAATCTAGAAGCAATTGCCAGTGAATAACAAATGGCACTATTTAAGTTGTTGAACAAGTCTTCATTGAGAAACTACCATGAGTAGACACTGGGTTACAAACTGTGCTGGTTCAAAGATGAGATGGAAATGGTCACTGCCCTTGAGAACCCATAACCATAAAGAGAGAAAAGTAGAAGCTAAGTATCAAATATGACTACTATTGAGCATTCTATTAAGAAGCATTAAGGTCTTTATATTACAAACTGTATGGAATGATATTAAAAGAGATCAGTGGGGTAGGAGGGACTTTGTAAGTATGTATGGTGATAAATATTAACTAGATTTCTTGTGGTGATTATTTTGTGATGTATACAAATATTAAATTACTATTTATACTAATTATATGTCTATTACACCTCAGTTAATTAAAAAAAAAAAGTGTTAGTGGAGACCATAACTGCCTAGGTGATTAGGCGAAAAGGTATAGGCTTGAAAGTGTGGGTTGAATTTTCAAAGATGGAAAGGATGCATTTAAAGCATTCCACTCAAATAAACTGCACCAGGAAAGCAAGGAGGGAAAATATTCTAAGGCACCTAGAGGAATAAAATGAATGTCAGTTGTGACTGGTGAAGAGATATATTTTATGGACCAGGGGTTGATGCATCAACTTCAGTACAGGAAGGAGAGTTTGGTTTTTATGAACCACTGAAGCTTGTTGACTGCAGATTTCATATGATAAAAATAGGTTGATTTAGGAAACGAAGAGTAGCAGTAGCTGAGGGAATATCAGTTAAATAGCCATGACAATAGCTCAGGCTTCTCTTGCCCCAAACAACCATGGACAATGTAAGGAAAAAGAAAGGAGGGGTTCCAGAAGATAGTCCCTGTGTAGTTTAAGTTGTAAATAACCCAGTTCCTCATCTCTGATAAAGGCCTTATTGTGATGCATTTTATTGCAATAACTGACATCCATGGAGATGCTTCAAGCATAACTGAGGAGGTACTTTGGCTGTTAGAGGGAACAAAATTATTCTTCTAGAGTTCAAATACACTTCCCTAAGGATAAACTGTGATCTAAGCTGTGAAACCAGTTACATACAAAATTCAGAGGTTTCTGACCAGAATACACATAGAAATCATTCTTCAAGATGAGGAGAAGCATTTGTTCTGGAACAAAAACAGGACTCATCATGTTGAAGTAGTATTTTGAAATGTTTGGTGATTCATATCTTAGTAAAATCTTAATGTCTGATAAACAAGGCTAAGAGAACATTGCTGTGAAGGGAGGGGTTTCTAAACTGATATAGATTGAAGAGTATTGTGCAATTTTGATTTCAGTGGAATTTTTTTTCCTTTATTATCTTCCTTCTTCTTCTCCCAGTAACCCCAAAAGGGGCAATCTTCCTTCCTCATGCAAGGGAACATAGAGAAAGAACAGTAGACATAGAGGGTAGCTACAAATATACCGAACTCAAGACAACATCTGCAGGCAACTTGTTGCGTGAGTGTTCCCATTTCTCAGGATCTGATTTCCTCTAGTCAATTATGCTGATCTGTAGAGCAGATAATACCATAATTAAAAGCAACCATGTGGTTAAAATAGCTTATATATGCCAGACCAAGCACTTGGCAGATCTACAGTCTTTGATAACCATTATAACATAATTTCTTCTTTATCCATTTGTCTGTTGATGGATGCTTGGGTGACTTCCATGTATTCTTGGCTATTGTAAATGGTGCTGCTGTGCATTGGGGTGCATGTATCTTTTTAAATTAGTACTTGCATTTTTTCCAGATATATACCCCAGGAGTGGGATTGCTAAATCATATGTTAGTTCTATTTTTAATGTTTTGAGGAACCTCCATGTTTTCCGTAGTGACTACACCAATTTCCGCTCCCACCTATAGTGGTGGAAGATTGTTTTTTTTCCATATCTTCTTCATTTGTTAGATTTTTTTGATGATGGCCAGTTTGACAGGTGTGAGATAATATATCATTGTAGTTTTATTTGCATTCAGCAATGTTGAACATCTTTTCATATGTTTGTTGGCCACCTGTATGTCTTCTTTGGAAAAATGTCTATTTGAATCTTCTGCCCTAATGATAAAAGAAATAGGGAGTGCTGAATGACACCCTTAATAATATACACACACCAAGAGTATTAAAATAAAATGCAGGCATGTGATCAAGAACCACATATATTTTAAGAAAAACAATATACTGGAAAAAACAAGAAGAAGAACTAAAAGTATAAGAAAATATGATTCATAATCTAATCCAGGAGAGAGTTTAGAAGGAGTATAATTAGTACCCTCAGAGGAATCTGAGATAAAGAAAACATGATATATATATATATAATATATAATTGCATATTATTATATAATTGTATATTTATATATAATAAAATTCATGTTATATAATTATATATTAGTATATATGCTATATAAATTAATAATATAAAATAGCATGTTATTTTAATATTGTGCATCATTACTTATAATAAAAATTATGTGTAGTGAAAGTGAAGTCGCTCAGTCATGTCTGACTCTTTGTGACCCCATAGACTGTAGCCTACCAAGCTTCTCCATCCATGGGATTTTCCAGGCAAGAGTACTGGACTGGGTTGCCATTTCCTTCTCCAGAGGATCTTCCCGACCCAGGGATTGAACCCAGGTCTCCCACATTGTAGGCAGACGCTTTACTGCCTGAGCCATCAGAGAAGCCTGTGTAATATATTACTCAGCCTTAAAAAGGAAGAAATATTACCATTTGAAACAACATGGTTGGACCTAGAAGACATTATTGCTAAGTGAAATGTCACAGAGAGAAAATTT
The DNA here is from genome assembly GCF_042477335.2 of Ovis canadensis. Taxonomy (NCBI): domain Eukaryota; kingdom Metazoa; phylum Chordata; class Mammalia; order Artiodactyla; family Bovidae; genus Ovis; species Ovis canadensis. The sequence continues at coordinate 58,299,689 of NC_091246.1, read as the reverse complement.
CTGCATGATTTTATTTATATGAGATATCTAAAAACAGTTAAACTTATACAAGCAGAAAATAGAATGGTAGTTGCCAAGGGCTGACAGGGAAATTGAAAGTTTTCAATGGGCATAAAGTTATACTAGATAAATAAATTCTAGAGGGCTGCAGTACAACATGGTGCCTGAAGTTGACAATATTGTATTGGGCACTTAAAAACATCTTCAGAGGGTAGATCCCATGCTGAGTGTTCTCACTGCACATTCAATAAAAAGGCAAAGGGACAGAGAAAAAACTCTGTGAGGTGCTGGATATGTTACTGCCTTGATTATGATGATGATGTCACAGGTGTATGCATATGTCCAGACTCATCAAATTGTATATATTAGATGTATACAGATTTTTTTGTATATCAGATATACCTCAGAGCTGTGAAAAAATAAAGACATCGACTCTTATAGGAATACTCTATGTATGTTGTGTAGCATCTTAGTCATAAGCGATAATTAAATGTTTGTTCCTTGAATATGAGCAGTTCTTACCAAGTTTTCAGCTGCTGCTGTGATCGGGTAGTATCATTTCCTATCGTGTTTTTTGGTCTGTGACTCTGTGCTTACCTCACTGCTTCTTTCTGGCTCTCTCAATGAAATGGCACCTAAAGAAAAAATTGCTTCTTTTGTCTGTTTCTGGCTTTTTCACAGTGGGGCTCTTGATTTGAACAAATCTGAAGATGTCAGGCTGTATAAGCACTCAGGGAAAGACATGTTCACAAATGTTCCTGCTCTAGAAAATTATACACTACTTTCAAAATACTTTGCCACATTTAAAAGTATAATTACACCCTTCTTTTTAATGGGTGACATGACATATGTTTACGCATGTTTTAGCTGACTTATGACAATACACAGTTGTGTGTTATACATTTGGTGGCAACATCTAAAATTTCATGGGAAAACATCTGAAGCTGTCTGTTGTTGACCCTGTGTTTTAGAGTAAAAAATGGAACTTGCAAGCTTCAGAATACTTTTTAATCTTTGTATAATCAGTTAATTATCACTTTGCCTTGTTGCCTGCAAGAATTATTTGCTCAGCCACCCTCACCATGTTACAGACTTTCTTGTTTTTCTGTGGTTGTTTCCATTTTAGTTGGGGTTTCTAAAACAGTACAGTCCCAGAGAACTTACTATAATGATAAAAATGTTCTATATCTGCATTGCTCAATATGGTAACCATTAGCCACATGTGTACAGGAAAATTGGCTACTGCAAACGAGGAATTGAAATTTTAATTTTATTTTATGTGAATTAAATTTAAATAGCCATATGAGACAAGTAGTACTGTTCCACAGAAATATATTGTGGGCCACACATGAGGTTTTTAATTTTCTAACAGCCACATTTTTTAAAAAAAGCTAAAAAGAAAGCAAAATTAAATTTTAAAAATGTTTTATTTAACCCAATAAATCCCAAATAGTATCATTTTAACCTAGTCAAATTCATAGAAAAAGTAAAATTGTGGTTGCCAAGGGCTTTATCAGAAGAAGGGAATGGGGAGTTATCTTTTAATGGATGCAGAGTTTCAGTTTTACAAATTAAAGAGTCCTATAAATGGATGAGGGTCTTCCCAGGTAGTGAAAGTGGTAAAGAACCCACCTGCCAGTGCAGGAGACGTAAGAGACACAGATTTGATCCCTGGGTTGGGAAGATCCTCAGGAAGAGGGCATACCAACCCACTCCAGTATTCTTGTCTAGTGAATCCCACAGAGAGAGGAGCCTGGCAGGCTACAGTCCATGGGGTCACAAAGAGTCAAACATGACTGAAGTGACTGAGCATGCTCACAGGCAATAATTGATGATGGTAATGGTTGTACAGCAATGTGAATGGACATATTGCCTTAAAAATGGTTAGAATGATAAATTTTATGTTATATATATTTTTTCACAATTTCAAAATATGAAAATAAATTATCCAATAAAAATATTTTTAAAGTCTCCAGCATTGTAGGCAGATCCTTTACCATCTGAGCCATCAGGGAAGCCCAAGAATACTGGAGTGGGATGCCTATCCTTTCCCCAGGGGTACTTCCCACCCCAGGAATTGAACCAGGGTCTCCTACATTGCAAGGTGGATTCTTTACCAGTTGAGCTACCAGGGAAGTCCAATTATCCAATAAAAATACTATTGAAGTCATAATTTCTTTTCTTTCTTACTAAGTATCTAAATATTTAAAATTTATTATTTAATTTTTACTTAGAGTATATCAGACTAACTTAATAGCTAGTTAGTCTTCATACTACTTAATAGCTACAAGTGGCTAGTGGCTGTTATAAAGGGTAGAATTGTTATAGAGAAAGAAACAATCAGAAACATTTTTCATTAACTTCCTGCTCTTCCTACACTCCAATTGGGACCCAATCATTTTTAACCTATAGAATTATTAATCTATAGAATATATATCCATAGCTACAAAAACATAGCATTCTGGGAGGAGATGTTGATAGCAGGGAAGCTATGTGTGTGTGTGTGTGTGTGTGTGTGTGTGTGTGTGTATGGTTGGGGCAGAAAGTATATGAGGACCAGCTGTGCAACATTTTTATGAACCTAAAACAGCTCTCAAATATAAAGGTTCTTTGTTTTGTTTTAAAAAAAAAAAAGGAGGGGGAAAGAAAGAATGAAGAGGGAAGTTTTGATGCATGGATGAATCTTGAAGACATTAGGCTAAATGAAGAAAGCCAGTCACAAAAGGACAAATATTGTGTGAGTCCACTTATATAAGGTAGCTACAGTGGTCAGATTCATAGAGACAGGAAATAGAATGGTAGTTTCTAGAAGCTTGAGGGAGAAAGGTTGGGGAGTTATATTTTAACGAGGATGGAATTTTCAGTTTGGGAAGATGAAATTCTGGAGATGAATGATGATGATGTTTAAATAACAATATAAACTGTACTTAATACCACTGAATTATACACTAAAAATGGTTAAGATGGTAAAATCTTATGCATGCTTCACCAGAGTAAAAAAAAAAAAAAGTTTAAAAAGGAAAAGCTCATTCCTCATCATCTTCCCCCAAGAGTACATCAGCAACCTACTTTAATCTTGACCAACCAGCAAAGTATTCACTCTTGATTCATCTCTTTCCCTCACTTCCATTTTTCTCCCAGGAGAAAATTCTTCAATTCTAATTCCAAAACATAGCCTCATTTTGTCCACATCTTTTCATCATTATCATCACCTCATGCTTACTTGGGATCTTTCTGCTTATCGTTTTCCCAGCCCAGAAGACTCTGCTGACCTTCTTGAAATGACTGGACTCCTCCTGTCGTTCAAGCTGCATCTTTCAGGACACTTCCTTGCAAAAGTCTTCCCCCACCACTTTAAAGTAGCCACCAGTTTCAGTGTTTTGCAGAGTACTTATAGCTTTCTGTACACAGTTTTTGTTTTATCTTTCCCTAGATCATACTGTAAATTCCATGGGTTCAAGGACCTTTTCGATCTTTATTATTACTCTTTCTCTCCATCTAGTTCAGTGCCTGGTACAAATTTGGCACTCAACACATGTTTTGTAAATAAACAAATAAAAGAATCTAAATTCTAGTTTCCTCACTGTGAAAGTGAATATTCATAATTGAATTTAACAGGTTAATTTGAGTATTAAATAAAATAATGTCTGTTTAAGTACTTAGAATGGTGTCTAAAGCACAGACAGCACACAGCAAACATTAACTGTTATTGTCATTAGTATTATCTCTAGGCAAATTATAGAGTGATCATGGCACCTTGGGGCATTGCTGTTACTAGTTTTTACCTGGGAAGCAGAGAAGTGACAGCTAAAAGGAATCTTCTTAACCCATAGAAAGTCATAGAATATTTCTGGTAAGAAAATTGGTGTTTGAATATTCAAGTCAGTTGCGTAAAAAAATTTATTGGCCAAGGTGAATTAATTGGACATGGAGGAGGTATAGTTTTGTTACATAAAATTTCATAAATGAGAGTGTCCAATCCAGATATCAATCATGAATCAACAGAGCACTTGAAAGCTTAGAATGCATCCTACATACATCATATAACTTTTCCCCTTTACAATAATTCTGTGAAGACACAAAGACAGCTATCAATAGTCATTACCAAAAAAGCGTCTTGAAAGATGAAGCACATAAAATAAGTAAGCCAAAGCCTGAATCCAGCTTGTACATCTCTAGTTTTTAATACTGTTAATCAAAATAATGTAGTTTTTAATAAGAAACACTGAAACACTCAGATTTTATGCAGTTTGGGTATAATTATTTCATGTTCTCTCAAGACAGATTAATTTTTAAAATTAAAATATCAAAATTCAATTTTGTCTAGTTTAAAAAGAAATCATACAGAATTGTTAATATTCAAATTTGTCCTGAGTTTGAAGGATTTTGGTTTGCTATTTAGGGCTAAAATATCCTCTTCCTTACACGGAGCCAAAAATCCTCATGTAAAAATATCAGTTACCCAAGCTGTACTTGTTATACAAGGCTTTTTTCCCCCTCTCCCTTAAGATTTCCTATAAAGTTGCTCATCTTCTCTTGAAAAGAACAAAATCCTGGATTATATCAGTTCACCTTGGCAAAAAGAAAAACAAGAAGTTCCATAATGGTAACCGAAATGAAATCTTTCACTCCATTTATGTATTTCACTAAAAGTAGAGCGCTTTCAAGATTTAAGGTATTGTAGTTTTTAAAAATGTAGAAACATGAATGAAATAATTTTATCCTTAGTTTGCTGAAGTATTTAATTAAAAGAAACCCATTGTTCGATAAATTGGTTTTATGCATACTATGCCATTGCATAATGATAGCAGCTGAAAACATAGATAGGTGGAAAAGAAGAGATGAAAACAGAGTAGAAAATGATAAGGATGATCTAGACAGTCTGATTATCCAGGAGGGGGATTGCCTTAGGTAACTGTGGAAGAATCAGAAATATAGAGAAAGGAAAATCAAGAAGATATACATAGTCTTAGTTGAGAAGGACAATAACTTGAACATAATGGAGACAATGAGGAGTTAAAAGTAGAAGGTGACATGCCAGTTATGTAACGGGGTGAAGGTGAGGGAGGCAAAGAACAGTTAAGAGAGAAGGCAGAAGGTAAGCAGTGTGCTAAGGACAAGAAGTCGGCATCTTATGTTTATGAAGGGGGCAAGTGATAATCCAGGTACTTCTACCATTGGTGGAAACATCGTAAAGGAACTATGCTAGCCTGCATTCAAGTGTGAGAAAAAAATATTCTCCATATCTGTAGAGAAACTGGACTCCCATTGTCATAATTTAATAATATGATAATGTTACAGTCTAAGTTACTTAGTAGCAATGGTAATTATGTTCATATATTAACTTATTTTTTAATTATAGAAATGGTACCTTCTTCACTATATCAGTTCAGTCACTCAGTTGTGTCCAACTCTTTGTGACCCCATGGACTGCAGCATGCCAGGCCACCCTGTCCATCACCAATTCCCAGAGCTTACTCAAACTCATGTCCATTGAGTGGGTGTTGCCATCCAAACATCTCATCCTCTATTGTCCCCTTCTCCTGCCTTCAATCTTTCCCAGCATCAGGGTCTTTTCCAATGAGTCAGTTCTTCACATCAGGTGGCCAAAGTATTGAGCTTCAGCTTCAACATCAGTCCTTCCAATGAATATTCAGGATTGATTTCCTTCAGGATGGACTGGTTGGACCTCCTCGCAGTCCAAGGGATTCTCAAGTGTCTTCTCCAACACCACAGTTCAAAAGCATAAATTCTTCTGTGCTCAGCTTTCTTTATAATCCAACTCTCACACCCATACATGACTACTGGACAAACCATAGCTTTGACTAGACAAACTTTTGTTGGCAAAGTAATATCTCTGCTTTTTAATATGCTGTCTAGGTTGAACATAGCTTTTCTTCCAAGGAGCAAGCATCTTTTAATTGCATGGCTGTAGCAAATTTGGAAAACTCAGCAGTGGCCACAGGACTGGAAAAGGTCAGTTTTCATTCCAATCCCAAAGAAAGGCAATGCCAAAGAATGCTCAAACTACCGCACAATTGCACTCATCTAACATGCTAGTAAATTAATGCTCAAAATTCTCCAAGCCAGGCTTCAGCAATACGTGAACCGTGGACTCCATGATGTTCAAGCTGGTTTTAGAAAAGGCAGAGGAATCAGAGATCAAATTGCCAACATCCGCTGGATCATGCAAAAAGCAAGAGTGTTCCAGAAAAACATCTATTTCTGCTTTATTGACTATTCCAAAGCCTTTGACTGTGTGGATCACAATAAACTATGGAACATTCTGAAAGAGATGGGAATACCAGACCACCTGAGCTGCCTCTGAGAAACCTATATGCAGATCAGGAAGCAACAGTTAGAACTGGACATGGAACAACAGACTGGTTCCAAATCGGAAAAGGAGTACATCAAGGCTGTATATTGTCACCCTGCTTATTTAACTTACATCATAAGAAACACTAGGCTGGAAGAAGCACAAGCTAGAATCAAGATTGCTGGGAGAAATATCAATAACCTCAGATATGCAGATGATACCACCCTTATGGCAGAAAGTGAAGAAGAACTAAAAAGCCTCGTGATGAAAGTGAAAGAGGAGAGTGAAAAAGTTGGCTTAAAGGTCAACATTCAGAAAACAAAGATCATGACATCCAGTCCAATCACTTCATGGGAAATAGATGGGGAAACAGTGGAAACAGTGTCAGACTTTATTTTTTTGGGCTCCAAAATCACTGCACATGGTGATTGCAGCCATGAAATTAAAAGACTCTCTTGCTCCTTGGAAGAAAATTTATGACCAACCTAGATAGTATATTCAAACGCAGAGACATTACTTTGCCGACTAAGGCCCGTCTAGTCAAGGCTATGGTTTTTCCAGTAGTCAGGTATGCATGTGAGAGTTGGACTGTGAAGAAGGCTGAGTGCCGAATAATTGATGCTTTTGAAGTGTGGTGTTGGAGAAGACTCTTGAGAGTCCCTTGGACAGCAAGGAGATCCAACCAGTCCATTCTGAAGGAGATCAACCCTGGGATTTCTTTGGAAGGAATGATGCTAAAGCTGAAGCTCCAGTACTTTGGCCACCTGATGCAAAGAGTTGACTTATTGGAAAAGACTCTGATGCTGGGAGGGATTGGTGGCAGGAGGAGAAGGGGACGACAGAGGATGAGATGGCTGGATGGCATCACTGACTCGATGGACGTGAGTCTGAGTGAACTCCAGGAGTTGGTGATGGACAGGTTGGCCTGACATGCTGCGATTCATGGGGTCACAAAGAGTTGGACACTGAGCGACTGAACTGAACTGAACTGAGTCACCATCTGCAGTGAACTTGGAGCCCCCCAAAATAAAGTCTGTCACTGTTTCCATTGTTTCCCCATCTATTTGCCATGAAGTGATGGGACCAGATGCCATGATCTTACTTTTCTGAATGTTGTGTTTTAAGCCAGCTTTTTCACTCTCCTCTTTCACTTTCATCTAAGAGGCTCTTTAGTTCTTCACTTTCTGCCATAAGGGTGGTATCATCTGCATATGTGAAGTTATTGATATTTCTCCCCACAATCTTGATTCTAGTTTGTGATTAATCCAGCCCAGCATTTCTCATGATGTACTCTGCATATAAGTTAAATAAGCAGGGTGACAATATACAATGTTGACATATTCCTGTCCCAATTTGGAACCAGTCTGTTGTTCCATGCTGCTGCTGCTGCTGCTGCTGCTAAGTCGCTTCAGTCATGTCTGACTCTGTGCGACCCCAGAGAAGGCGGTCCACCAGGCTCCCCCATCCCTGGGATTCTCCAGGCAAGAACACTGGAGTGGGTGCCATTTCCTTCTCCAATGCATGAAAGTGAAAAGTGAAAGTGAAATCACTCAGTCGTCTCTGACTCCTAGTGACCCCATGGACTGCCACCTACCAGGCTCCTCCGTCCATGGAATTTGCCAGGCAAGAGTACTGGAGTGGGTCTGTCGTTTCATGTCCAGTTCTAACTGTTGCTTCTTGACCTGCATACAGATTTCTCAGGAGGCAGTTCAGGTGGTCTGGTATTCCCATCTCTTGAAGAATTTTCCACAGCTTGTTGTGATTCACAGTCAAAGGCTTTGGCATAGTCAATAAAGAAGTAGATGTTTTTCTGGAACTCTCTTGCTTTTTTGATAATTCAACAGATGTTGGCAATTTGATCTCTGAATCCTCTGTCTTTTCTAAATCCAGCTTGAACATATGGAAGTTCATGGTTCACATATTGCTGAAGCCTGGCTTTAAGGATTTGGGGGCATTACTTTGCTAGTGTGTGGGATGAGTGCAGTTGTGCGGTAGTTTGAGCATTCTTTGGCATTGCCCTTCTTTGGGATTGGAATGAAAACTGACCTTTTCCAGTCCTGTGGCCACTGCTGAGTTTTCCAAATTTGCTGGCATATTGAGTGCAGCACTTTCACAGCATCATCTTTTAGGATTTGAAATAGCTCAACTGGAATTCTTTACTATAATACTTAGGAAAAAATTAATTAAAAAGAGAATAAATGCTATATACAGCCTTAGCATTCAGGAAAAGTCATTCTTAACAAGTTGCAGACATAGAAATATATGTTTACTTAACATTTTCTCTGTGTGATCACATAAATTGATATTTTTAATCACATTTTAACAATGTAATATGTGACTCTACATTTAATTAATTATATAATTAATAGTTTTTCAAAGGGATGCCTTTAAAGGCTGAATAATATCCCACTAAAATATTTTGGTCTTTTGTATTTTTATTTTTTGACATGGAACCTAGCAATGACCGATTTTATAAATAAATGCCTATCTCTTTCTAAGTGAAATTTTTGGGTTAAGCTTTTTAAAGTCCCTTGATATGTAATCATATTGGTTTTAAGAAAGTTTCATAAATATCCACTGCGTATAGTGTGAATTTGGGAACAGAATGAACTTGGATAATGGATATTCTTTGCTATCTGAACTCACACTATGAGAATTTAGGAATTAGATAGCAAAGCATTTGGCACAATATTTTCAGAAATTTGGAATTACATTATGAATGCAGTTTTATATCTTGATATTTCTTTTAGAATTATATAGAAAAGTGACAATTACAATGACAGGAGATTTTTATTAGCAACAATAGATGCCAGAAAACAATGAACTAATATCTTTAAAGTATTGAGGAAAAATAAAATGTCAAGAGAATCAAATATTCAGCTAAACTGTCATTCAAGAGTGCAGGAAAAATAATGACAATTTGTTTTTCATACTTAAAAAATAAAATTTCCTGCAAACCCTGAAATATCCTGAAATAATGAATCAGTTCAGTTCAGTCTCTCAGTTATGTCCGACTCTTTGTAACCTCAGGGACTGAAGCATTCCAGGCTTCCATGTCCATCACCAACTCCCAGAGCTTGCTCAAACTCCTGTCCATCGAGCCGGTGATGCCATCCAACCATTTCATTCTCTGTCGTCCCCTTCTCTTCCTGCCTTCAGTCTTTCCCAGCATCTTTTCCAATGAGTCAGTTCTTTGCATCAGGTGGCCAAAGTATTGGAGCTTCAGCTTCAGCACCAGTCCTTCCAGTGAATACTCAGGAATATACCTTTGCAAAAAAGAAAAATAGAAAAAAATGGAATACATAAAACAGTAAGTGTGAACATTTGAGAAATGTTTATAAATCTAATTAATTATTGACTAAAAGTTACAATAGTTTTACATATTTAAAAGGTAATGCTAGATAATATGAAAAAGCCTGAATTATAGAGTAACTTCATATTTCAGATAAAGATAGCAAACATCTTTTAAAACACATAGTAGAATTCATAAGTAGGAATAATTTCCAGCAGCCAAAAACAAAGCAGAAACAAGAGCCTGAAGGTAAATATAATGTTTTAGAAGCAATGAAGAGAATCAAACTGTGGCTCTTCAACACTTAATTACGTACAGAGACAGAAGATGAGGAACTGGGTAGATAAAAATGAAAAATTTTAATGGAAAATTCACAAAAATTGCAAATAGAACTACCTTATGACCCAGCAATCCCACTTCTGGGCATACACACCGAGGAAACCAGAATTGAAAGAGACACATGTACCCCAATGTTCATCGCAGCACTGTTTATAATAGCCAGGACATGGAAACAACCTAGATGTCCATCAGCAGATGAATGGATAAGAAAGCTGTGGTACATATACACAATGGAGTATTATTCAGCCGTTAAAAAGAATTCATTTGAATCAGTTCTGATGAGATGGATGAAACTGGAGCCGATTATACAGAGTGAAGTAAGCCAGAAAGAAAAACACCAATACAGTATACTAACACATATATATGGAATTTAGGAAGATGGCAATGACGACCCTGTATGCAAGACAGGGAAAGAGACACAGATGTGTATAACGGACTTTTGGACTCAGAGGGAGAGGGAGAGGGTGGGATGATTTGGGAGAATGACATTCTAACATGTATACTATCATGTGAATTGAATCGCCAGTCTATGTCTGACGCAGGATGCAGCATGCTTGGGGCTGGTGCATGGGGATGACCCAGAAAGATGTTATGGGGAGGGAGGTGGGAGGGGGGTTCATGTTTGGGAATGCATGTAAGAATTAAAGATTTTAAAATTTAAAAAATAAAAAACTAAAAAAAAAAAAGAATGAACTTTCAGTAAAAAAGAAAGACAGATATTCTACCCATTGCTATCTCAGAAAGATTTTGAAAAAGTTTGTCATGCTAGAGTTCTAAGTTTTGGTAACATAATTACTAGGCTGATTTGCTAAGTGTGTTTATTTGGTTACAGAGTTAAGTGTATACAAATTTTAAAACTATTAGAAGAAAAAAACTATTAGAAGAATATATAAAAGAATTATGCTTATGAATTTGGAATTATAAGCAGTTTTTTTAAATAAGTTTCAAAAAGTAGAAATTTTAAAAGACTCATAATTTGATCAAATCAAAATATAAATCTGTCAAATAAAGGAAAGCATGATGTAATAGAAATGTAAAAGACAGTAAATGCTGAAAAAATGTATTGGCAAAATATAAAGCATGCAAAGAACTGGAAGTAACAAAAGTATACACAAAACATCAAAGGAAAACTAAGAAAAAGGCAACAAAAAAGGAAAATGGATAAATGGTTTACAGATACAAAATTCAAATCAGATACCCAATTGGATAATAGATACATAAAAATTATCAAAGCTGGCAAACATTGTAAAATTAAAACAACCTCGTCTCCAGTGTGGTGTTGGAGAAGACTCTTGAGAATCCCTGGGACTGCAAGGAGATCAATCCAGTCATTCCTAAAGGAAATCAATCTTGAATATTCATTGGAAGGACTGATGCTGAAGCTGAAACTCCAACACTTAGGCCACCTGATGCAAAGAACTGAGTCATTGGAAAAGACCTTGATGCTGGGAAAGATTGAAGGCGGGAGGAGAAGGGGACAACAGAGGATGAGATGGTTGGATGGTGTCTCCGACTCAATGGACATGCATTTGAGTAAACTCTGGGAGCTGGTGATGGACAGGAAAGACTGGCATGCTGTCGTCCATGGGGCCACAAAGAGTTGGACACGACTGAGTGACTGAACTGAACTGAACTGGATCTCCAGGATAGCCCTATCAGCTTGGCAAAATTTTATTAATGTGATATTGCCAACTGTTATCAAGGATGGAAAGAAAAAATAATATTTAACTATGACTTCTGAAAACATAGACAACAGTTTAGCAAATTTAATAAAGCAAACCAACTTCTCCCTCTCTCCCTGTAAGTCCTTTTCTAGACATACATCTTAGAGCAACGGTTCTAAGTGTGGTCCACAGACCAGTGGGAGCCCCTGAGATCCTTTCAGAGTATCTGCAAGTCAAAACTACTTTTATAATAGTTAATAAGACCTCTTTTTTTTTTGTCTGTAGAGATGTTTGCATTGGTGGTATAAATGCAATGAAAGATAAAACTGCTGATGCTTTAATGCAAATGTAGACAGAAACATTGGAATATGGTTTCTGTATTCTTTACCACTTGGGACTTGCAGTTTAAATAGAAAAAGCTAGTTTTACCAAAGAATGTCCTTGATAAATAGGTGAAAAGTATTAAATTTCTTAAATCTTGACTGTTGAGTGCATATCTTTTTAATATTCTGTGTGATAAAATTGCAATTAAGCATGAAGTATTTCAACAGCATATTGAGCAGCAAAGAATAACACTTGTGTGATTGAGTTATGAACAGAAATAGTTGTTTTTATTTATGAAATACCATTTTTATTTGAATGAAGAACTGACAGACAAACTACAATTGTTCAGGAGGGTATCTGGCAGTCACTTTCATGGAAGTGAATTTCAACCAAGAAAGTTTGCTGATTCAAGGCAAACAATGGATAATATTTGTAACAAAAAAAAAATTCAAATTTCTAAGTGAAAATTAGAATTTTGAAAAACTGATATTATCTACTGTGAGTTTCAGTTCAGTTCAGTTCAGTCGCTCAATCGTGTCCGACTCTTTGCGACCCGATGAACCACAGTATGCCAGGCCTCCTTGTCCATCACCAACTCTGGGAGTCCACCCAAACCCATGTCCATTGCGTTGGTGACACCATCCAACCATCTCATCCTCTGTCGTCCCTTTCTCCTTCTTCCCCCAGTCACTTCCAGCATCAGGGTCTTTTCAGATGGGTCAGCTCTCCGCATCAGGTGGCCAAAGTATTGGAGTTTCAGCTTCAACATCAGTCCTTCCAATGAACACCCAGGACTAATCTCCTTTAGGATGGACTGGTTGGATATCCTTGCAGTCCAAGGGACCCTCAAGAGTCTTCTCCAACACCACAGTCCAAAAGCATCAATTCTTCAGAGCTCAGCTTTCTTTATAGTCCAACTCTCACATCCATACATGACTGCCGGAAAATCCACAGCCTTGACTAGACGGATCTTTGTTGGCAAAGTAATGTCTCTGCGTTTGAATATACTATCTAGGTTGGTCATAAATTTTCTTCCAAGGAGCAAGAGAGTCTTTTAATTTCATGGCTGCAATCACCATCTGCAGTGATTTGGGAGCCCCCCAAAATAAAGTCTGACACTGTTTCCACTGTTTCCCCATCTATTTCCCATGAAGTGATGGGACCAGATGCCATGATCTTCGTTTTCTGAATGTTGACCTTTAAGCCAACTTTTTCACTCTCCTCTTTCACTTTCTTCAAGAGGCTTTTTAGTTCTTCTTCACTTTCTGCCATAAGAGTGGTGTCACCTGCATATCTGAGGTATTGATATTTCTTCCAGCAATCTTGATTCCAGCCTGTGATTCCTCCAGCCCAGCGTTTCTCGTGATATACTCTGCATATAAGTTAAATAAGTGGGGTGACAATATACATCCTTGACGTACTCCTTTTCCTATTTGGAACCAGTCGGTTGTTCCATGTCCAGTTCTAACTGTTGCTTCCTAACCTGTTTACAGGTTTCTCAAAAGGCAGGTCAGGTGGTCTGGTATTCCCATCTCTTTCAGAATTTTCCACAGTTTATTGTGATCCACACAGTCAAAGGCTTTAGCATAGTCAATAAAGCAGCAATAGATGTTTTTCTGGAACTCTCTTAACAGCTCCCTAATGTTTAAAGCCCTTTCTGATGAGACTGGTGTGAATTATTTTTCATTGTATGTGTGCACGTTAAGTTGTTTCAGTTGTGTCCCTATGGACTGTAGCCTTCCAGGCTCCTCTTTCATGGGATTCTCCAGGCATGAACACTGGAGTGGGTTGCCATACCCTCCTTCAGTGGATCTTCTCAACCCAGGGATTGAACATAAGGTTCTTACATCTCTTGCACTGGCAGGTGAGATCTTTACTGCTAGCACCACCTTGGAAGACCTAGTGCTCTTTATGAATTATATATCTATTAAATTATAAAACTCAAAATTCATGATTGCGACTTCCACTGAAGAGGGAAAGAAAAGGCAATATGTGCGAAGGACTTCAAATTAAAATATTTTATCCATGTGAAAAAATGAAATGAATTTTATAGCAAGACTTTTTCTTCTTTTCTGTAGGGCATATTTAAATATATTCTATTTTCTTTTTTAGTAGTTTATTATTAAAAACACAAATGTTTTAACATAAATCTTTATTGTAGCTATTATTGTTGTCTTTGAATTAATTCTTCCTTTAGGACGTTTTATGGATTTGAGTATGGTTCTTGATATATTTTATTCAACATAAAACTTACGTAAGTGTATAACAACAATACACTAAGAATACATGCATCTAAGTGCACTTCCCAAGTCTGTATATTTTAAAAAAACATTTTGCCAGTTTCACAGGAAAAAGTGACATGTGATTAGTTTCATTACTATTTTGGTAATCAGCAGTGTTCAGACCCTGGGTCGGGAGGATCTTCTGCAGGAGGGACTTCTGGAGGAGGGAATGGCAGCCCACTCCAGTATTCTTGCCTGGAATTTCCCATGGACAGAGAAGCCTGGAGGGTTATGGTTCATGGAGTTGCAGAGTCTGACATGACTGAAGCTAGTTAGCATGCACACACACAGTGAAGTCCAGGAATGGGAAAAGCAAATGATTAAAGTAAGATTATTCCTGCTTTAGAAACCAAGAAACAGTCAGCCTGATACTTCTCTCTTTGATACTCCTGCACTCTTGATTTCTTTACCACTAATGCATCCTGGTAAGAACACAGAGAGCATTGTAGGGCTGTACTCTTAGGTCAAAGAGCAGTGGGAGAATTTACTATCATGGTTTCCCTGTCCACCATTTCTCACATATGGTGTTGGGGTGAAGTGGCTCTGCAATTTCACAATTATTTAATATGCTCAGTGTCTGCAAGAAATTTGACAAATATGAGAAATAACAAGTTCCCAAATATGAGTATTTGGATTCCCATATCTATGCATGCATGTATGCTAAGTCACTTCAGTCATGTCTGACTCTTTCCGACCCTGTGGATGGTAGCCTACCAGGCTCCTCTGTCCATGGGATTCTCCAGCAAGGATATTCTCGAGGGTTTCCATGCCCTCCTCCAAGGGATCTTCCTGACTCAGGGATCAAACCCACATCTCTAATGTCCCCTGTATTTGGCAGGAGGGTTCTTTACTACTAGTGCCCCCTAGGAAGCCCTCCAAGATCTACTGGTCTTGTTCAGTTCCTCAGTCATGTCCGACTCTGTGACCCCATGGACTGCAGCACTCCAGCCTTCCCTATTCTTCACTATCTCTGGGAGTTTGCTCAAACTTATGTCCATTGAGTTAGTGATGCCATCCAACCGTCTCATCCTCTGTCACCGCCTTCTCTTCCTGCCATCAATCTTTCCCAGCATCAGGGTATTTTCCAATGGGTTGGCTGTTTGCATCAGGTGGCCACAGTATTGGAGCTTCAGCTTCAGCATCAGTCCTCCCAATGAATATTCAGGGTTTATTTCTTTCAGGATTGACTGGTTTCATCCCCTTGGTGTCTAAGGGACTCTCAGGAGTCTTCTCCAGCACCATGGTTGGAAAGAATCAGTTCTGCGGTGCTCAGCCTTCTTTACAGTGCAACTCTTACATCCATCATAACTACTGGAGAAACCACAGTTTTGCCTATACAGACCAAAGAATAAAATCAATCTGATTTCAGTACTATCTGGTGATGTATATGTGCAGAATTACCTATTGTGTTGTTGCAAGATGGTGTTTGCTATGACCATTGTGTTCTCCTAGCAAAACTCTGTTAGCCTTTGCCCTGCTTCATTTTGTTCTCCAAGGCCATACTTGCCTGTTACTCCAGGCATCCTGCTTTTGTATTCCAATCCCCTCTGATGAAAATGGCATCTGTTTTTGGTATTAATTCTAGAAGACCTTGTACATTCAGTTTCAGCTTCTTTGGCATTAGCAGTTGGGACATAAACTTTTTACTCTGATATTGAATGGTTTGCCTTAGAAACAAACTGAGATCATTCTGTCATTTTTTGAGATTGCACCCAAGTATGGCTTTTCAAACTCTTGTTGACTATAAGGGTACTCCGTTTCTTCTAAGGGACTCTTGTCCGCAGTGGTAGATATAATGATCATCTATATTAAATTCACCCGTACCTGTCTATTTTAGTTCATTGATTCCTAAAATGTCAATGTTCACTCTTGCCGTGTCTACATATACCAGAAAATCATCTACTTCATATGTTCCCATTCCTTAATTTATCCAGATTTCTACCTATACCATCCTTTGGAGATTATCTTACATAATAGGTCTATTCCTTTGAATAGCTATCATTGTTAAATGGGGAGGGATTTTAGTGACCTAGCCTTGTTTCTTTACCTCTGAAATTCTTCCTGATGATGACTTCCATGCTAGTTAATAGTTTTCTACACCATTTGATGTCCTCTGAGATCAAAACCATGCTGAAAGCCAGCAATGCCATTAAATTATCACTTCTTGATGAAGTTATGCTTGTCTGTTTATTTCCCACGATCCTGTCCTCATGGTGGCTTTTGGAAGAAGCCTGTTTTACCCTATATTTATCCTTTCAAGAACAAAGGATCCATTTTAAATTATTTCACATTTTGTTTATCATTTCAATTTGTATTTCCTTTTTCATATTTTGACCAATTTTTATTGTACTTTGTATTCTTTTCTTCCTGATTTTTATTTTTTTTTATTTTTTTTTTAGTTTTTTATTTTTTAAATTTTAAAATCTTTAATTCTTACATGCATTCCCAAACATAAACCCCCCTCCCACCTCCCATATCACAGGAATCTTGAAACAAATTAATTTGTCAAATTTGTGGTACATTGTAAATTTCCTTTAAGTTTCTTTATGATCTTCATTTTGCATTCAGAAGTTTAAAGTTTATATATAGACATAATATATCAGCTCTTTAAATGCATGGATTCTTCCATTGCTTTATTTTTTCCCTTGTAAACCTACTTAAGATTTGCCCATAATTTCTTTGTTTTCATTTTTGTACTTGACTACTTAAGTCATGCAGAACTTATCTAGTATGTATTGTAAGGAGTGAACTTGTCTTCTTTTTTTTTTTTCTATTATTCTGACCAATTTTATCAGGACAAATATGTCATGAGGGAAAAAGAAGCTTTATTTTCTCATTCAATTATGGTACCACCTCTATCATGTATTTAGTTTTTGCATAGAAAAATCATTTTTATTTTGGGTTTTTTATTCTGATTGATTTGCCTCTCTGTGGATTCCTAACTGCTATACTGTTTTGATTATTGTTCTTCTAAGTTTCATCACTTGTAGGCATTATTCCTTCTGTCCTCCCATTTTATTTCCAGAAAATTTGTTGCCCAATCCTACCTGTTTATTCTTCTAAATGTACCTCAGAATGTCTTCTGTAAAATTTTCTGTGATGTTAATTAGAATTGCGGCTTGGATCACAAATTAATTTGAAAATATTAAGTGGAATTCCTATTTCTATTCAGGAGCTTAACATATATCTTTAATGATTCCCTTATTTCTTACATACTAGAGTTACTTCATATCATTCTTGTTGATAAAACCCCTACCTTGTTATCGCTGTAAATATGATAGGATATTTTGACTCATATTTTCTAATAGTGATGGGAAATGGCAACCCACTCCAGTGTTCTTGCCTGGAGAATCCCAGGGGCTGGGGAGCCTGTTGGGCTGCCGTCTATGGGGTCGCACAGAGTCGGACACAACTGAAGTGACTTAGCAGCAGCAGCATAAAGATGAGTAATTATTGTACATTTATTTTGCATTAAATCCATATTAAAATGGGTTTATTTTCTTGGGCTCCAAAATCACTGCAGATAGTGACTGCAGCCATGAAATTAAGACACTTGCTCCTTGGAAGAAAAGTTATGACCAACCTAGGGAGCATATTAAAAAGCAGAGATATTACTTTGCCAACAAAGGTTCATCTAGTCAAGGCTACAGTTTTTTACAGTAGTCATGTATGGATGTGAGAGTTGGACTATAAAGAAAGCTGAGTGCTGAAGAATTAATGCTTTTAAGCTGTGGTGTTGGAGAAGACTCTTGAGAGTCCCTTGGACAGCAAGGAGAGCCAACCAGTCCATCCTAAAGGAAATCAGTCCTGAATATTCATTGGAAGGACTGATGCTGAAGCTGAAACTCCAATACTTTGGCCACCTGATGTGAAGAACTGCTTCACTGGAAAAGACCCTGATGCTGGGAAAGATTGAAGGCAGGAGGAGAAGGGGATGACAGAGAATGAGATGGTTGGATGGCATTACCAACTCAATGGACATGAGTTTGAGTAAGCTCAGGGATTTGGTAATGGACAGAGAAGACTGGTGTGCTGTAGTCCATGGGGTCACAAAGAGTCAGACATGACTGAGTGACTGAACTGAACATATTAAAATATTTTGTTCTGATAGTTTTCCCCCATGATCTGGCTTTTCTAGACAGATAATTTTATCATCTACAGATAATGATACAATAAAAGCTGTATCTGTTTCTTCATGCCAGTGTGAACATTTTTTAAAATAAGTTTAAATAATGTGGAGGCTATTGCTTCTAGTTTTAATATTAATAGCTTTTTTCTCCCTCTAGAGTAGTGTCAGCAATACAAAGTTCTGAAGCTGGAATGCCCTTCTCATGGCCATTGCAAACATCATTAAATGATCATTGCATTTTGTATTTCTAGTGTTCTCAGTAACTAGAGAATATATGCATTTGATATTCTTTATTTGGATTGAGTACCTCTACTTTAAATATATAATTCAAATTACATAATCCTATTTTAGTTTCTTAGCGCTTCAGTCTAAAATGTATTAGACTGTAAACAGTAAACTGATATTTAAAGAAGATTTACTGTTTACTCTCTGTCTCCTACTCATTTAGGACCAAGACTACATTTACCCTTGTATCCTTAGCTCCTAGAACACTTGGCACATAAAGATATTCAATACATATTTCCTAAGAAATGACTCCCATCTATTAAAGATCTGCCCCCTAGTTCTCTTTCCACCTCTAGTCCTGCTTACAAAACATTTCTTTAGGGGTTAAGCATCTGAAGGAGCACTACACTCCTGCCTGACTCTCTGTAATTTGTAGGACGTTGTGTCTCAGGTGTTGTTATTTCCAGTATCCATAAAAGAGTATATGAAGAAGGATGTGGGGATGCTCCTAGCTAAAGCAGAATAGTCTGGCAGCACCTGGTGCTGTCTCTTAATCTTGGAGTTAGTGATAAATATATAATAAACAAAGATTTTACCCATTTCTAGAAGATATTAATACTTTTATGGATGAATCAGAAAAAAAGGTATATGCATTGAATTTTAGACATTATTTCTTGCTCTACCTCTATCACTAATAGGAAAATCACCCAGATTTTGTCCAATTGAATTCTCTGACTTGTAGATTATAATGATGCTCTCCTTTTTGTTACAGCTTTAGTTTGTATGAACCTTCAGAAATATATGTAATATGAAATCTAAAGTTTTCATAGTCATAGTAACCTAAAAGGCAGTAGTTTTATGTGTGTGTGTGTGTGTGTGTGTGTGTGTGTGTGTGTGTATGGTGGCTCAGATGGTAAAGAGTCTGCCTACAATGCGGGAGACCTGGGTTCAATCCCTGGGTTGGGGAGATCCTCTGGAGAAGGAAATGGCAACCCACTCCAGTACCCTTGCCTGGAAAATCCCATGGACAGAGGACTGTGGTAGACTACAGTCCATGGGGTTGCAAAGAGTCGGACACGACTGAACGACTTCACTTCACTTTATATATGTTTATAGATATATATAGTAAGTGTTTAATGAATGCTGTATTGATTATGCACTTAAGAATTAAGTAAGATGTTGCAACAAACTCTGAGAGGTGTATACTAACACCCTAATGTTATAAAGATTGGTTCTTAAATTCAGAGAATGTAAACAGTGTCTATACATTCATAGCCAAAAAATAAAATAAAACTAGACAAAACAGATTCGATACAGGTATCCCACCTGAAACATTTGTATTTTCACTAATACATTCTGAATTTCAATACTATCATTGCCTGGATACCATGAAAAGAAACAGAAAATACACACACACACACACACACGCACACACACATACACACACACATACAGAGTTGACTCATTATTCACAGTAACTGTGCTCCATTAAGTCACTGTGAACACTGAGTTAATAAATGCTGAATCTTTGTATCTACGGAAAACATAGGGTTAGGTTCCTACGAGTCCTTGGTCATATGTAGGCAGTTTTGCACATGAATCCACAAACTATGAAACTGATTGTATTACACTCACACACACAGTACACATATACACATACATGCATACACATATCATAGACCTATATTAATACTTTCAATTTCCAGTCCAGCACTACAAGGTTCATTCTAACTTTGTCTCTTTATATGTAACTTTTCTCTCTGACAATGAGAAATCTGACTCTGATTATTTACAGTATATCTACTAATTTGCTCAGCCCTAATATACAAACAAGGTGGTTTCATAATTCATAACCCATATTCCTATGAGATTAAAAACTAGAGTACTTATACAGGCTGTTTTAGTCATCTGTAACTTTATAGTATCAGTCAAAATATGATTTTTCCATCTCCTTTTTTCTTCATTCCTAAAATTCATTTGTAATCTGATGCACACATTTAGATACATTTGTTACAATCTGCAGCCCATCTTTCTCCTGTGTCCTGGTTGATTTTTTTAATTTCTATATATTAAAATTCAGTTTTTTGAGGTGTGTGTTCTATGGATTTTGATGAATGCATACAGTAAGATATCTAACACTGTTCTGTACATAACAGCTCCTTCACCTTCAAAATTTCCTCACATTGCTCCTTTATAGACAACCTCTCTCCCACTCCACACTGCTCCTTTTCTTTCCTCAAAATTTGCCTTTTTCCAAGTGTCATGTAAATTAAATTAAGTAATATATAGCCTTTGGCTACAGACTCTTTTCCTTAGAAAAAAGCATTTAAGATTCATCTATTTTATTGCTTGAATCAATAGTTTATTCCTTTTTTATGTCAAGTAGTATTCCAAGATATGAAGATATTTTTTCCTTCCCTATACATCGCTTTTATTGTAAATTTGTAATATTTCATATATACATAAGGACTATTCCACTGTATAGGGCAGCCGAACACAGTTTATAATGCTGATTCTCTAAATAATTTCTCCAAGCATCAACTTTGGCCATCAACCTCTATTGTTTTTAATGCATTCACCAGTTGAAGGATATCGTGGTTGGCTCCAGTTTTTGGTGGTTATGAATAAAATTGCTGTAAGCATTTTTGTTGTTGTTCAATCACTAAGTCATGTCCTACTTTTTGCGACTCCATGGACTGCAACACACTAGGCTTCACTGTCCTTCACCATTTCCTGGAGCTTGCTCAAACTCATGGTTATTGAATTGATGATGCCAACCAGGTATAGATTTTTGTGTAAACATAATCCTTATGGGTACATATATAAAAGAGAGATTACTGGTTCATATGGCTTAATATGATACTGGATTTGTTTCACTAGTATTTTGTTGAGCGTTTTTGCACCTATATTCAATAAGGGATACTGGTCAAGTTTTTTTTCTCTTTTGATTTCTTTTTCTATCTTTGATATCTAGGATAATACTGGGAGGGATTGGGGGCAGGAGGAGAAGGGGACGACCGAGGATGAGATGGCTGGATGGCATCACTGACTCGATGGATGTGAGTCTGAGTGAACTCCGGGAGATGGTGATGGACAGGGAGGCCTGGCGTGCTGCGATTCATGGGGTTGCAAAAAGTCAGACACAACTGAGCGACTGAACTGAACTGAACTGAACTGGCCTATATAATGTCTTAGGAAATTCCCATTTCTTTCGGCTTTTGCAGGAGTTTGAATTTCTCACTTCCCTAAATATGAGGTAGGATTTACCATTCGAGCAACATGATCTTGAGTTTTTCTCTGTTGGAAATACTTTAATTACTGACTCAATCTTTTTTTTTTTTTCCTTAGAGGTCAATTCAAATTTTTTATTCTGTTGAGTCAGTTTAGGTAATTTATATATATTGATTTGTTTATTTCATCAAGGTTATCTATTTTGGCATACAGTTGTTCACAGTAACATGTTTTAATCTTTTTATGTCTGTCAAGTTGGTAGTAATGTCCCCACTTTCATTCTAAATTGTAGTGATATGTGTTTCTCTCTCCCTCTCCCTTTTTTCCTTCTTAGTGATTCTATATAAAATCTTGTCTTTATATATTTTTTTTTCCAAAGATCAAACTTTTGAGTTAATTGGTTCTCTATATTCATCTCCTATACTCTGTTATTTTCTAATCTTTATTATTTTGTTCCTTCTGCATATGTTGAGATTAGTTTGCCCTTCTATTTCTAGCTTCTTTAGGTGGAGGTTTAGGTTATCAATTTAACACCTTAATTCTTTTTAATGTAAGCATTTGTAGTTATAAATTTCTCTCTGAGCACTGCTTTTACTACAATTAATAAGTTTTACTATGTTTTGTTTACATTTTGTTCATTTCAAATATTTTCTACGTCTCTTTTTAATTTTTTCTTTTTAAGAATATGTTAATTTAACATATTTCTGAATTTTTCAAATTTCCTTCTTTATGGATTTGTAACTATATTCCATGTCGTCAAAGAATATAATTGTATTATTTCAATCTTTTTAAACATACTGAGACTTGTTATGTGACCTAACATGTGGTCTACATTGAGAATATTCCATGTGCACTTGAGAAGAATGTTTACTTGCTATTGTTGACTGGAGTATTTTATAATTGTCTATTAGGTCTTTTGGGTTAATAATGTTATTCAAGTCTTTTACAGACTTCTTGATCTATCTAGTTGTTCTATCCATTACTGAAAGTGAGGTATTGATATCTCTGTTATTGTTGAACTGTTTCTCCCTTGAGTTGTTAGTCTTTCTCCACGTATTTTAGGGCCCTGTTGTTAGGTGTATATATTTTTATAATCATTATATGAAAGATTAACCCTTTTACTATTACATATGTCCTTTTTCTCTTGTAATAGTTCTTGACTTGAGGTTTATTTTATCTAATATTAATAGCCACTCCAGTTCAATTTGGTTACTGTTTCATGAAATATTTTTTATAGTCCTTCACGTAAAACCTGTTATGTCATTGGATGTAAAGTAAATGTCTTTTGAAGGCATACAGATGGATGATTAAAAAAATAAATAAATTCCATTCTTCTTATCACTACCTTTTGATTGGAGAGTTTAATCCATTTGTATTTAAAGGAATTACATATAAGAGAGGACTTAGTTCTGTTATTATATTGTATATGTCTTATATCTTTCTATATATCTTATTCCTTCACTACTGCATTCTTTCCAGTGAAACTGATATTTTCTACTGTGCATTTTTAATTCCCTTATTGGCTTCCTAGGTGATGCTAGTGGTAAAGAACCCGCCAGCCAATGCAGGAGACATAAGAAATTCGGGTTTGTTCCCTGAGTCAGGAAGATCCCCTGGAGGAGGAAATGGCAACCCAGTCCAGTATTCTTGCCTGGAGAATCCCATTGACAGAAAAACCTGGTGGGCTACAGTCCATGGCATCATAAATAGTCAGACACAACAGAAGTGAGTTGTTATTGTTTCTTTTAATATATTTTAGAGTTATTTTCTTAATCATTGTCATGGAGATTTCAATTAAAAACTTACAACATTTAGATTCAAATTTTGGTTTAATATTAAAATAATTTTGATAGTATCCAGTATGCTATAGAGTTCTTTTCTCTCCCCCTTTTCTTTCAGCTATTACGGTCACAAATTACATCTTTATATATCGTACACTCATCAGTATAAGTTTATAAATGTTTTCTGCAATTGACTTTTAAATAAGATAGGTAAAGAAATGAGTTTCAAACAGAAAATACATTAATTCAGCCACTAAAATATTTCCTTATAGTTTTATGCTGCAAATGGGGCTGGGACTAGCATAAGTAAAAGGGGACAAAGTTTGTTCTTCTTAATGAACTCAGCCATATTTTTTAACTCAGCTTTGCCTGGATTGCTGCAAGTTTTTAATTAGCTTCCAGAGATACACAATGTTGATACTTAGAATTTTTGTCAGTTTTTGTATTTTATGAAGAGGTAGTCTTTTGGAATTCCTTATGTCACTATTTTATTTGATATTATTCTCTTTGTATAATTTTTAAAAATAAAAATTTAGTTGACCCTTGAATAATACAGCTTTGTACCTCATGGTTCATTTACATGCAGATTTTTTTCAGTAACTATATACTACAATAGCAAAGCCTTCGACGATGTGAATCTCAGCAAACTGTGGAAAATTCTCAAAGAGATGGGAATACAAGACCACCTGACTTGCCTCCTGAAAAATCTGTACGCAGGTCAAGAGGCAACAGTTAGAACTAGACATGGAACAACAGACTGGTTCCAAATTGGGAAAGGAGTGCATCAAGGCTGTATATTGTCACCCTGCTTATTTAACTTATATGCAGAGTACATTATAAGAAATGTTGGACTGGATGAAGCACAAGCTGGAATCAAGTTTGCCAGAGAAATATCAATAACCTCAGATATGCAGATGACACCACCCTTATGGCAGCAACTGAAGAAGAACTAAAGAGCCTCTTGATGAAAGTGAAAGAGGAGAGGGAAAAGCTTGGCTTAAAGCTCAACATTCAGAAAACAAAGATCATGGCATCTGGTCCCATCACTTCATGGCAAATAGATGGGAAAACAGTGGGAACAGTGGCAGAATGTATTTTTCTTTGAGCTCCAAAATCACTGCAGATGGTGACTGCAGCCATGAAATTAAAAGCCGCTTACTTCTTGGAAGAAAAATTATGACCAACTAGACAGCATATTAAAACGCAAAGACATTGCTTTGCCAACAAAGGTCCGTCAAAGCTATGGTTTTTTCCAGTAGTCATGTATGGATGTGAGAGTTGGACTGTGAAGAAAGCTGAGTGCTGAAAAATTGCTGCTTTTGAACTGTGGTGTTGGAGAAGAATCTTGAGAGTCCCTTGGACCACAAGGAGATCCAACCAGTCCATCCTAAAGAAAATTAGTCCTGAATATTCATTGGAAAGACTGATGTTAAAGCTGAAACTCCAATACTTTGGGCACCTGATGTGAACTGACTCACTGGAAAAGACCCTGATGCTGGGAAAGATTGAAGGAAGGAGGAGAAGGGGACAACAGAGGATGAGATGGTTGAATGGCATCACCGACTTGATGGACAATGAGTTTGAGTAAACTCCAGGACTTGGTGATGGACAGGGTGGCCTGGCGTGCTGCCATCCATAGGGTTGCAAAGAATCAGACATGACTGAGTGGCTGAACTGAACTGATACTACAATACTACATGATCTGTGGTTGGCTGAATCCATGGATATGGAACTGCAGGTACAGAGGACTGATTATAAAGTTATCTGTGGATTTTCAGCTTCCCCCTACCTTCTGCATTGTTCAAGGATCAACTGTTTCCCTCTATTTCCAGTAGCCTTACATCGTCATTGTCAGGTATTTTTCTAGAGGGAAAAATAATATTTTAAGTGAAAAACATTGTAAGCAATTTAAAGGTCTACACAAACTTCCCTGGACTGATAGATTCTTTTTTAGCCTCAGTAATAATAATAAGAATATCTGTCTTCCTTGAAGCAGTTATTGTGACTAGGCATTGCCTATGTGTTTTATATGTATTATCTCACTAAATCCAGGTAACAACTTTGTGCTGTGGTGACTTCTATTATCCTCATTTTATATATGGAAAAACTAAGGTTTAAAGAGATTAAACTAAAGATCATGTAAGTCGCAAGGGACAGAGATATAATTTTCATCAGTGTCAGTTTGATTCCAGAGTATTGTTCTTAACCATGATGTCAGGAGAGTAAACAGTTCAGAAAATATTGTAATACCTGACTTAGATATGCAGATGATTTGTTGTTACCATTACTATTAAAATATAAATATTAAATATTAATATATTGGATAAAAACTAGGATGTTATCTGAGTATACCAATAAAGTATTTATAGGATATTTCTCAGATGGCAGTTTTGTGCTAGATATTTCTTAGGATAAAACTTGATTACTGTCTTTAAGAATCCAATGATCTACCAAGGAAGTGAGAATAACTATGTGAGAAATAATTAAACTCTAAGCCTTGAGATACTAAGAATAAAGTCAATGGGATTTTAAAGAAAGGGTCATGGGTAACAGGCTGCAGTGCAAAAGGACTTCATAAAACCACTGGGATAAACTTGAAAAATAAAGAGGATTAAACATGGCTTGGAAAGTTTTAGATTCATAGCTTAATTTGATAAGTTCATTTAAGAACGTTTTTCTAATGCAGGCTCTATTAACGGCACTGAAACTATAAAAGATAAAGTTCTAGACTCTACCTTTAAAGAATTCAAATATTTGTTTAAAGTATATGATGCCAATACTATCTTGTAAGTTTGTATGAAATGCTGTAGACAAATGTAAGAAGCAATTATACCTGTCTGTAGGAAGCAAGGACAACCCTTAAAACTCCAGAGAACAAAAGACTTTCAAGCTGGCTCTAAAGGATGAGGTAGTAGTCATTGATTCTACTACACTTAACACTGCTCGGTGGACCCAGCCTTCCTGAGGACTGGTAAGGGGATGCTAACATGCTTGCTCTCATTTTTCATACCAGAAGCGCTACTCTTTCCATCCTGGTCTATATTCTCTTTTATGTAGAAGAGCTGAGACAGTGTGGCAGGCAGCTACAGGGTTTATTGCCTATAAGAAATCACTGGAAGCCAGAGAGAGAATAAAAAGGTCTTAAGTATTCATTAAATTCTTGGATTTGCATGCTAAAATTTAAAAAAATAAAACATGTATCCCTTGTTTGCTTTCATTCCTTCATCTAGATTCCTAAGTCTTCCTTCAGTCAGAATTAGAATATCACAAACACTGTCAGGGCTACACTCTTTAAGTTCTTCATATTTGTATGGCATTGTAAGACAGAGAGGGCTTTGCTGTCCCAGACAACCTTATTTGGCACCTGAACACTCCTTTCTTGATGGTAGCACTTAATTATCTTAAAGTTGGTTGGTTTCCCTCCAAGCACACTGCAAACCATATTATTAATCTTGTAAGTGCCATTTGGGGTTAAGCTGACTTGACTTTTTTTTTCACTGTCCTTGACTTTGGGTTCAGTTTATTTGGCAAGGCTGATTTTTCTTTGCTTATGTCTATTTCTAATGCACTATTAGAAGACTTATATATTTTTTTACATTCCATTAGCAATTCGCTAAAAGCACAGGTTGCAGATATGCAGTCCAGGTAGAAAGATACACAAAGGCACAGGGTTTGGAAAGATGTTCACACAACATGATTTTTTTCAGAGTGAATAAAGTATAAGCCTGTTAGGAACTAGAGATTAAAATGAGAAAATAAGCTAATGGTCAGGTTATACATACATAAACCCAAGGCATTTTGACTTTATTCTGTTAAATAAATGGAATAGTAACTGATTTCTGAATCATAAAGATCACTCCTTTAAACGAATAAAGGATGTGTTAGAAAGAGCCTGGTGGGCTGCCGTCTATGAGGTCGCACAGAGTCGAACGTGACTGAAGTGATTTAACAGTTAACAGAAAGAGGCAAGTAGCAATAGTATTAGGGGCATGTGTTAAGCTTATTAAAATACTTAGCAGGGATTAATCTATCTTTATTTTTATTCTAATATGGTAGGGATTTTTTAAAATTAGTCCAAACTGGACAGAAGTGGTATAATAAGGGCGGGAAATACTTGTCTAATTATAAATAATCATCATTGACTTTTTATATAGGAGAACTTATATGCAGAGTACATCATGCAAAATGCTGGGCTGCATGAAGCACAAACTGTAATCAAGATTGCTGGGAGAAATATCAATAACCTCAGATATGCAGATGACACCACCCTTATGGCAGAAAGAAAAGAAGAACTAAAAGAGCCTCTTGATGAAAGTGAAAGAGGAGAGTGAAAAAGTTGACTTGAAACTCAACATTCAGAAAACTAACATCATGGCATCTGGTCCCATCACACCATGGCAAACAGATGGGGAGGGGGCTCCAAAACCCCTGCAGATGGAGACTGCAGCCATGAAATTAAGACGCTTACTCCTTCGAAGAAAAGCTATAACCAACCTAGACAGCATATTAAAAAGCAAAGACATTACTTTGCCGACAAAGGTCCATCTAGTCAAAGCTGTGGTTTTTCCAGTAGTCATGTGTGGATGTGAGAGTTGAACTATAAAGAAGGCTGAGTGCTGAAGAATTGATGCTTTTGAGCTGTGGTGTTGGAGAAGACTCTTGAGAGTCCCTTGGACAGCAAGGAGATCCAACCAGTCCATCCTAAAAGAAATCAGTCCTGAATATTCATTGGAAGGACTGATGCTGAAGCTGAAACTCCAACACTTTGACCACCTGATGCGAAGAGTTGACTCATTGGAAAAGACCCTGATGCTGGGAAAGACTGAAGGCAAAAGAAGAAGGGGACAACAGAGGATGAGATGGTTGGATGGCATCACTGACTCAATAGACATGAGTTTGAGCAAGCTCAGGGAGTTGGTGATGGACAGGGAAGCCTGGTGTGCTGCATTCCATGAGTTCACAAAGAGTCAAATACGACTGAGCAACTGAACTTTTTATAATTATTTATGTGACTAAAATAATTATAAATTTGTTATGAAAGTTAAAAGTAAAGTATGCATCCTTATACTTTTTTCTAGTATTAAAATGTCAATCTGAAAGATATTTCTATTGACATACTGAAGAAAAGTATTTTCACTGACATACAGTTTAAAGATTGTAGCTTACCTTTTCTCTCATTTTCTCCTCCATTGCTACCTTTCCCTTCCCCACAATGAAAATCAATTACTAAATTTTTATAGGAGTTGAAATGTATTCTGTGAGTTACTCTCTTCTTTTTGCATCATCTGGTGTTCTGACCAGCAGCTCTTTTTGCTTCTCTTCTCTTACAACTTCCTTTGAGAATCTATAAAACTTTGAAGAATAATAGATTAAACAGTACCCCACTTTCATACAATATTGGCAGTCTGGTCTTCACATGAACTGTGGTCAGATTTACCTATATCTCATGACAGATTCTACTCATCCTATTTTATAGATTATATTTCCATATAACACCTTTTATACTCAGGATATGTGCTGAATATTTTATTTACAATTGCTCACAAAAAAACTGAGAGGATTGTGAATGAATTATGCCTCAAAAAAATGAAAAATAAACCTCAGAGACAAGGAACTACTTATGACTAGAGTTCACAAATGCACAAATCAAGTTTTATAAAATTACTGTTTACTCAGAAAAACACAAAAAATTAAAGCCTAATGATAGAGTGATAGTTAAGAGCCTCATTTAATAATGTTTAACCATCTCACTCAGAATTTTTTCTTACTTACATTTTTTAATAAATTGATGACTATCCAAAGTGCAGCTGTTTTGCTCAGAAAAGACTCTAGGATATGCTGGTAGATAATATGTATAGAAGGTAAAGTCACAAATCAATAGAAGAAAGTGATTATTCAATAAACAATTACTAAAAAGTTTTTTATGTACTTAGGAAAAAAGAATATCTAAATACATACCTCACAGGATGCATAAAAATTTATAGATAGTGTAAGGAGGAAAAGAATAACTCAAAGTATTAAAAGGAAATTAAAATGAAGAGGCAGTGATTTTTCATTATAATTCTGGAAACATGGAAAACTTTCCAAGTTCAAAATCAATGGATATATCCCAGAGGAAAGTGTTGATAGATTTAACTATGCAATTAACACCTTCTGTGCTATGCTGTGCTTAGTTGGTCAGCTGTGTCTGACTCTTTGCAACCCTGTGTACTGTAGCCCCCCAGGCTCCTCTGTCCATGGGGATTCTCCAGGCAAGAATACTGGAGTGAGTTGCTATGCCCTCCTCCAGGGGATCTTCCCAACCAAGGGATTGAACCCAAGTCTCCCAGATTGAAGGCAGATTTCTTTATTGTCTGAGCCACCAGGGAAGCCCAATTAATACCTTCTATTTGCTATCAAAAAAAAATCCCAAAATAAAGAAGTAAAGCTTACATCTACCCACATATCATTTTTAATAGAAATATAAAAATAAACCTGAATAGAGAATAATAGAGTATGGGTTGAAGACAATATAATTCACCCAGTTAATGGAATATTATAGACATGACTAGTGATGTTTATAAAGAATCCAAAATGACACATGAAGGCCATATATATTGATATTAAAAAACAAGAAAGACTAAAAAAAACTGCATATGCTAATAAGTATAGATATGTAAAACTACTTCTGATATTTTAATTTTAAACAGTTTTAAATATAACTGTTACACAATAGCAGCCATTTTAGAATTTATATCATTCTTTTCAAAGCCCTATTTAAGGAAACATCTCTCATCAAAATCTTCTTGTTTTTTTTAGATTAAGTTATTTTTGTTTGTTCTTTTTAACTTGAAATCATCCAAGTTTTTTTTTGTTTTTTCTCAAACTTTGGAACTACTTTGACTTTCTAAATCAGTTATTAAAAACAAAAAGTAAATGACTGACATGGTTTAAAATTTAGGAAATGCAAATTCTTGTCTCCTAGATTCTTGGTCATAAGCCTGGTAGGAAATTGCTGTACATTTATTTGCTGTGCCATGTTTTGTCTTTCCTTTAACTCATCACATTATTTTGGCACTTATCCAAGTGCTGGTTAAGTCCGTCAGTCTCTTGTAACAATGTGTGATTCTAAACAGGACAGATGCTGATCCAGGAAACCACCTCTTAAGAGACCTTAGAACCCAGAGGGCAGAAATCATTAACCCTTCAGACGCGGTGAACATCAAAACATCTCTAGTCCTACAGCAAAGTGCTTTCCACTGTACAGCAAAGACTGAGATATTCACATTACTTCGGCTACTTAAAACAAATGTGCATGAAACAGAAAAGGACATCCTAGACAATGATAGAAACACAACATGGAAAATCACACAAAAATAATGTAGATGCCTTCTTACGTTGGTACTTAATTATTTCTTGTTTTAAAAAGGTATTTGCATTTACATTTGGTCTAGTTGAGCCTTATTATTACTGCTCTCATTTGTAATCATATATAACTGTTCCTTGGATTTATGGGTTTCAGCCCTGACCCTGTAAATCTCTCTCTCTCCTGTGAATAATTCTAACTCCATAAAGCAGTATTAAAACCACTGACTTCTCTTTTCCTGTTTGTTTACACACACACACACACACACACACACACACACACGTATGTATGTACATAAGATATATAATATATTCTATTTCTGTTATATAGAGAACATATATATTTAAAATGTATGTATGTATAGCACACACACACACACACATATATATATTTATTTATTTATTTATTTACAATCCTCTGTCATAACTAGCAATACCTTAGTCACATTATGTTTGGCAATTAAGACTGATGATTCTTCAGCAGTGCACACAAAGGGCAAAATAGGTTTGAGGATTTATCTGTTAATAAAATTTACTACCTTTTTCTCTGTTCCCTACCCTGTACCCTTCAATTAGGTTACAACTTCCCTGCTTTTGGAATTCTCTCAGGTATTTTACTATTTCTTGGCCCTTCTTGTTTCTTGGGATATTTTAGTATTTAACATAAGAAAATTTCTTCTTTTTTTTACTTTTCTCAACCTACTACTTGTTAATTTACTGATTATTTACACCTTAATTTTCCAGTGTTGTCTTTATTTCGTGGGACCATAATGGGTGAAATCTATATGATTTGATTTATCCCACATTGAAGTCAGAGATATTTTCTTAAGGTAATTGCTTTGACATTTTATTTCTCCCACTTACCTCCTACACACACATGCACACATACACACGCACACACATACACACACATTTTTTCCCTTCTTTTCCCTCGTCCTTGCTGAGCTCCTCTTTGCCATGTATGGCCTTTTTCCTTATTAAAATATTTCTAACCCATATGCACACCTGTAGAGATAGTCCATAGTAGAGATATTTACAATAGCCATGAGGTAGAAGCAAGTCAAATATTCAGTGATGGAATTCATGAACAAAATATGTAATATACATGCATTCAGATATTACTCAGTCTTAAAAAGGAAGGAAATCCTGTCACAGTCCATAAGTTGGATGAATCTTAAGGACATTGTGCTAAGTGAAACATACCAGTCAAAAAAGACAAAGACAATATGATTCCACTTATCGGAGGTAGTTAAAGTAGTCACATTCATAGAAACAGAATGCAGA
Organism: Ovis canadensis; assembly: GCF_042477335.2. Lineage (NCBI taxonomy): Eukaryota > Metazoa > Chordata > Mammalia > Artiodactyla > Bovidae > Ovis > Ovis canadensis. The sequence continues at coordinate 58,267,478 of NC_091246.1, read as the reverse complement.
ATGGTGGATACTAGGGACTAGGGGGAAGGGACAAAAAAGGGAGTTGTTTAATGAATATAGAGGTTGAAACTTGCTAGATACAAAAATTCTGGAGATTTGTTTCACAACAGTGTGAATATATTTAACACCACTGAACTATAGACTTAAAAAATGGTTAAGAAAATGCTATAGACTAAAAATGTCTCCTCAAAAGTCAGATGTTTAACTTATAATCCCTAATATATTGATTTTAGGAGATATGGGGCCTCTAGGAAGGTAATCAGGTCATGCAAGTGAAACTCTCATGAATGGGATTAGTGTCCTTACAAAAGGAATTCCCAGAGCTCCTCCCCCATTTCATTGAGAACCCAGTGAGAAGTAGGCTGTCTCCAACTATGAAGAAGACCCTCACCAGAACTCAGACTCTCAGCCTCCAGAACTGTGAGAAATAAATTCCTGTTGTTTATAAGCTACCCATTCTTTGGTATCTTAGGTTAGAGCAGATGGTATCTTAGGTTAGAGCAGCTGAATGCACTAAGACAGATGGTAAATTTTGTGTTAAGTATTTTTTGGCCACCGTAAAGAAACAATAAAAGAAGAATATATTTATTTCTGATTCTTGACACAGATATGCTAGCTTCTATGTCACTTCCTATTGAGCCCAACTATTGGGCAGTTTAGCCGTGATAGCTGACAAATTGCCACATAATTAGCACACAGTCTTTGCTTTAAACAGGAGCTTTGCCACCTTGGTCTCCCTGCAGTACTGTGGCTGTACATTCATTGGAGCACTTGCGTGTGTGCCACGTTATTTCAGCTGAGTCTGACTCTGCAGACCTATGGACTGTAGCCCGCCAGGTTCCTCTGTCCATGAGATTCTCCAGGCAAAATTACTGCAATGTATTGCCATGCCCTTCTTAAGGAGATCTTCCTGATCCAGGGATTGAACTCACTTCTCTTCTGTCTCCTGCACTGGCAGGCAGGTTTTTTACCTCTAGCACCACCTGTCACTCTCATTCCTCCCACGTGATTGTGGCAGGCTGGGATTATGCTCTGTTTAATGCCATATCCACATCCCAGAAGGCTGGGCAGGTAGCAGGTGCTCAGTAAATATCTGAGAAAGAGTATTGGCCCAGAATAAGGGGCCTTTGTTCTAATCCCATTTCTACCATGTTCTGCCCTCCTCAGATATTGGTTGATTGAGCTGTAAAGAGGGAAGTTTGGACTAAGTACTCTAAAATTTATTCTAGCTCTCAATTTCTGCTCTTAGACATCAGTGGCTCTGAAACAGCATCATGAGAAAGCAAAATGATGACCCAGCCACAAATTTGAGTACTTACCTTTGGGATCTAAGTCTAAAAGAACTAGAGAAGCTTTGAGGCAATAACAGAATCCTTAGATGGGTGAACAAACAAAATCCAAGGGAGGACTAAGACACATTTTTAGTGATCACCTTGCATGAATTTGGGGGATAGAGGGAAATTGATCATTTCTGTAGGTACTTAAAAAAAAATTCTATAAACTCTTCATAGTCTTCTTGAAAAAATTAATTTCCTCATTTCCTACTCTTTCAGTACCAAATAACTTGCAGGGTAGACTGAAAAGACTATTCTGCTATGAAAATATCACTTTCTTACTTTTCTTTTTCTTCAAAGGCCTGTGGGCATACATAACATAATGTTAAGTTTGCCAAGGTAATGGGCCTCAAGACATGAGACAATTATATTAATTACTTCTCTTGAAAGTATTTTCTTAAGTGTCTAGTACTTTATGCCATATTCTGGAAACACTAGTAAGCACCTTCTCCTTATCTAGAAACTAAGTTGAATCCATAGATATATGCAGAGATTTCCAGTCCCTTGAATCTCCAGGGTGTTTGAAAATGTCTGAAATCTCTTTAAAGAGCATATTAACATGTATCCAAAAAGTTAGACCGTAATACTATTTAACTGCTAGATTTTTCCATTATGGGTCTGTCAGCAGGAATATGTTGCCCTATAGTACATGACAAGTGAAAACGCTGGTAACATTGTTTTTCATAGACAGAAAAAATACCAAAGAAGCAATTTCTTAGCTAAAATGTCACCTGTTAGATGTATAAGGCTCACTGTATTTTGTTGCCCTGGTAACAGATGGTGTAAAATGACTCCTTTGCACCACTCCATCAGAGTGATTGCATCCTGTTTTTTCCATCATTTTACAAGAGGCTGTTTTCATTCTCCCTTCCTGACCATATTAAGTGTAAAGAGATTGAATTACTGTGCTGTACCCTCTCCATCCGATGTGGATTTAAGAGTTGATATTGATGTACTGAGAACTGTGTGCTTCTTCAAGGAAAAAAAAAAGCTACAAATTATAATGAATTTGACTTTTATGTATTGACCATTCAGGAGTTGAAGTAGGGTTTCTGCACCCAAGGGATAGACATGGCCTGATCAGCATTTTTCACTTGAACGAATCCAATTGATAAAGCAATATACTCAGTGTCACTTTGCTTGATCTCCAGGTTTAACAATAGTCATGCTAAAAGTAGATACATTACTCTATAAATTTTATCCATAAAAAAAAATGTGCTAGCCATAGCTTTCTACAGCTGCACTCCTTCCAACTTTTAACTGAGCAGGGCAAAACGGAGGCTGGTTCCAAAATTGTGCTGAGACCGTGCAAGTGTGGGCAATGTGTATTCAGGTACGGCTTCATGACAGCCAGAAGCCAGACACCACTTTACTTCTTTGACCCAAACCACTGAATCAGAAAGCACTTCCTGTGAAAACCCAGCTCCTTGCTCTCTTTTAAATGGAAAATTACTCTCTGAAGTGACACACTGCTTTATAATTATCCAACTGTTTCACTCTGTCACTGTGAACAACTTAATGCCTCAAAAACGACTTGGCTGAAAATTTCATTTGTCCCAGATTTGAAATAAGAGAGTGATTTTCTTAAAGCAAGAGTTTTCATTAATGTACTTTGGATAATTTAATTTTTGACCATTGCTACATAATACTTGTCATTCCGCTACAGATTTAAACCAAAAAAAAAAAAAAAAAAAACCCACTTAGAATTACATAGACAAAACAAATGAACAAGTGAGGATATTTCAAGAGAATAGGAAACTCTGTGTGCCCTGTCCTGGGGAGAGTGGGGGACGGGGGATAATCTCTTTTCTTTACTTAACACTTATGTCTAAAGAAAAAAGGCCTCCAGTTAATTGCATTTCTTGAATGGTAATTCCCTTTTAGAATTTTATATAAAAGACTGTTTTGAAGTCCTACTGCTTGATCATAATTTAGAGAGGCAAGACACTCTACCCGCACAGCTGTTATAATTTGGGTAACTGTGCTTAGACTTTTTAAGTGACTTCAGCCATGATGATAAATGATCATTTCCCTTCATAGGGGAAATCCTGCAAACATTTCAATAGCTAACTAATGACCTTTTATTGTTTGATTATTCTTAATATGTGTACAACAGGAAACTGTGGTATTGATTTGCTCTTCTAGTCTATTCTGGTAAGTTGGCTATCAAAGGTTCTTTACTGTGAATCAATCAGTCTCTCTGTGTATCTTCCTCTGTGCCTCTTTGGGGCTCTCTTTCTTAATGCTATCTCTTTGTCTCTGTTTCTCTCTCATTTGTTGTCATCTACCTCTCACTGCCTCTTAATCCAGTTTCCTGAATACACCAGAAATTCACTGATATAAGTTGCCCTGGTCCCGGAAGGCTGTCAGAGAAAACCCACCTCATGTTTTGAGCATCCATTTTAACTGACCTCTTCCTATCACTGCAATTATATGTCTCCGTCCCCGTAGATGTGTGCCATGTGGTTAACACCCTAAAGCAGTGGTTCTCTAAGTGTGGTCCCTGGACCAGTAGCATCAGCATCACTTAGGGATTGGTTAGAAATGAAAATTATCAGGGATTATCTATAACCCCAGAGCTATATAGGACTGGGAATTCTGGAGAGGGCACCCAGTGACCTGAAGTTTTAACAAGCCCTCCAGGTAATTCTGATGCTTGCTATTTGGACCACTGTTCTGAACTTCAGTTTGTTCACAATTAGCCCATTCTGGTAATTAAAGCTATGACAAGTGGCTTTAGTGATCCTGTGACCCTTCCCACCCCACCCCAGAATTTAGTCATTCTTATCTTCGGACTCTTAAAGAGTTTGAGGAGACGAGCACCTAAAAGCACCTTTAAGTGAGACCGACGAAACCCTAAGTGTAAGAGAAACTGAGGGGAAAATTCTATCAGAATCTGTTTTGAGACTGGATTCTACTAATTTTGCTGCTAATTCTGTAAGTTCTTCAGTAGCTCATGTGGCTTCTGTCTCCTCATTTGCAAATGGAATAAAGCCATCTAAGTCGTGGAGTCTTCATAAGAGATCAGATGATAGCTGAGGATATGCTTTTTAAATTATAAAGAGCTACACAAATATAAGATACTATTAATACTATAATCACTTTTATCTTTAACAATAGCTTTAGAGTAATTATTAAGGATTTAGATAATGAACTACTGCTGACACCAAATGTCTTTTTCTTCTCTGTATGTTCCTGGGGAAATCAGGAATCTTTTTGGTAGAGAGTTTTGTCCTCTTTTTTCCCTTTTTCTTTTTCTATTTGGGCTCTGGACTCACTGTATAAATAGCCCAGTACATAATACCACCTGCTTGGAAGATGGCATGAAAGAGCAGCTCTCATTTTGTGCTCAATCACAGAACCAGTCCCTCACCCATATTTTAAGGAAGATAAGAGAGCTGCCAGGCGTAAGTGCCTTGTAAATATATTTCCTTTGCAGGATTACAGGACATGGAGAAACTGACAACCATAGATAGTCCTTTCTAGAATATGTCATCTTTCTGGGCTGGGAGTAATTGAGGGAGAAGTTTTGGGATGATAATGACGCTAAGATCAAAGAATTATACATATGAGGAGGGAAACTCACAGCTCTCCCTCTAAGACTCATCTCCCTCCCCCCAGTAACCCACATAAATTTTTCAGAGACTGAAATACTTCAAGAAGTACTGTCCAATAGAAAATAATGCCAGCCACATATGTCATTTAACTTTTTCCTGAGAGTTACATTAAACAGTATATTAAGAAAAGATGAAAATAATTTTTAGAGTATATTTAACCCAGTATATCCAAATTATTATCATGTTAGCATTGGCATCCCACTCCAGCACTCGCCTGGAAAATCCCATGGACGGAGGAGCCTGGAAGGCTGCAGTCCATGGGGTCGCTGAGGGTCGGACACGACTGAGCAACTTCACTTTCACTTTTCACTCTCATGCATTAGAGAAGGAAATGGCAACCCACTCCAGTGTTCTTGCCTGGAGAATCCCAGGGACGGGGGAGCCTGGTGGGCTGCCGTCTATGGGGTCACACAGAGTCGGACACGATGGAAGTGACTTAGCAGCAGCAACATTAAGCAGTATAAACGTTGGACTTCCCTGGTGGCTCAGATGGTAGGGAATCTGCCTGCAATGCAGGAGACCTGCATTCGATCCCTGGGTTGGGAAGATCCCCTGGAGAAGGAAATGGCAACCCACTCCAGTACTCTTGCCTGGAGAAGTCCATGGACAGAGGAGCCTAGCAGGCTACAGTCCATGGAGTCACAAAGAGATGGACATAACTGAGCAACCAAACACTTCCTTTCCTACTTCCTAATGTAAACATTAATGCAGTGGTTTACATTCTCTTTATCATCCTAAGTCTTTGAAATCTCATACGTATTTTACCCCAAAGGGCAGTTCTCCAAGAGGACTAGCCACATTTCAAGGGCCCAGCAGCCACGGGTGCTAAATGTAGTTACTGTACTGAACAACAGAGGTTCAGAAAGTCTTAATTGTAAAACGCAAATTGGTAAAGCATCAGTGGTCTTACAGACAAGTTGAAACCCTTTCAGAGTATGTTTGAGCAGTCATGTCTGAGGCTTGTGTGCCCTTTTCTTTTCTCTCACATTGTTCTTCCCCTCCCTGGACACATTTAACACACACACTTGTGCTTGCTCTCTCTTGCACGTGCACTCTCTCTTACTCCATGGGGCACACTTACCTGGCCAAAGTTCGCTTCTTTCCCCTTTGAGATGCTGTTGTTTTTGTCTGTATGGCCCAGTGAGGCCTCCTCTGTATCATCTTAACAGTAAAGGAAAGGTGCTGATTCAACCTGGATTATTGAATGCTCTGTATTCACACTAAACTGTGCTGCTGTGCTCTCCCAAAACAAAACACTGAAAGTCTCCTTTTCATAGGCTTTCGATTCTTTTACTGACCTTTTCCCTGATTTCTTTAAGGCAAAAGAGAGAGAGAGAAGAATGAGAAAAGAAATTCTGAGGAATAATTAGACCATCTTCTCACATCATCCCTGACCCTCAGAGGAACCACAGATGCTTCTTAGGGGGCAGACCTAGTCCTTCAGGCCTCCTAAACATAAACAGTGTTCATGTTGTGAACAATAAAATTTTCTAGGGAGGCATGGTAAAATTAAAAGGTGACTAGAGCCAAGTTAGCTTAGAACCACACAAAACCTTTAAATTTTAGTATGTGTTAATTTTACTAGAAAGTGCATAAAAATACCTATGCTGCCTACATAATGCTTTTGGGTTAGGGAGAAAGAATACTCAGCTTTTGATAAGTGAAATCTCTTTGGGGATGGACAATAACCATCTTGGTTACAGCACCATTACATACCACTACCTGTCCCCCCTCCCCAGGCCCATGGCCAGGGAACATCTTCCTAAACGCCCCTGGCAGCTTGAGCCAGTCTGGGCACATGTCCTGCCACCCTTGTGTGCCTGTGACCATGTGGTGCTCCACCCAGGACAGTGCTGGCTAATGAAGCCCTGCTGATTTGTTATAACTGGATAAAATGTATGGTGCATCATGACTATAAATATGTCTCTTTTCATTCACAGCCTGTGAAGGCTGGCGGGCCATTACATTTTAATTGGGTAATTTTTTTTATATCTCCAAAGGCAGGGTTCATGCATCAAAGGTGCCTCAGAGCAGGGCCTCTGGTGCCAGCTGGTATTAATATGTTGACCATTGCAAGAAGACCCAATACCTCATTCATGGACTGAGTCTTTGAGGTCTTTAAAATAGTTTCCCTTCACTTGTTTTAAAACAGAGCTTTTGCTCTATTATGCCAACATGTTTGAAGAAGGAAATATTTACTTTAAAAGATCTTTTTTGTTCCCATTTCCTCTAATTTTTTTCTCTCCTGTTTTATGCATGCTGTACTTTTAGAGATTTCAACAAACTTCAAGACCATGTGACAATATACCAAATGAATCTGTTCTAGTTCATTTTCAATTTGCAAAATGTGTTTGAATGTAGATGTAAATATAAACACACACACACAACTTCAAGCTCAAAGGAGTCAATTCTTTGAGTCCGTAAATTGAACCGATTAATTGTGCAATATGCTGCTGCCGTTTTGCAGAGGAACAATGAAACAAAATGAAGCAAGGTGGATTTCATTGAGAATAAAAACTCCAGTGCAAAAATGTAAAGGAAGGAGTCTTTGCCCAAAGCATTATGAACCAAACCAAAACAGAAGAAAAGGAATAAAGAAACTATTGCAAGGAGGAGATGGAGGCAGACAGAGGCAGGAAATAGCAGCAGAGGCCGTTCCCACCACTACAGAATCTGCGCAGCAAATTGCTGTGCTTTAAGGAGAAGTAGCAATCAGCACCGATTGAAATATCCCTGAATGCAACTATAATGACATTCCTCTTCTCCCTCTCATGTCTGGCGTGAAAGGCCATCATCGGGAATGTGCACCATCGTGAAGAATATACTTTCTAAAGACAAGAAGACCCCTGACTATGATTCCAGACCAAGAGCCTTCTGTGTATATGAGGCATGTACCCGGTGTCACATGGGTCCAGTGCTTAGAAGAGATTCAGGCTTGATTAAATGTGCTGATGTCACTGTCTTAAACTTTCAGTTCTTAATAATTTTGAACAAATGCTTGTGCCTTTTCACTTTCACTGGCCCCACGGATTCTGTCCTAGAATGACAATATATAGCTATCTAGTTAGAGAATGTCCAATTGAAAAATACCTTCTCCACAGCTTCCCCAACTAGATAATCAGGAGCAGGGGAAATGAAAACAGCAAATAGAACACTGTCACATTTTATGAGACTATTCCTGCCCCTGTCCTAGTTGGTTACCAAAAGAACTGTCAGAAAGCAGTCGGCAGCACTAGACCCCAGCTTTGCATCAGAGATCCACCAGGGCTATTCCCAATGCCTCTATTGATTGGGTTAAATTACATGGCACCCCATGTCATGTCCCATCAAACATGACTTGATATGACTAGACATAACATGACTTGGTGCAAAACAGAAGGAGAATTGGAGGAAAGCGTCTTTTTATTTAAAATGCCAAGGAGGATGTGAGACAAAGCTAGGAAAGCAGAGGTGATCATAATAAAATAATGCTGCTAAATTATACATAATAGTCTGTGCTTCTCTGGCCCTTTTCATCCATGGCTATCAAGGCCACACCACAGACCTGGTTAGGCCGTCTTGTCATTTCTTTGTAGGTCCTCATTGCAACCTACTTTGGTATGAGTGTGTTGTGGCTGAGTCTTCCTCATTTAAAAGTCAGATAGGTCCAATCCTGGTAGGGAGCTCTTTCAAAGAAAAAAAAAAGTACAAAAAACTTCCCAGAGAATGTTAAGAAGATTGTTGTCAGAGGCTAATGTATGCTGAAGGCCATCAGAAGCTTCCTTACTGATTAGTAAACAAAAATAAATAAATAAAGGAATTCTATTTAGGAAACAGTTGACCCTAGTGCTCTAAGAATAAGGAGCAGGTAACTTTCGGTGGGAGGGTGGGGTGGCATCATATGCTGGGATTGTGCCACCTCAGATTTAAAGAGCACTGCCTGCCACCACTATTTGTCAGTGTTCTGACAAATAAATGTGATTACATAAAGGGAGATGGGCATTGAGAGTGGCCGGTTTTCCCAAGAACTTGGTATTCCTGGGAGATCTGGTACCAGCATCTGCATGCTCAAGGTTCAGTTTCCTCTCTATCAGGCTAGGGTGATCTTGAATCCCACTAACATCTATAGTAAGGAGAAAGTTTGAAAAAACTGCTCACCCCATTATCCTGTATTCCTAGCTGGGTTAGAAAGACTCTGCCCAGTAGGCCAGGCAAATGATCCCATAGAAGAGGGTGATGGGATTTTCAGAGAACTCAGGGTCTAGGGCTGTGTACTGAGGGTGTTCTGTGATCAGACACCTTCTTGCCACACGACGAAGAAGACTGAACCTAGCTCGGTACCTGCACTCCCTAGACCTGAGACCTCTCTGGTAGCCTGAGCTCACTCTCTGCACTCCATGGATCCTTGCAGCATAGACTAGTGTTACAAGTGGAGGCTTCAGAACCCAATTCCCTGGCTTCAAACGCCAGCATGACCTTTCCTCAAATGATATAATTTTGAATGAGTGATTTAATTCTTCTTTGTCTCAGGTTCATTATGTATAAAATAGGGATGATGATGTAACTATTCATAGGGTTGTTGTCAAGATTCAGTAGAAAGAAATATATGTCAAGAACTTAGAAGGATTCATGTGTAAGCAGTTAATGAAAATGTATAATAACTCATAGTTCCTCCCTTTCTGAACCTGAGTTGGATATCAAACACTGATCTTTCCAAATACAAAATCGAATCAGTAATATGGTCAATAGTCTTTTTTCAATGTTTTTTTTTTTTTTTGTGGTAAAAGTCACATAATATAAAACATACTAAGTTAACCATAGTTAACAGTGTAGTTCAGTGGCACTAAGTACATTCACATTATTATACACCTCTCACCATTATCCATCTGAATTTTTCACCTTCCTAAACTGAAACTTAGTCCTCATTAAACACGAACTTCCCATTCTCCTTCACCACCCCTGCCCCGACACCACCCAGCCCCTGGTATCTACCAGTGTACTTTCTGCCTCTGTGAATTTGATTATTCTATAATAGGTACCTTGCATACGTGGAATCAAACAGTATTTGTCTGTACCTAATGTATATTGGAATGCACTTTTAAGATTAACTTAATATATGTCCTACAAAATGACGGTACCTCTTGTCCTTCCTCTGCTACACAACAGATTCTCGTTAGTGATCTATTTGGCATATAGCAGTGTACACATGTCAATCCCAACCTCCCAGTTTATTGCAATCCCCTCTTCCCCCATCGGTGTCCATACATTTGTTCTCTATGTATGCGTCTCTATTCCTGCTTTGCAAATAGGTTCATCTGTACTCTTTATCTAGATTCTACATATATGCATTAATATACAGTGTTTGTTTTCTCTTTCTAACTTATTTCACTCTGTATGGCAGGTTCTAGGTACATCCACATCTCTGCAAATGAGTCTTATTTTTTATAAGGCAACATTTAGAGAAGTTCCTCTTCCTGCCAAGATTTTCTCTGTAGATATACTGGTTAGGTTCCCTGCCATCACTGGAAACTGGACACCTTATCACGGCTTGGGCATTAGAAAGTCTAACCTTCTACTGGTGAACCAAAGTGACACAATGCAAAACGGTCCCATTGACAGTGGACTGCTTAGGAAATCTTGAATACATAACTAGATTCATAGTCTGCTCTTGTCATAGTCAGGTTTATCCTGCCTTTTGTCAAAATGTAGATGATTACTTTTTTCAAGTTCACACAGATTGTCTAAATGTTTCCAAGTTCTTTCTTCTCTTTTGGTTCTAACACACATGCACACACACACCCATTAGATCCATGAAGTTAAAGACACAAACTAAGAAAGTAATTCAGTTCTTTCCACAGTGAATAAAGAATTGTGAAAGAGAATGAAAGGGAATTTTAAGCTCATATTAACTTCGGAATGCTCCCTTCTTTATGTTATCAATGACACCTCTATAATTTACAAGAAAAGAGGTAATGGAGAGTAAATACTTTTGACAATGGAGCTGAGAGAATATTAAAAGTTCTATTTCTAGCTGCCATGATTGTGGGGAAAAAAACCCACCTTAGACTTCTGAAAGGTGGCCTTAGCTTACAGCATGCCATCTCATGTTTTGAAATGTATTGTCTCTGTTGCTTTCCAATGAAAGTGAAGAGAAGTGAGACTACTTTAGCATTTTTTAATGAATTTGAAAATTAAACCCTGCTGGACTTCCTTGTCACATGAAGTTAGAGATAACTTGTGAAGAGCAGAGAAGCCACATGATATTGGAGTCAGACAAACTGTCCTCCTTGCCTACCATGGGCCTTTGGATGAAGAATTTCACTGCCCTAAGCCTCTCTTTTTCCAGTTAAAGATGAAAACTCTTGGGATTATTGTGAAGATTAGACACAGCACATACAGTGTGTAACACAGAATGCACAGGCCTAATGCCTGATCAACAGTGGGAGGCACTCAGTAAATATGACGTTGTTGTTATTACTGCCACTACCACTACTATGATTGTTATTTTGTCATCGTTATCTGCGCTGCCATTATCACATATGCCTGTGCTGGTCACTCTGCAGCATCTTAGGTAATGTAGTTACCATATTCAAGGGCTGGTAGTCTAAACTAAGATCAATAGAATAAGTATATGCAATATATTAACAGTCTCATTCTTTATCTGAAGTATTTCCATTAGGAAAGAGGGGAGGGGGAAGTCGAGAGCCTGCCTGGCATGTGTGTTCACTTAAGCTAAGTGCTAATGCACAGACATTGGCAGGAGGAATGGTGGACCTGCCAACCTTGTGGGGTTTCTAAAAGGGATAGTTGGCATAAGGGGGATTCAGAGAGAGAAAGGATGCAGATAACCTTACAGCAGGCACTGTGGCTACTCCTGGACACTTGGTTTATTTATAGTTCAGAGCTGATCTGAAAGGCACTAAGAAAATGACTTAATGGCACCTCCTCAGCCTGAAGCAGGGCTTGCTTCTTTACCTGGAAGGAGCTCTGGACAGAATCCCAGTCGGCCTAATAGCCAAGCCACACCAAGGGAGTGCCATGAGAGGTCAGATGTTCATAGGAGGCTGGAGCCTCAGGCAGCCTGTGTGCCTTTGTTTGCTCTGCTCTGTACTCTTCTTTCTCTTGCTGAGCTGCCAGGCTGCCTGTGACTCTTGGGGGAACCCCTTGTTTTATGAGCCATCTTTGAGAGATATTTTGTGAGGATCCAGAAAAGTACAAACTGCAGTGACTAAAGGGTTGTACTGAGACCCATGAGGGAAGTCCAAAAAGGGTTAATTAGGTAGTCAGGAAGGGCTGAGGGTAGTGGAACAAAAGTCTTCAAGTGCACCCAGTGGGTCACACAGAGAATAAAAAGTAATTATGTGCTGCCTCTAAGAAGAACAGAACAAGACTCAAAATTCTAGACAAAGAAGCCCAAGACCAGCCTTTTGGGTTCACAGCCCTACTGTGAGTTTCTTCCCAACACCTTTGCTGCTAAGTTATCTATTTACACATAAATGAAAAAGAAAAGAAAAGAGCTCTCCTCACTATGCCTCTGTGAGATGAAAGATGATGAGGTTCACTGAAGAGCCGGCCTGGTTCTAGACCCATAGCATTCTCTAGAGCTCTCTTCTTCCAACCCAAAAGGGGATTTTTATCATCTTCACAGCAACCTTTGTCTTTATCCTATCCAAAGCAGATCCACGTTAGAATCTGGAAGGATAAATAAGATCATATAAAATAAGGTCACCCACTCATTAGATAAAGGAGCTGACCTGCTTTAACACCAACTTTGACATGCACCTGCTCTACTAATTTCTGTTTTTGTAGAAGCCAGAGCTGTCCAGTGGTGAGAATTCTGAGTCAGCTTGTGTCATGATGTCTCCGTATCCTGAGCAAGGAATACCAAACTGTCTCTAGAATGAGCTTAGCCAGACAGCAGCAAAACTAGGCTCACTCAGGTTCTTGGACTAGAGGAGATCTGTCTGGCCTCTTCTTCTAAACTGGGGGACAGAAAAAATGAAGGCTTTATTGTGTGTAGATTTTTTGATGATGACCATTCTGACCATGTGAAGTGATACCTCATTGTAGTTTTGATTTGCATTTCTCTATGGGAAAAGAATCTAAAAAAGAGTGTATATATAATATATATATACACACACACGACTAATTCATTTTGCTGTACATCTGAAAGTAGCACATTTTAAATCAACTATACTCCAATAAAAAAAAATTAAAGAGTGAACGAAACCCTTTATTTCCTATTCTAACTCACTTACATAGATTCTTTTTTCATTAAATATCACTTTCCGTAGACCAAAATGGTGACTCCTGAGTCCTCCCAGGGACCCAGATTGAAACTGTGCAGCCAGTGAAATATATTATACCTTCCTGCTCATCCCAGGTAACTATATTTTCCATCCTTCTCTACCAGCTCTCAGTCCTACCAAGTTAAAAAGAATCAAATAATCACACAGAGTTATGGGAGATAGAAAACCAGTCTATAACAGAGAACATTCTAATTGAATATGCCTTACACAACTGAATGAATATATCCATTGAGTTGAGCATGGTAACATTAGTTATCTAGCTTGGGTTATTTATCCTCTGATCAGCTATCATGATATCTGTTATTCCCCAGATATTGGAAAGGTTTTGAAGGAACAGAAGTAAACAGAACAACCCCTCCTCCCATATTTTTAAGAAACTTAGTAAATATCTGTCGTACGGTCCTATCTTTGTGAACAGGAAAAAATTGGCCTGACTCAAATGTGTAAGTTGAAGTGCTGATGAAGGATGATCAAAGATCAGGTCATAGAAGGAGGATATTAGATATTGAAGGGTACCTCTGCTGTATCAAGAAGTTTGTACCTTACACGACAAGCCCTTTGAGGGGTAATGGAAACCTTCCAACATGGTCATGGTGCAGCTAGATTTACTTCTTGGTGTTCTTGTTGGGTTTTGATTTTTGCTTTGGGGATTTTATTTTTTTAATTTAGTTTAGTTTTTTGTCTGAAGTGTGAAAAATAGACTGGATTGAGGGAAATTTTGTGGGAAAAAGATCATCAACTATACAACATAGAGGTAAAAGATGGATGGTTAAGGCCTAAACTAAGGCATTAAAATTAGAAAAAGACAAGAAGGAGAACACTTTGAAAACACTGAAAAGGTAGAACTGACATAGCTTATAACTCTTTAATATTTGTGCATTCTAGACAGAGAGTTCCTACTTCCAGTTCAGTTGCTCAGTTGTGTCCGACTCATTGCAATCCCAAGAACAGCAGCACGCCAGGCCTCCCATCCATCACCAGCTCCCGGAGTTCACCCAAACCCATGTCCATTGAGTCGGCAATGCCATCCAACCATCTTATCCTCTGTCATCCCCTTCTCCTCCTGCTCTCAATCTTTCCCAGCATCAGGATCTTTTCCAGTGAGTCACCTCTTCACATGAGGTGGCCAAAGTATTGGAATTTCAGCTTCAACATCAGTCCTTCCAGTGAACACCCAGGACTGATCTCCTTTAGGATGGATTGGTTGGATCTCCTTGCAGTCCAAGGGACTCTCAAGAGTCTTCTCCAACACCACAGTTCAAAAGCATCAATTCTTTGGTGTTCAGCTTTCCTTATAGTCCAACTCTCATATCCATACATGACTACTGGAAAAACCATAGCTTTGACTAGACGGACCTTTGTGGACAAAGTAATGCCTCTGCTTTTTAATATGCTGTCTAGGTTGGTCATAATTTTCCTTCCAAGGAGTAAGCGTCTTTTAATTTCATGGCTGCAATCACCATCTGCAGTGATTTTGGAGCCCAGAAAAATAAAGTCAGCCACTGTTTCCACTGTTTCCCCAGCTATTTGCCATGACGTGATGGGATCAGATGCCATGATCTTCGTTTTCTGAAAGTTGAGCTTTAAGCCAACTTTTTCACTCTCCTCTTTCACTTTCATCTAAAGGCTCTTTAGATCTTCTTTTTCTACATAAGAGTGGTGTCACCTGCATATCTGAGGTTATTGATATTTCTCCCAGCAATCTTGATTCCAGCTTGTGCTTCTTCCAGCCCAGCATTTCTTATGATGTTCTCTGCATATAAATTAAATAAGCAGGATGACAATATACAGCTTTGAGTATCAATAATTTTTCCACATTTTTATAATAATTTGTAGAGTACAGAGAAAAACTTTGAGGGCCAGCAAGCAAAAAAAGAGCCACCAAAATTTAATAAGGATAAAAAGGATTATCCTTTGTGACTCCAAGTTCTGTATCTTACTTTCAGGCATGGAAAGGTACTTGAAGAAATAATCAAACTATCAATTTGCGATCTTCTATGAAAAAACAGGATCCTGAGTTGCAACCACAACAGCTTTGTGAAAATCTGATTGTCCAGACCTCCTCATTTCCTTCTGTGGTGGAGTGATATGCCAGGGTGATAAGGGGAAAGCAGTGGTTGTAATCAACCTGAACTTCAGCTAGAGCTTTGATTCTGATTTCATTTTATATGACATTCTTATTAACAAGTCAAGGAGACACAGGTGGACCCCAAGACTGTACTCAAAAGTGGACCAAACTGAAAGGAAAGAAATAAGAGGGATTTCGCTGTGGTCAGTCTAATTAATATCTTTCTTAGCAGCCATTGCAGAGAAGGCAATGGCACCCCACTCCAGTACTCTTGCCTGGAAAGTCCCATGGATGGAGGAGGTTGGTAGGCTGCAGTCCATGGGGTTGCAAAGAGTCGGACACGACTGACTTCACTTTCACTTTTCACTTTCATGCATTAGAGAAGGAAATGGCAACCCACTCCAGTGTTCTTGCCTGGAGAATCCCAGGGACGGCGGAGCCTGGTGGGCTGCCGTCTATGGGGTCGCACAGAGTCAGACACGACTGAAGTGACTTAGCAGCAGCAGCAGTGGCCACTGAAGACATGAAAAACTTTTATTTCTTCCTTTGGAGGAGTTGCTAACATTACAGTTTTTAATTGATAATGATGAGTGAGGGAAATGTCCTTCTTCCTTAAAAACAGTAGAAAAGGACAGAGATCAACAATGAGTGGTGAAGGTACTAGATGGAAAAAGACAGATGAGACCATGTGAATAAGCCAATAGCAGAGGTTATTATTCACATGAGTGTGAAAGTTGGCTGAATTCCTGAACTAAAATCATAATGCCACCTCCCATCATTGTCAGGCTTCATGACAGTTCAAGATGGGCTTAAAATACTTGAGCTAGATCAGTTTGAGTTACTTGATAGTTCTTGCAAATAGAAAAACGAATAGTTTTTTAAGGAAGAAATTTTGCTTGTTCTTCATGTGTACAAGAAGGAAAGGGTAGGAGTCTAGACACAATAAAAGTTAGACAGTGGCTGTAGGACTAGCTCAGTGTATACATATATTAAGTAATTTGCTTGGAAAGATTCCAAGGGAGCTAACCATACCTACCATTCCAGAACCTACCATTCCAGAAAGTGCCAGCTCTAACTGCTGAGTGATACCTGAATTTTTACCATTATCCTTTTCAGACAAGGGAACTAAAATGGACTGGTCCATTTCTATGAGTCAAACACCAAGCATGGCCTATCACATATACTACTTACAGAACCCTGCAAGAAGTCACCATCCTTTCACATGCAAAGAAGAAACTGAGGCTCAGAAAAGCTGTGTCACTCACCCAGAGTCACACAGTCAATAGTGGAGCCAGTATTCAAATGTGGGTTTTTCATCTTCAGAACCTACCTTCTCTCCATTTTATCACATTAAGAAGCCAGTTTTAGAGTTATTTTCTACCTTGAGAAAGCTGGCATTTCCGTTGGTGGCTAATTTTTCAGAATCACCTCAGAACCTAGAGGGGAAAAAGTGTATAATAAAAAAGGTCAGAGCAGACCAATTAGGAGTGAAAGGGCACATCTCCAAATGTTAAGATAAGATGCAATTCAGGAAATTGAGAAGATCAAAGACAAACTTCTGAAGCATATGTCTTGGCTAAGCACCAATGGCTCACCAAAGAAGATAGAATAAGAAAGTAGTGTAAATTCCAGCAGTAGGGAAAATCAAGAGGGTGCCCGCCCACCCCTGCCACACACACAGACACTCACACACACCACACTACACGTTACACACAAACACACACACACACACACACACACACACACACACACACACATAGATTAGACTTATAGTTGCCTTAACATAAACTAAACCGTAGACATCCCCCATTGTCACTTCCTCACTTTAAAGGCAGACTGGTACAGAGTGATGCATTCCTGTGTGCGGAGTCTTATAGCTACCTGTAGGTAAAAGCACACTCAGTCCTAGGTCTTCTAGCTTTCAGCAGTCAAGTCTCCATTCCTGGGGTTACATGTTTTTTCATAGTTTAGGTTCATATCTATCTGAAGTGATGAATTCAATCCAAGTACTTTCCTTTGGGATCTTCTAGCTCTTTTAGTTTATGAATTGTTTTCTAGCTCAAAATATAAGATAAAAATAGAAACCAGAAAGCAATTATAGAGGATATTTGCTATTTTTGATTTTCCAAATTCCATTTATCCTCCACTTCTCACTGGTAACAGCAGGGTGACTTGATTTGGACATTGCATCCTTCCCCTTCAAGGCAAAGTAGAGTTTAATTGCAAAATGATCCCTTTGATGATGGCTGATATTTTTACTTGTGAGGATGTGACCCACTGTGGAAAAATGAGGTGTGAAGAGGCATTTGCTAGGGGTTTCTGGAAGGGAAGTTTCCACATACTTTAGGGAGAGCTACAAGAAGAGGTGCCATTCTTTCTTTGAATGGCATGGAGTTGAGATATGAGTTTAGAACACTAGTATGGTTATTTCTCTTTCTGTATTGGGATTCCAGCCCATCAAATGTACAAAGAAGGGCAAAATACATTAAGGTAAACCTTGGGGAAACAGGCCTGATGGCACCAAGAATCTTAGCACCAAGTTGTATCAGAAGGCATATATATACTTGACCATTAAGTTCCATTTTAAATTTGTCAGTATGGATTACTTTTTTTGTCACTAACAACCTAAATATCTCAACAAGATTAAGCTATACTTTTTGTATCAATGAAAATTAACCCACAGTGTGGTTGACTGGTTGAACCCAACTGCAGGTTCACAAGACGGTGTAATCAACAAGTACATCCCAAACTGTCTGTGCACGGGGAAACATGGAGAGTGTTAGTGTTAATATAGGGACTAATTCTCCAGAGAGCATTAAATCTAGTTAGGAAAGAGGAATAAACTAGTGGGATAAATTAAAGGAAGATGGGCCAGGCAATACTATATATTCCCAAGGCCTTGGTACAGAACAAAAGATGCATGTTTAGAGGGATTTTGAGAAGAGTAGGGTCCCTTTGCCTGGGGTTATTAGAGATGTTCTGGGCAAGAGGTGAGATTTCAGCTGGCTCTGAAAGTAGAAAGTGTGTAGCAGTAATGGTACTGATATCCATTTTTATTTTATCTACTGTCTCTGAAAACCATATAGGAGTCCCTGAGATGCAAGGGTTTGATACTTTCGGGGGAAACATTCCCCATTCTAAGGATTTCTACCTGGAGGACCTTCATCTAGAGCAATGTTCTCAAAGTGAGGTTTCTGGATCAGCTGCATCACCATCATCTGGGCCTCAGAAGAAATGTAAATGTTCAGGTACCAACCCAGATCTACTGATTCAGAAGTTTAAGGCATGGATATAGCAATTTCTGTTTTCACAACCCCTCTAGGTAAATCTGATCTATTCCCCAAGTTTGAGGAACACTGATCTCAAGTGGTTCTTCAAATGTTATTAACTGAGTGTTCATGAACTTGGATGAGAAAAAAGAATGAAGAATTTCGTGTTTATTTTCACTAATTTCTAACCAAAATTGGCATTTCCTTCCATTATGGGGGCTTCCCAAATGGCACTTCTTGCCAATGCAGAAGACAGATATAAGGGACCCAAGATCAGTCTCTGGGTTAGGAAGATCTCCTGGAGAAGAGCATGGCAACACATTCCAGTCTTCTTACCTGGAAAATCCCATAGACAGAGGAGCCTGGAGGGCTGCAGCAGGAGAGTTGCAAAGAGATGGACACGACTGAAGAGACTTAGCACTCCATTAGAGATAAACCAGAGTGGTATTTAGCATTTATTTCCATCTCCAAAAGAAATCAGAGGTATTTTCATGCCTCATGTCAGTGGTTGCAGACATCTCAAACTGTCACTGACACTCATTGCTACTTTGAAATACAGTAATTATTAGGCCCGTGCTGGATCTTATCATTAACATGTTAATAAGGAAACACATATCATTATATCTCCCATCTTAAAAAATATTTTGATAACTGCATTTTAATATAATTGATTTCTCTAGCAAGTCTATGCAGTTTATTTTATATATTTAAACAATAATCTTAGGGAGAGGATCCAAGTTCCTTCACTGGACCACTGAAAGGAAGCCTGGCATAAAAAGTATTAATTCCTGACCTAGGGGTAAAGCTGGGGTGTCTTCATCACCCTTTATTCAGTGCTCCCAGCAGAAGGAGGGGGCCCATCTGAGTGGTGAGAGGTGTGGAAGCTGCAGGAAAAGGTTTACTCTAGCCTTTCCCCTTCTCTCTTGCTGTACTTTCCTCTGTTCAGAGCTGACATGCCCCACCTGCTCTCACCTATGCATTCAGGGCTCCACAGTGGCCCAGCTCTGCCCTTGGCTAGTGAGCATATTTGTCTAACTCAGAGCTGAAATGCCAGGAAGCCCACGTGGACACTGACCCGATGCCACTTACTCTGATCCAGCTGTTACCATTCGCAGAGCTAATATTTTCATCTTCAGCTATCTATCTCCTATCTGTTTCTTAATTGGTTCCAAACATAGGCAGGGAAGAAAAACATCATTTATTGGCCTTCTAAAATTTCGCCAGTCTATGCATCTATCTCCTTCTCTCTCCCGTTTTTTTGTTTTGTTTTGTTTTGTTCTGTTTTTCTTCTGGGAATATGCTCATGAGAAGGAGACAGTGTGGGAAAGCAGGCAGCCCCTTCTCCACCCAGGAGGTTTCTTAATGGTTTCTTAAGTAGCATTGGTACCAGATGCCAGACAGAAGATGCTGTGATGTTCTTCCTTCTCAGGTGTCCTAGAATCAGAGCTGTAAATTAGTTGGGTCGTTGCCTTTTAAAAGAGGAGGAAAATATGAAGTGATAGTAGTCAAGGTCATTGTCGTGCATCCAGTGAAATCTGTGAACCACCTGTAAAGATTCTTTCTAACAGCTCTACGGACAGACACTGGCTGACTTTCTTGATCTACTGATTAGACTTTTTTCCTACATAACTCTTTATCCTGTTTGTCATTTTTAACTCCTTAGATAAAATATAGTTAACCTTGTTACAAGTTAAAACAGAGCAATGTGGTTACAACATTTAGCTTTGCAATATGCAAGGTCATTAAGCCAACCAAAATGTTACCTCTGGAATTTGAAGAAAGGTCCCCAAATCAGCCAAGTTTCATACAAACATCTACTACTTGTAGGAACACTTACTATAACTATAGCCCCCTAACGGTGACTGTCCTTGTACAGTTCACAGTAACACCATGAGATGGAATTACCATGATCTATCTGTTACAGATGAGGCCACTGAGGTTTAAGGGAGATAAGGTAACTTTCCCAAAGTAACTGAGAGTAGTAGGGCTAGGATTCAAATCCTGACCTGGGCATCAGAAAGCCCAGATGTTTAGCTGTTCTCAGATATATCAGTCTCTTCCGTGCAGCTCTAACACACCATCTCTCTCCCAATGATCTTGGAGCTTCAGTTCCAAATTCATGAATATTTAGAGTGCTTGACTCATATTTTCACAATTTATCTAATTTAACAGCCATGTTACATGAGTCATATTATCACATCACTTATATATATATAAGCAGATCAAGACTTAGGAAATGGAAGATATTTGAGGTCAAACCATACAGCTCCTACTAAAGTATCAGAGCTGACATATAAGCTCCAGCCTTAAACCAAGTCCAGATTTTTATAAATTCTGGTAAATAATAGATTTTACTGACAAGGATTCTTTATCCACAGAATCTCAGCCCAGCACATTCTATCTGAGGTAGCTGGTGGGGCACATAAAATGATACAACCTTGGGACTTCCCTGGCGGTCCAGTAGTTAGGCTTTCCTCTTCTAGTGCAGGGGGGCAGATTCGGTCCCTAGTTGGAGAGCTAAGATCCCATGTGTCTCCTGGCCAAAAAACATGAAACAGAAACAATATTGTAACAAATTCAATAAAGACTTTTATAAAATGGCCCATCTCAAAAAAAACCCCAAAAACTTTAAAAAAAAAAAAGGATACAGCCTCATATAGCATCAATGCTTTGGGACACTAGTGTTTCTTATACTTCTTCTCATCTACCTGCATTTCTGATAGGAATATTCATTTGCTGTCTCCAAATTCTAGCAAAAGTTTCTGATTCCTATTTCAGACAGAATAAGAAAATTTTACATAACATAGCAATAGCATTTCCGCACGTGGCATATAGCCCTGTTGGAATTTTGATTGGAAGGACTGATAAAATTGTCAGATCTTCCAGTTCTGATGAAAAGTGAAGGCGAGGAGCATAGACTCTGAACAGAGCAGCTTTGACGTTTGTCAGCTCATTAGCAGGAATCTTCAAACACATCTCCAACTCTTGGCGGTCAGTCATGCTCAGTGTTTACACAATGTGGCTGGCCCTATGGGCAGAGACGCAACCTTATCCTCACCACTCCCCTTCCCCTTTTACAAAATGATTGCATAAAGAGATTGGGATATAAGGTCAAAATTGGGCTTACCAGGCAGAAAATGGCCCATGTTTGACTTGTTTACTCGATGGGTAAAAACTGCTCTTTTGAGCAACAGTTGTTTCGGCCATCCTTTGCGTGGAGGTAGTCGACATAATTGTGCTAAGTAGTGTGAAAGGAAACCTGCTTCAAGGCTACTATGATAATGAGTATTGTCTGGGAGACTGGAGGAAAGGTGGTTAATACTATAATTTTTCATGTGTTTTTGTTGTTGTTCAGCTAAAAATAAAAGTCTCATTAAACAGTTTTAAGTGAATTATGTTTCTTCATTTCTCTCACAATTAATTTTTGTGCAGCCCAACTGCTGTTTGCAATTTGATGCCTTTGCACGGAGCAGGGCAGCATGAATTGCTTGAGGACCGGCAGAGGGCAATGCTGAGCTGAAGCTGGTGCTAGAACCTTGCTTCTGGCTGTAAAATTGTGCTTGTTATTAAATGAAATCTTAAGGCTAACTTAGCCACAGAGGAAATTAAGCTGCTAATTATGTGTGTCTAAACCACTAAAAATGGGTCCAGTTGTTGCTCAAGATTTCAGAAACACCCACCTCTTCCCCTTGGTTTTAAAATATGTAATTATGTCTGGAAATAGTACCTGTTAATGACTTTATATAATTAAAAGAAATTTTTAAGAGTTGTCTATTCTCATAGCCTGTCGCTTTCCAAATAAGCAAAAGATTTGTAGAGCTGGTTAATTAATGGATTTTTGTTTGTTTATTTTTCCAAATCATCTATGTCAGGATCTTTATAAAATCTGAGTCATCCGTGTTCACGCCACATATAACAGTGTTCTAAGGACTCAGGCAGGATGACCACAGTATTTTTAAAGCATTTTCTTAAAAAACAGGTTTCTTCAGAGACAAAAATTTCAAAGATTTGGAGAGAAGCAATTCTGATTTGGGATAGAAAAGGAGTGATGATTTCACAAATGTTCATATGCATTTAGAAAGGTGAATTTATTAATTTATCCTCATGACAAGGAAATAAAAAATGTATCTCAAAGTAAGTCAGGAGCCAGTAACTGGCCAATATTATTTTAGGTTCTTCCTGCTGTGTCAGGCAGCCTGTAGCTGTCCATAGATGATCAGATAGGCAAAAGAAAAAGAAATTTAATATCAGATTTTAACAAAAACGAGAATGCAAGTTAATGGTAAATGTCTGTGTTACAGTGAATAACTTGAATGATTTGCGTGGCTCAGGCCCTTCAGTTTGCAAATAGTGTTTTAGTTAGATTTCTTGTAGTTTCTGTAGCTCAACAGCATCACCTAGGAGTTTGTTAGATATGCCAAATCTCAATCTACTAAATCAGAATCTACATATTAACAATTGGCAGGAGACTGGACTGCACCATAGACTTTGAGAACTACATTTTAGGTCTTATCTCTGGTAATTTGCTTGCTCTGAAAAAGGCATCCTTCTGGCTTCCAATTTAGAGAAAGTTCATAAAGCTTAGCAAAGTCTTATTTAGAATGAATTAAAAAACGTTTTGTGGTTGTAGTCTTTTTCCCCTTTGTAAAAAAATAAAGCCTTTTGAAATCTTTAATGATGCTTTTTTCCCCCAGCTGTTTTTTTTTTTTAATTTTAATTTTTACTTTATTTTACTTTACAATACTGTATTGGTTTTGCCATACGTTGACATGAATCCACCACGGGTGTACATGTGTTCCCAAACATGAACCCCGTTCCCACCTCCCTCCCCATAACATCTCTCTGGGTCATCCCCATGCACCAGCCCCAAGCATCCTGTATCCTGCATCGGACATAGACTGGCGATTAGTTTCTTACATGATAGTATACATGTTTCAATGCCATTCTCCCAAATCATCCCACCCTCCCCCTCTCCCTCTGAGTCCAAAAGTCCGTTCTACACATCTGTGTCTCTTTTGCTGTCTTTCATACAGTCCCCAGCTGGTTTTAATTGGACCTCAAATATTACCAGTCATGACCCAGAGTCCTGAAAGAGTTAACGTACAGAGGACATGGCGTTTGCATATTCTTTTTTAGTATTTTTGGTCTTGCTGAAGATTATGAAATGTGGGTTTGCCATTCGTTGCATTGACTTGGCTCTCTAGCTGGTTCTATGCTTTTCATGGGTGTCATGAAAGGATGAAAATGACCCATTCCACTTATCCATCAAGAGCTATGAACCAGAAACTTTTTCTTCCTTCCTCAAGCAAGAAGGGCAGTAGGGCTAAGTCAGCCAATCAGAGTAATGAGTCTGTCCTGCTTGGAAAAGGGGGATTAATCTAAATCAAATACTTTTCACACTGGTAATTTTAACTAATTCCCTCAGGAAAGTGCAAGAAATTAGTGAAGGCCCCATAGTCGTGCAAGTGTTCTGGTACAGAAAGTGAAGTTGCTCAGTCGTGTCCAACTCTTGGGATCCCATGGAGTGTAGCCTATCAGGCTCCTCCACCCATGGGATTTTCCAGGCAAGAGAACTGGAGTAGGTTGCCATTTCCTTCTCCAGGGGATCTTCCTGACCCAGGGATCAAACCCCAGTCTACTGCATTGCAGACAGACGCTTTACCGTCTGAGCCACCAGGGAAGCCACAGTTCTGGTACAGGGAGACACGTTAATACCTTTTTACCTTGTTAATATCCTATCCTGCTGGCTTCTACAACTGACTCAAAGAATGGCTAAGACTCTTCAGCCCAGCATTACAAAGAAGTCCAGCCTTCAAGGAGGAAGACCAAAAAGTGCTGAGACACACTGTGAATGGTGAGAGCTCTGACCACACTGTGAATGGTGAGAGCTCTGACCACACTGTGAATGGTGAGAGCTCTGACTGCCTTGATTAGATCGCTCCCCGCGTTGTCTTTCTGCCTCTGTCGGAGCAACTGTGGGAGAACCTGAGCTGCTGGCCTGTTCTGTGGGATATTCAAACTGAAGTTTAGAGAGGTTTTCTTCCTCCTGCAAGATGCGTATGCTTTTCGGTGTGTGATTTGCAGGGACCAGGCCGACAAGGGCTCAGGAGAGGACAGCTCAGGCGTGCCATGGCTCCTGAGGCGGGGAGAGCCTCTCTGTCCTGAGGCTCTCTTTCTTCTGCAAGCCTGTCTAAACACTTGAGGTCTGTTCAACAGGAAGGGCTCCCTGGATAACACTGCAGTGCTTCTCAGATGGGCTTTCTCCTCCCCTTTCAACAAAAGGAAAGTCCCTTCTTAATGCTGGCCCACCTTTCTTGGTTTGTCAAACAGAAGCTACAGTAGAAACAGACTAGATTTTATTTGACTTTGTGGGCACTGACCTAGGACTCTTCCCTGAAATTCTCCACAAACTTTTTTAGCAGGAATAAATGGTTAAGAGTTAGCAGGAGAAGAGTGCCTTTGCACCCGGAGCAAGGTGTTTATCCATGAGACTTTGGCAGTTTTGTTGGTTAGTTTTCCTTTGTTTGCTTAATGTCAGGTTTATTGATGTGTAAGTTACCCAGAATAAAATTCGTTCTTTTTATATAGTTCTATCAGTTTTGACCAATGAAACCACAATCAATATGTAGAACATTTTGGTTAGCCCCAATCTCTCTGGAACCCCTTTTATACTCACCCTCCACCCCAATTCCTGGCAATCTCTGATATATTTTCTGTCCCTGTAATGTTGTCTTTAGTCCTAAAAGATTTAACTAAGCTTTAAAAAAAATAGATCTTTTCTCATAAGAGCTAACAAATAGGTCCAATTAGTACGATAATCTATAATTACAAAAATAGGTCTAGAGTCAGATAAATACAGGTTTCAATCCTGACTCTGCCGCTTTGCTCACACTGATTTAGGGTATATTACTTAGTTAAGTCAAGCCTCAGTTTTCTTATCTATTAAATGATGATCAGTAACATTTATTAAATACCACATTACTTGCTGAGACTTGTTTTAAATCACTGTTAAATGCTACCCTATTGATGTGATAGCTAATTTCTTTTCTTTCCTATTATTGTTTCTTTCTATTTAATCTTATTACCCATATTAGAGGATTGTGATGGTGGTTTAGTCGGTAAGTCTCATCTGACTCTTGCAACCCCATGGACTGTAACCTACCAGGCTCCTCTGTCCATAGGATTTCCCAGGCAAGAATACTGGAGTGGGTTGCCATTTCCATCTCCAGGGGAACTTCCTGACTCGGATCAAACCCAGGTCTCCTGCATTGCAAGCTAGGAATCCTAAATTACACATTTTATCCTCTACAGTGCCTATCAGAAGACATATCTGTTTTGACTACTATTAAAAAATATCACAGACTGAGTGGCTTATAAACAACAGAAATGTATTTCTCACAGTTCTAGAGCATGAGAAGTCCAAGGTCAAGCTACATTCCATGCGTGGTGAGAGCCCACTTTCTGATTCATAGACTGCTATCTTCTTGCTGTAACCTCATATGCCAGAGAGGTGAGGGATTTCTTTCACAATAACACTAAATTCCACTTATGAGGGCAGAACACTATCAAAAGCCCCCAAAACAATATATTAGGGTGTCAGGCTTCAACACTGGGGAGCTCATGAGCATTCGGTCTATAGCAGTATATAATAGCTATGTGAGACACAGAAATCACATCAAATAATGGTAAACATTACACTGAAAATTTAATGCATTCATGTTGTATTATTTCAATATATAGAGGTATTCAGAAATGATTGTATTATTGACACATGCTTTTAAAATTTGCATAAACAGTATAATTTCAGATCTTTTTTCAACTTTTTCCCCCTACTTATGGTTTTTAAGACTCATCCATCATTTAACTATTAAATAGCATTATATTACATGAATAGACAAGTCTGTTTTTCCACTCTAGTGTCCAGAATGGTGTCTCCAATAGTTTTGGCGTCTCCATGTTTTGACTGTGCAAATGTACAAGCATTGCCTTGAATAGGAATGATATCACCTAGCTAAAGAGGGGTTTCCTTTGAGGAGAGGACAGAGAGGAGAAAAGGAGGCAGATAGGGAGCTTTAGATGTAGCTGTAATATATTTTTTCTTTAAGAAAAGAAAAGAAATAGCAACAGAGGTAGCAAATGTTAATATTCATCTGTTAATTCAGGGTGATGAGTTCATGAGAGGTCATTATTTCTGGTGTTTTCTGTATTTTAAATTATTCTATAATTAAAAAGGAAATTAAATATATATAAAAAAAGAAAAATCAATGAGCATGGTTCTATCCTGGAATAAATAAACACTATTAGTGGCACTCTTGGGTGTTTCGTAAATAACAAAATTTCTTCCATGACCAATGTAAGGTATTTGTGACTATCCTAGATAGTTTGATAACATAATGTCAAGAGTCAAGCCTCACCCTGATAAAGGCTTTCATGAGTGATAACAGCTCTGTAATGTTTTTTTGTAAGGATCGAACTGTATTTTTTTCCCTGCTGTTCTTCTTTTAGCTGTTTTGGTTGGAAGTAATGAGTTTTAGGCGCTAAGAAACAGGCACAGAGCCCCTTTAAAAATAACTAGATGAAGTTTGTATGTTAAAGAGAAAAAGGTTATGGGGGCTCTTGTAATTCATGTCATCAAACTCTGTTGTTAGCAGGAGTTGGCTAATACAGGGCACCCAGGGAATAAGCAAGCTTTTGCCTTCATTTTACTCATCTTTTACAAAATAAAAGGAACTTGGCTTTGGACAGGAAATAGCTAAGCTTTGGAAATAGTTGTGAGGCTTATCCCATTCTTTCATTTTAATGACTTTCCCTGGTATTTAATCCCATCTTCCCCTTCTTCTGTGACTATACTTATTAGCATGCTCTTTGAATAGCTAAGAAAACAAACAAAGCTATCAAAATATAGCTCCCACCAAGCTCCCCTTGTTAAGGTGGCTAGGGAGCATGTTTCCCGGCCCCCTTGTGGCTTGATTACAGAATTCCTGCTGCGGTGACTCCCACGGCTCATTACCCTCCCTCTGAAAATGCTGAGGTATGGAAGGTCCAAGCCTCAGCTCTGTCCTTGGCTGAAGAATAGATGGCCACCATTAGTGAGTTTGATCTTCATGATAGCATTTGCCTCTTAAGGCACTGTGGGTTCCAAAATATTCCTACTGTCAGATGACCTGAGGTGGCTTGAACTTCAAGCCCAGAAGATCCAAGATCTCATTTTCCATATGGAAAGTCTGAATCTGCAAAATAGGTCATGAGCTGGACCCACAAGCACTTGAGAAAAGTCATGACTTCAGAGGGAGACTCTTCCTTTTGAGACTGTGATATGATCTCCAGGACCAACCCTGCTTGTCAGAACCAACAGATATTCATTTCACAACAGTTGAAGAGGCTACGCTTTATCAAAGAAGGTCTATTAGATGGAATTTTGAGCTGAGTGTGATGTGTAATGCCACATAGAATGAGATGCAACTTGCTATTGTTAAGATATAAGGGGCAAGGTTTAATAATAAGGAGACCAAAGAAAGATTTCATGGCTGGACTATCATGAGAAACCTTTAAAGTAGGGCATAGATGAGAGCACTTCAGAGCAATAATTAGTTTTTCTCAAGCTATGACAGTCCTGAAG
Organism: Ovis canadensis; assembly: GCF_042477335.2. Classification (NCBI taxonomy): domain Eukaryota; kingdom Metazoa; phylum Chordata; class Mammalia; order Artiodactyla; family Bovidae; genus Ovis; species Ovis canadensis. The sequence continues at coordinate 58,239,283 of NC_091246.1, read as the reverse complement.
TCCATCATGTGTGATCATCATTCAGTTTAGTCCCTCAAGGTGTACACTTCCAAAATTTGGATTTACCAAGAATGGGCTGAAATGCAGTCACTGCCCTACTATTAAAAATATATATATATGTATGTATGTATATATGGTCATTTCCACTTCACAGACAGGAAAACTAACTCACCAATGAATTAAAAATGTCTGTTACAGATTTCACAGTAGTCCGGTAGCAGAGCACTAAGGTATATCATGCTTTAGATAAGAATTCTTATCTCTCGAGCAGACTTTCTCTCTGTAACAGTAATGAACTGCTTCACTGCTTCCTAATGCACCATGTGCCTTCGTCAGCTTGTCCTTCTAGGCTGCTTGAGGCACCAGGTCACTGTGTCACAATGCACTGTCAGATGTCACAGTAGCATCAGATGGGTGATGACAACAGGGGTAAAAGCCAAGGGGTACGGACATATCAACACTTCTGTTGTGCAGCATATAGATCATGCTATTTTCTGTATTGGTATTCAAAAAAGGTGCTTGGGGATAACAGAAGCTAAAAAATAAAAATGAATCTCTGCCCCTTGGCAAAATGGTTTATCATCTGCTTGCTAGCCTCAACTTTTCATCAGGCTCTCATATTTGATTTACAGTTTGAAAACTGTAAAGCCAGGATAAAGCTACATTTATACTAATATTGTAATTGTGCAGATAATTTTGCATAATAATTGTAGCTCTTGCCTTCCACTCTATAGGAGTACAAATAGCCAGATTTGTAATATATTGTATTTTTTAAAAAGTGAAAGTGTTAGCTCAGTCATGTCTGACTCTTTGCAACCCAATGGACTGTAGCCCACTAGGCTCCTCTGTCCATGAGATTCTCCAGGCAAGAATACTGGAGTGGGTTGGCATGCCCTCTCATGTGTATATATAAGTATAATACATACACACACATATAAATTATGTATACAGAATATATTTAATTACATATGTATGTATTCTATTATCTTAATCCAGCGAGAAGTAAACACTGAGATGTAAAACAATAGCTATTTTTTCATCTCCTAACTAAAATAGATTTTCCTCTTGAAGTTGATGATAGAATGTATAGATCTGTCAGTTAACTGGGATATAGATCCTATGCATTCTCCGTCTTTTGTTTGGTTTTTCTCATTCCTTCTGTTTCACCGCCTTGCTACTTCTCCATCTGCTAGTGCCCTCATTCTTTGCACAGTTCATGCCCCATTCTGCTGCAAGGCTTCATTGAGTCTAGATGCCTTTTTTCATTATAAATTAGGGATATCCCATCATGACTTTGATTTAGGGTTTCTGAGAATATCTTTCTGTGGTCCACCTTATTGTACTGAATCATCTAGAATGCTGACTGAAAACATTCCTCAATGGTACCTACCCCAGACCTACCGAAGCAGAACTGTTTGTGCCAGCATCATTATCTTCCATTGTTATGCATATTCAAATTTGAATTTCATTGTCTTAGAGCAGTGACTTTCAGTAGGGATGTTAACAGCCTGGGGACATTTCTTAAAAATGCAGGTATAGCCACTATAGAATTGGCATCTCTTCCATTAGGTTTGATGATGATGGTAATGACCAGTAGAATTTAAATTGTCCCACCACATTCTAGTCTGGAAATAATGCTGTTATAATATCCGAGGAGTATCACCACCACAAGGACTGAAAATCACCTCTAGGAAAATGATTATTAGTGAAGGGAGATTTCCTTTCCTAGGAATGGACTGAAGTATGAATATGTTGAGAACAATTGCCCTTGGGTTTTGTGATGCTCCTCAAAGCAAGTAGTTGGAAGAAAAAAAATAACACTACACATCTGATTGATTTTTATATTATAAAAGATTTAATTGTATGTGACAACACAGAACCTAAATAAATTTCTTATATAATGGAAATGAGTAATAAGTATCACCTGCTTTTTCTGGTAATATTCAACATAATTTGATATAATTTATATATATCAACATAATTGGCATAATATATATAACATTTCTGGTACTATTCAACATTCAATATAATTTTGAGGGGCAAATAAATATAAATGCTAGTTTAAAAAATTGCCACTTGGTGGCTATGAAAATATACCACTCATTTCAGAAAGCATCATTGACTATGGGCCCCATCTGCTGACCCTCTGGATCACCAATCACATTTGCACCAAAGCCACCCTTCTTACAGGCTACTCCCAGCCAGTGCCTGAGCACAAAGTGGGTAATAAGGTAGGCTTGTCCCAGTGAGATTTACTGAACTCCTGATAGAGTGACTTTGGTTCAAGGGCTTCCCTCTGGCCTGGCTGAACCTTTTCTAGAACGCTGCTCCAGTTCACAGGTCTTCTTACTCTATCCTTCTTCCTTCCCTTTCTCCTCCCATAGATGTCAGACCTATATCATGGTTTGACTAAAGGCTCTCCCTGCCTCCTCTTTCTCCCTCTCCCCATCTTCTCTTACACTTTCCCCTGATAAATCTCCTGCTTGTCAAGTTCTGTCTTGATATCTGCTTCTTGGCAGGGCTGAACTAACACACTACACGTTATCACCAGTACTAATCAGTTTGTGTTCTGTCCACTGCATCACGCATACATACTCATGCACGCTTATGAGATCTCTCATGCTTTCCTCTCATCGCTTTCTTTTTCTTGGCTCCTTTCCCAGTCTCATTCTTATGGTTTCTTGTTTCTGAGGAATGACAATGAATGGTAGTATATTTTTTAAATAAGAACTCTTCTCTTGGCATTTTAATTATACATTATATCTTCTTGTTAATAAAATACTTGAAACAGTAAAGAAGCGAAAGATTCCTAAAACCCCCTAAGTCAAACTACTTGTGGCAATTTCAGTACTAGTTAGGGAGATATTTGGGCGTCAGAGGCCTGTAATAACTGTCTACTACAGTTACTTCTGTGTCTTGGTATAGTCATCACGCCCCTCTTCCTTCCCTGTCCACTCCTGCCTCCAAAACAAGGATGAAGACTAGGCAGGCTTTCCCTCTTCTCCACATTACCATGGTAGTTCTGTTTCCTGCCATACAAAAGAGGAAAGCAACTTTTCACAGTTTTACTTGTTTGACCTCTGTCAGAACTATAATGGGAGAAAATTGAGTCTGTTAAATGATGTATTTTAATATAAGAAGTTATACTCAAGTGTTAAGAAGTAAGAAAATTGGAGAAAGGAGGGGAACTATCCCACAGCTGTAAAATCATTATAAACCATGACTATTTACACAATTAGACTTTCTGTGTCAACGCTAACACAACAGATAAGCTGACACACTAAGCTAGTCACCATTGCCATAGATTCTAAACGTTGAACCCCATAGTATGCCATCTTCTACGGCAGATAGAGCTGGAGAAGGAAATGGCAACCCACTCCAGTGTTCTTGCCTGGAGAATCCCAGGGACGGAGGAGCCTGGTGGGCTGCCCTCTCTGGGGTCGCACAGAGTCGGACATGACTAAAGCGACTTAGCAGCAGCAGCAGCATGGCAGATAGAGCAGTATTTTGCAATTTTTATCAGATCATTCAAGTCGTTTCAGAAAGAATTATGTTCCTTAACAGAACAATACATAATACATTTTCTCAATTAAAGTGGATATTGAAATGATCATTTAAAAACTGGTATGTAAATATTTCATGTTAGGCCTAACATTCTTTCTAATTGCGTCCATATTTATCCTCAATATATTTGCTTACTCTCTTGTAGATTTAGAATGAAAATTCATCTCTTTCTTTGGGTGACTGGTCCCTATACTGATTGGAAGGAAAATAAAAAGCAAACATGAAAGTGATTGCATTTGCTAAGCAAATTGTTTTAAAAACTAAAATTTCAAATCAATTATTTTAGTTGATGGTGGACTCTATCAGTGATGAGATTACCTACTCTTTCACATGGTATTTTACTTACTCATTTAACTATTTTATTCTCTTCTTTGCACATAAGTTCTTTTTTCTTTTTTTGACCACACCTCACAGCACATGGGATCCTAGTTCCCTGCTGCTGCTGCCAAGTCACTTCAGTCGTGTCCGACCCTGTGCGACCCCATAGATGGCAGCCCACCAGGCTGCCCCGTCCCTGGGATTCTCCAGGAAAGAACAATGGAGTGGGTTGCCATTTCCTTCTCCAATGCATGAAAGTGAAAAGTGAAAGTGAAGTCAGTCAGTCGTATCCGACTCTTAGTGACCCCATGAACTGTAGCCCACCAGGCTCCTCTGTCCATGGGATTTTCCAGGCAAGAGTACTGGAGTGGGATGCCATTGCCTTCTCTACCAAGTTCCCTGACCAGGGATCAAACCCACATTCCATGCATTGGAGACACAGAGTTTTAACCACTGGACCACCAGGGAAATACTGCACATGAATTTTTAATTCAGAGAGAATGCCTTTGGGGACAGTGGTGAAAAAGAAAGTAAATGTGATAGTGTCTCACTGTTAAAGGAAATAATCTGATTTGTTAGTTTCTCATGTTCTATAATAATCTGAATCCAGTGTACCTTTTTGATATTATATTTCTGCTACCCTGTACATGTATCTTACACACCATCCAGACCAGACCACTCACTCTTTCTGGAGCATTAAGTGAGGATACTGGCCTCTGAGTTTTCTGCTCATACTTCCCTCTTCTTAGAAATCATTAAGATGCAGCCCACCAGCCCCCGGCGGCCACTCTACTCTCTGTTTTTATAAGTTTGACTCTTAGATTTCACATGTAAGTAAGATTATGCAATATTTTTCTTCCTCTCTCTCTGTCCTATTTTGCTTAGTGTAATAGTGACTATCGCTATTAATTTTGTATTGTGTACTTGAAAACTGGCAACAGATTAAATCTTAAATGCTCTTACCATACACATATAAAGGTAACTATGTGAGGTGATGGATTTAATTAAGATTATTGTGGTAATCATTTTATAATATACATGTATATCAAATCATCACGTTGTAACCTTAAACTTACACAGTGTTATATATAAATTATATCTCAGTAAAGCTGGAGGGCGGAGAAGGCAATGGCACCCCACTCCAGTACTCTTGTCTGGAAAATCCCATGGATGGACGGAAGAGCCTGGTAGGCTGCAGTCCATGGGGTCACGAAGAGTCAGACACGACTGAGCAACTTCACTTTCACTTTTCACTTTCACGCATTGGAGAAGGAAATGGCAACCCACTTCAGTGTTCTTGCCTGGAGAGTCCCAGGGACGGGGGAGCCTGGTGGGCTGCCATCTATGGGGTCGCATAGTGTTGGACACGACTGAAGTGACTTAGCAGCAGCAGCAGCAGCAGCAAAGCTGGAGGGAAAAATAGATGCAGCCCATCTCTTGAGGACCTACTCATTCCTCACCTTTCCATGATGACTTTCTTGACTCTCCAAGCAGGATATGACCCCTGTGTCATTGAAACCAACATAACACAGAACAGTTTGCTGACACAGATTTTAAAGCACAGATTCTGCAGCTAGACTCTGTACCTGAAATCCCAGTTCCACTGCTGTGTGATCTTGAACAAGTTGCCTAGTCTTTCTGAGCTTCAACGTCCTGGTCTGTTAAGTGGGGAAAAACAATAGTTTCAATAAATGTTTGTTTGGAAAACTAAATTTGATAAATTATTACCTTTATGTTTTGGTATGGGTTTATCCCACTAGCTTTATAGTGTAATTGTTTGTTTATAAGATTTCTTTCTCCTAGTATTTTGTAAGCTCTTTGAGGTTAGACGTTTTGTTTTTTCATCTCAGTCTCCACCATAGCGGATGTTCAGTGATTTTCATTTTCTTTGTAAGTAGCTGAAACACAGTAAGTGGATTCTGATTTCTGTGTCTATTCTCATAGTAGTCAATACCATTAGGGGGTAAAAGTAACCATTATAAGAACAGCAGCTGTGATAGAAAGACAAATGAGAAATTGACCTTTAGGGACTTCAGGGGGGACATACCTGGTCATGACTTACTGGCATAAACTTTTGATGTAGCTTCCATTTTTCCTCTCCCCAAGCAAATGCTTCCAAGCTGGTTTTTTTGTTTTTTGGTTTTTTTTTTCCCTTGTTGTTGCTGTTGTTTTATTTTTTAATAAAAAAAAAAATTCAGATGGGTCAAAAAGCCAACAGATTCCAATAAGTACTAAAGAAGAGAAAGGACAGCTGAAGAGGTTGCCAGCCAAGAAGGTTCACAGGGAATCCTATTACTGGGGATGTATATGACAGCCAGATGATGCCTCCAGCCAGATACTGGATCTGGTTAAGTGAACACTGCTGGTTTCCTTTCAGGCTTTAATCAGTTGGACCTTTATTTTCATTTCATGAGTAGCTAAATAAAAAGCACAATGGAGTGAAATATCCTAATATTGATCGCCTCATTTTAAACCAGACTTGATAACCACAAGTCTCTGGCTTAATACCTGCCTTGCTACTCTGAATTTATACAGGGAAACCCATATTAAATATTGTCCTCATTGTTAGCTACAACATACTGATATGTTTACTAGAGAAGGCAATTGCAAACCGGAATATTCATTGGAAGGACTGATACTGAAGCTCCAGTAGGTTGGCCACCTGATGCGAAGAACGGACTCATTGAAAAAGACCCTGATGCTAGGAAAGACTGAAGTCAGGAGGAGAAGGGGATGACAGAGGACAAGATGATTGGATGGCATCACTGACTCAATGGACATGAGTTTGAGCAAGCTGCAGAAGTTGATGATGGACAGGGAAGCCTGGTGTGCTGCTCTCCATGGGGTCACAAAGAGTTGGACATGACCAAGCAACTGAACTGAACTGATATGTTTAAATATGAATCCCATGTGAGCATAGTAATTATCTTTCTATAAGTGACTGGTGATTAAAAATTTGCAAGATTCTGGTATGATTATTTTTTAACAAGTATACTTGATTTTGTCCCAGAAGAACACACCTCTAATTTGATCATGAAAATTAATGGTAAATGGCTTTGTTACTTAGAATTTTGCTTAGGTTCTTTGTAGATACACTCTATTTCTATTGAGCAACTATCTGCAAGGTAGAAAAATGCCACTGTATTCCTCAAATCTTTGTTTTCTCTTTACCATCATTTAAGATTACTCTTATCAGGGAAAGGAGTAAAGAAGCCTGTCTCAAAATCCACATACCCTAAGTTAGTTAGTGCATTGTCAGATAATAGAGCCCAAAATGGGGAAAACAAGAATAAAAACCTGTTTTGTATTATTTGAAATACTGACATTTCAAAAATACAGATTGAACTCTATTCATGTTTAATTTGTCATACTCAGTAAACCTTCTTCTAGAATATCCTTGGATTATTTAAATCTGTAGTCTAAATAAGGCATGCCATGTTTTGGTAATCAGATGATAATAGGAAATATTTGTTATCATCTCTTAATTCATAACTATTCTTAGATGCATAGAACATGATGGTTAAACTATAAGGGGAATCTGTTTTATTTGTTATGTATCATTTCAGTGGTGATTAGATGTCTTAAATTAGTGTGCCTGTATTCATTTACTGATACTTCAGTGTAAAACTCACATAGTACAAATTCTTATAAACATTGCTTGTGTTATTGTTCACTCTCTAAGTCATGTTCAACTCTTTATGACCCCATGAACTGCAGCACACCAGGCCTCCCTGTCACTCACTATCTCTTGGAGTTAACTCAAGTTTGTGTCCATTGAGACAATGATGCTATCCAACCATCTCATCCTCTGTTGCCCTCTTCTCCTTGTTGATATTTATCCCAGCAATCTTTTTTTAGATTAGTGATCACATCATCATGATTACCTGGGTCATGAAGATCTTTTTTGTACAGTTCTTCTGTGTATTCTTGCCACCTCTTCTTAATATCTTCTACTTCTGTTAGGTCCAGACCATTTCTGTCCTTTATCGAGCCCATCTTTGCATGAAATGTTCCCTTGGTATCTCTAATTTTCTTGAAGAGATCTCTAGTCTTTCCCATTCTGTTGTTTTCCTCTATTTCTTTGCACTGAACACTGAAGAAGGCTTTCTTATCTCTTCTTGCTATTCTTTGGAACTCTGCATTCAGATGCTTATATCCTTCCTTTTCTCTTTTGCTTTTCGCCTCTCTTCTTTTCACAGCTATTTGTAAGGCCTCCCCAGACAGCCATTTTGCTTTTTTGCATTTCTTTTCCACGGGGATGGTCTTGATCCCTATCTCCTGTACAATGTCACGAACCTCATTCCATAGTTCATCAGGCACTCTATCTATCAGATCTAGACCCTTAAATCTATTTCTCACTTCCACTGTATAATCATAAGGGAAGGATACACAGAAGAACTGTACAAAAAAGATCTTCACTACCCAGATAATCATGATGATGTGATCACTAATCTAGAGCCAGACATCTTAGAATGTAAAGTCAAGTGGGCCTTAGAAAGCATCACTACGAACAAAGCTAGTGGAGGTGATGGAATTCCAGTTGAGCTCTTTCAAATCCTGAAAGATGATGCTGTGAAAGTGCTGCATTCAATATGCCAGCAAGTTTGGAAAACTCAGCAGTGGCCACAGGACTGGAAAAGGTCAGTTTTTCATTCCAATCCCAAAGAAAGCCAATGCCAAAGAATGCTGAAACTACCACACAATTGCACTCATTCACATGCTAGTAAGGTAATGCTCAAAATTCTCCAAGCCAGACTTCAGCAATACGTGAACCATGAACTTCCTGATGTTCAAGCTGGTTTTAGAAAAGGCAGAGGAACCAGAGATCAAATTGCCAACATCTGCTGGATCATGGAAAAAGCAAGAGAGTTCCAGAAAAACATCTATTTCTGCTTTATTGACTATGCCAAAGCCTTTGACTGTGTGGATCACAATAAACTGTGGAAAATTCTTCAAGAGATGGGAATACCAGACCACCTGACCTGCCTCTTGAGAAATCTGTATGCAGGTCAGGAAGCACCAGTTAGAACTGGACATGGAACAACAGACTGGTTCCAAATAGGAAAAGGAGTACGTCAAGGCTGTATATTGTCACCTTGCTTATTTAACTTCTATGCAGAGTACATCATGAGAAATGCTGGACTGGAAGAAACACAAGCTGGAATCAAGATTGCCGGGAGAAATATCAATAACCTCAGATATGCAGATGACACCACCCTTATGGCAGAAAGTGAAGAGGAGCTAAAAAGCCTCTTGATGAAAGTGAAAGAGGAGAGTGAAAAAGTTGGCTTAAAGGTCAACATTCAGAAAACGAAGATCATGGCATCTGGTCCCATCACTTCATGGGAAATAGATGGAGAAACAGTGGAAACAGTGTCAGACATTATTTTGGGGGGCTCCAAAATCACTGCAGATGGTGACTGCAGCCATGAAATTAAAAGACACTTACTCCTTGGAAGAAAAGTTATGACCAACCTAGATAGTATATTCAAAAGCAGAGACATTACTTTGCCGACTAAGGTCCGTCTAGCCAAGGCTATGGTTTTTCCAGTGGTCATGTATCGATGTGAGAGTTGGACTGTGAAGAAAGCTGAGCGCCGAAGAATTGATGCGTTTGAACTGTGGTGTTGGAGAAGACTCTTGAGGGTCCCTTGGACTGCAAGGAGATCCAACCAGTCCATTCTGAAGGAGAACAACCCTGGGATTTCTTTTGAAGGAATGATGCTAAAGCTGAAGCTCCAGTACTTTGGCCACCTCATGTGAAGAGTTGACTCATTGGAAAGGACTTTGATGCTGGGAGAGATTGGGGGCAGGAGGAAAAGGGGACGACAGAGGATGAGATGGCTGGATGGCATCACTGACTCGATGGACGTGAGTCTGAGTGAACTCCGGGAGATGGTGATGGACAGGGAGGCCTGGCGTGCTGCGATTTATGGGGTGGCAAAGAGTTGGACACGACTGAGTGACTGAACTGAACTGAATCTTTTTTTATATATAAATTTATTTATTTTAATTGGAGGCTAATTACTGTACAATATTGTATTGGTTTTGCCATACATCAACATGAATCCTCCACGTTTGTACACGTGTTCCCCATCCTGAACACTCCTCCCATCTCCCTCCCTGTACCATCCCTCTGGGTCATCCAAGTGCACCAGCCCCAAGCATCGTGTATTATGCATCGAACCTGGACTGGCGATTCATTTCATATATGATATTATACATGCTTCAATGCCATTCTCCCATATCATCCTACCCTCTTCCTCTCCCACAGAGTCCAAAAGACTATTCTATACATCTGTGTCTCTTTTGCTGTCTTGCATACAGGGTTATCATTACTATCTTGATTCCAGCTTGTGATTTATCCAGCTCAGCATTCCCCATGATGTACTTTGCATATAAGTTAAATAAGTGGGGTGACAATATACAGACTTATCATACTCCTTTCCCAATTTTGAACCAATCTATTGTTCCAAGTCTGATTCTAACTGTTGCTTAAAAAATAATTAATTAATATTTATTGAAAGGAACTTCCTAAATGAATATGTTTTGTTGCTATAAGGAGTAAACTGATGTTAGTTATCCTATGTACTATATCTCCTTTAGAAATATTGGCTGGTAAGTATCCTGTAAACTCTAGGGTAAAAGAATAATGAATTTCCTTAAACATGCAACAAAGTTACTGTAAGGTTTCAGGTAGAAATAACTGCTGGGTGTTCAATATCACAATATATACAAGCGCTATATTGTGCTTTACTTGGATTCTCTTGTTTAGTCCAGACGTCCACCCTACTAAGTACTATTATTAACCTCAGTTTACAAATGAGGAAATAGAAGTATAGTTGAGTAACGGTTTAGATATTGTTTTAGTACTTACCCAATGTCCCTTCTAAGAAGTGGTAGATCTTGATTTACGGCCTAGTGTTAGTCACTCCGTCATATCCAACTCTTTGCAACCCCATGGACTGTAACCCACCAGGCTCCTCTGTCCATGGAATCTCCAGGCAAAAATACTGGAGTGGGTTGCCGTTTCCTTCTCCAGGAGATCTTCCTGACCCAGGAATTGAACCAAGGTCTCCTGCATTGCAGGCAGATTATTTACCATCTGAGCTACCAGGGAAGCCTAATTTATAGCCTAAGATCTTAGTAATCATTATGATTTACCTCCTTTTAAATAGACTCAGAAAATGTATATTCTGTACAAGGAAACCAGGTGAGGATCATGCACTTCGAAGCTCACTCATTCAGTCAGTCAATAAATACTTATTATACACCTACACTGTAAGGTTTTTTAATAATCCCTTCCTAGAATTTCAAAGCTGAAAAGAGAGACAGCTCCTGTCCTCAGTGTGTTCATAGCCTTTCAGGGGGTGATTATGCCACAGATTTGAACAAGAGACAGTGAAGTCATCTTCATGGGTTCCCAGATTACCCATGTTGGCCTGGAATTTTCTCAGGAGAGGAATTGAGGAATCATCATGGAGGGTGAATAGGAATTGACAAGGCCGGCAGTATTCTAGACAAAAGAACAGCCTGTGGAAGGATGTAGCAATGAGAACTATCAAGAGGTCCAGCAAGAAATAGAGCATAAGCACAAAAGGGTCATAAATTCATTGAAGGTTTTACATTCAAGGTCACACAGGCTGTTTGTGGGGCCCAGATTTGATGAACCCAGCCTCAAGCATGTCAGCCCGGCCCCATGGTTTGAGCTGGTAGCAGCTCTAGGTGGAGGCTTGCTCCTGCACCCATCCAAGTGTTAGAGTTTTCCTCCCGTTGTATTCACTGTTCTTCCATAGATGTACTTTGCATTCAGTTTTTACATTGGTTCTTTAAGGAAGTTTTAGTTAATTGTACCATTCATTTCATGTTGACCAACAAAAAGGAAAAAAAAAAATTCAGGCTTCCTGTTGATGTTAAAGATGATGGATGTTCTTTTCTTTTTGAATAGTTTTGCCAAGCATGATTGATGTAATAATAGGTAGGTTTCATTTTAATGCTAGTGACAATGGGGGGAATAGTTGGCAAGGAGTGGTACTCTATAGCAGGTATTTAACGAAGACAGCCTAAAAATCAATATTAATCCTTTGCTGGCAGCTGAAAATTTCAGACAACTTAAGCAGACGAATGGGCCATAATGTCAATCCGTAGTGTTAGTCTATTCATTGGCTCATTCTTAGACTAAATGAGAACTGTTGTTGATTAAAAATCCATTCCAGGGATGGCACCACACATTTTAAACAGTTCTTATTTTCCCGTGGGGCCAGAAAATGTTCCTCCCTTTGCCTTTTCAGGTCTGTCTTTACTCCCATCAATTTCCAAGTAGCTCAGTACTTCTCCTGTGGATGAAATTCTTACAGGCCTTTTCAAGGTCTAGGGTTATCTGTCTCCCAGCAATGGAGCCCTCCCCACCTAGACAGTACATCTCCTACATGAGCCTGAGATCATTCAAGGCTGTGACAGCCTCAGGGAGATGTCCCATAGAACAAATAGAAGCTCAGATATGGCCCCATGGCTGGATTTCTTGTCCTTATGCCTGCATGTTGATAGAAGAGCTACTACAGGAAAGCAGTAAGGAAAATTAAGAAAGAAGGAACAATGACCTTTCTCTATTTCTTACCTAGTAAATGTATCCTAGGATTATTTATGTAATTTAGTCCATCTACTTTGGGGATCAGCAGGCATAGAGCTTACATTAGACCCAAGGCTGACTAGTGTGGCAAAACACTTGGAAAAATGAATTTGTGTTAGTCAGTATTCCAGGAAACAGGAACTTCCTATAGGTTTACCTGTTACTTGCTCCTGGAACAGTAAACAGGAATTCTTTGATGGACATGTCGTGATCTTTGTATGAGTCAAGGATAGCTTTTCATCTGTGTAGAAAGTTGATGACTGAGAAAGCATTTTCTTTCACTGAGACTGCTATAGTACCCCCTGATTATATATTTATTTAGAAATAATTATAGCATATTTACTTAGAAATGTCCTTATGTCTCATGTCTTTGACCTATGTTGATGGTAAATATATGTTTTCCATATTTCTTAATAATATTTTTCTCTCAATCAGATCATTGGAATCGTTGTGACAGTGCACAGGAAACTCGGTTTACAAATTTCACTTTCACATTATTGATTGGGAACGATCTAAAATAATGTGAATGTGTTCCTAAGGTCGCTTTGATAAAATAGGGAGGGAGAGAAATTTTCACAATATATTCTCCAGTGGGGCTGTCTCATGTTAGAATGAAATGAAATTATTCAAATTTATAACAGTCTGCATTTCTAGGAGTTAGAGCTGATGTCTTCTTCACATCCTAGGGGAAATGGATTCTTGATGTTTGTGAAAAGAGCAGACTAAAAGTTTTAATTAAGAAAGTGCACAGAATTGGAAGTCCAAAAAACTCCATCCATGGAGGTTTGATTTAATTCCAGAGAACCTCTAAAATGAGCCCACTGTTATCAGGTTTAGAGAAGACTGAGAAATAAAATAAATTTAATTCTAATCTATTTCTTACTATAAAGCAAGCATAAATCTGGATCCATTACTTTGTTATCATGCTAGACACTCACAGCTTTTGAAAGTTTGTGTTCCTATACAATTAGATGAGGTCATTGAGACAAACAGATGCGTTAGTGGTAAATGATATAACAAGAATTCATTCAGATGCCCCTGGTTTCAAAGCTTTTACTACACTTTTTAATGCACCATACTATGTTAAAAAATTCTAATATGTGATGAAGGCACAATAAATTAAGAAGTACTCCTTATGGTCCAGTGGTTAAGACCCTGGCTTCCAGTGCAGGGGATGTGGGTTTAATATCTGGTCAGGAAACTAAGATCCCATATGCTGTGTGGCAAAAAAAAAAAAGAGATGAAGTCCTCCTCTTTCCTTCCTTTCACATCTTACCTTCAAGCTTTTAGGCTCTACCCACACATTTTTATGTAGAGTCCAGTCACCTCTCTATTGCTATCATGCTGCTGCAAGCTATCAACATCTTTCTTCCTGGATTATGCAATATCCTTCTAACAGGTCTCCCTATATCTCCACTTGTCCTCATATTGTCTAGCCTTGACATAGAGGCTTGAATGGACCTTTTAAAATGTCAGATCAAATCACTCCTCTGCTCAGAAATATTCGTTGGCTTCCTGCTTCATTCAAAATAAAAGGCCATTATAGTTCACTGAAAGTGGTGGATTATAGCACTCCAGGTCTCCATCCTTCCACAAAAGCAACTAATAAGCTAGCAAAAACTGTCAGAGTTAACTTTTACAGAGCTCCAGAACTTAGTCATAAACACAACAATGAACAGAAATGAATGAAGAAGGAATAGGCTCCAATGCAATGAAAGAAATCAGTGACATTTTTAACAACAGATTTTATTTTTTTAAGAGTAATTTTAAATTTACTTCAAATTTAAGCAGAAAGTACATGAAGTTCCAATACACTCCCTGACTCTACATTCAGCCGGCCTCCCCGACTACCAATATTCCATACCAGAGTGCTACATTTGTTATTAATACAATGACCCTACATTGACACATCATTATCACCCAGGGTCCATAGTTCTCATTAGGGTTCACCCTTGATGTTGTGTTACATTCTATGGTGTATTACATTCTATTGTATACATTCTCATTACATTCCATAAGTTTTGACAAATATCCACTATTATGGGATCATACAGAACAGTTTAACTCCCTTAAATCCTTTGTGTTCTGCCTACTAGACCCTCCCTGCGCCCCAAACCCCTTAGATCAATTATCTTTTTACTGTTTTCATGGTTTTACTTTTCTATAATATAATATACTTGGAATTACACAGTACGTAGTATTTTCAGATTGGTTTCTTTCACTTAGTAATTTACATTTAACTTTCCCCACATTTGCCATCTATACATCTTCTTAGGAGAGGTGTCTATTTAGATTTAGAGCCCATTTTTAAATCAAGTTGTTCATTTTCTTATTATTGAATTTTAATACTTCTTTGTATACTTTGCATAACAGCCATTTATCCCTTATGTCTTTTGCAAATATTTTCTCCCAGTCTGTGGCTTGTTTTCTCATTCTTTTGACAATGTCTTTCACAGTGCAGACACTTTTACTTTTAATCAAGTTCAACTTATCAATTATGTTTATCATGGATCATGTCTTTGGTGTTGAATCTAGACTCCTATATTACTTCTAAGAATTTTACAGCTTTGCATTTTGCATTTGCAGCCATGCATATGGCTCTTTTTAGCTAATTTTGTGAAGGACATAAGGTCTGTCTGGATTCTTTTCTTTCTTTCTTTCTTTCTTTCTTTCTTTCTTTCTTTTTGCATGTAGCTTTCCAGTTTTTCCAGCACCATTTGTTGAAAGACTGTCTTTTCTCCTTCATATTGCCTTTGTTCCTTTGTCAAAGATTAATTGACAATTTAAACGGGTCTATTTTTGACCTCTCTATTCTGTTACATTGATCTATTTTTCTTCTTCTTCTTTTTTTTTTTTTTACCAATACCACACTGTCTAGATTATTATACCTTTATAGTAAGTTTTGATGTCAAGTAGCATCAATTTTCTGGCTTTGTTCTTCTTCAATATTGTATTCAATATTCTGGGTCTTTTGCCTCTCCATATAAACTTTAAATAAATTTATCAGTGTCCACAAAATCACCTGCTAAGATTTTGACTGGGATTGCAAGTATATAGACCAAGTTGAGAAGAACTGACAGCTTGACAATACTGAGTCTTTCTATCCATAAATAAGGAATATATCTCCATTTATTTACTTCCTCTTTGATTTCTTTTATTAGAGTTTTTGTAATTTTCCTTACATATACTCATAGGATATTTATATAGGTAGATCTTGCCTGGAGAATCCCAGGGATGGGGACCCTGGTGGGCTGCTGTCTATGGGGTTGCAGAGTCGGACATGACTGAAGCGACTTAGCAGCAGCAGCAGCAGCAGCAGATTCATACAAGAGTATCTCATTTCGGGGAATGCGTATTTAAATAATATTATAATTTTAATTTAAAAATTTCAATCGCTCATTCTTGGTATACAGGAAAGTGATTGCCTATGAACTTTGTAGCTTGCAACCTTGCAATAATAGTGTATTAGTTTCAGGAGGGTTTTGGCTGATTCTTTTGAATATTCTACATAGACAGTAATGTCAATACATGCGATACAGCAAAAGCAGTTTTAAGAGAAAAGTTTATAGTAACATGAAGAAAAAAGAAACATCTCAAATAAATGACCTAACTTTACAACAACTCAAGAAACTAGAAAAAGAACAAAAAGTTAGCAGAAGAAAGGAAATGTCAAAGATCAGAGAAAAATAATGGGATAGAGACTAGAAAGCAATAGGAAAGACTAATGAAACTAACAGCTGATTTTTTGCAAAGACAAACTGTTAGCTAGACTAGGGAAAAAAGAAGGCTCAAATGAATAGAATCAGAAATGAAAGAAGAAACATTATAGCACAGGAATACAAAAGATTATAAGAGACAACGATGAGCAATTACACATCTACAAACTGAATAACCTAAAAGAAATGAATCAGTTCAGTTCAGTCGCTCAGTCGTGTCCAACTCTTTGTGACCCCATGGACTGCAGCATGCCAGGCCTCCCTGTCAATCACCAACTCCGGGAGTTTACCCAAACTCATGTCCACTGAGTTGGTGATACCATCCAATCATCTCATCCTCTGTCGTCCCCTTCTCCTCCTGCCCTCAATCTTTCCCAGCATCAGGGTCTTTTCAATCTTTTCCAATGAGTCAGCTCTTGGCATCAGGTGGCCAAAGTATTGGAGTTGCAGCTTTAATATCAGTCCTTCCAGTGAACACCTAGGACTGAGCTCTTTTAGGATGGACTGGTTGGATCTCCTTGCAGTCCAAGGGACTCTCAAGAGTCTTCTCCAATCAGTTCTTCAGCGCTCAGCTTTCTTTACAGTCCAACTCTCACACCCATACATGACTACTGGAAAAAACCAGTAGAAATGAATAAATTTCTAGAAACATACCACTTACCATAATTTAATCATGAAGAAGTGGAAAATCTGAACAGAGCAGTAATGAGAAAGGAGATTGAGTTAGCAATCGAAATTCTCCCAAGAAAGAAAACTCAGGACCAGAGGGCTTCATTGGTGAATTCTCCCAAACATTTAAAGAGTAATTAAGATGTAATTAAGAATGTGATGTTTCTCAAAGCCTTCTGAAAGACAGACAAGGAGGGAAAACTTTATTTTTCATTCTATGATGCCAGCAATACCTTGATGTATCAGTTGATGCAGAAAATTTATTTGACAAAAGTAAAAATTTTTCATAATTTAAAAAATACACCAACAAACTATAGATAAAAAAGAACTTTCTCACCATGATGAAGGGTGGTTGGGAAAAACCCACAGTTAACATTATACTCAATGGGGGACTACTTAAAGCTTCCCCCTTAAGATCAGGAATAAGACAAGAAGGACTCCTTTTGCTACTTTTATTCATCGTTGCATTGGAAAATATAACCAAGAAATTAAGCAGGAAAAAGAAAAGAAATATAGGAATACAAATTGGAAAGGAAAATGTGAAATTATTTTTATTTACAGATGACATTATATATAGAAACATTCTAAAGCATCCGCACACACACACAAAAAAAAATTATAGTGTTTTTGCTGAGTAAATGAACTCAGCAAAGTTGTTAGACTATAAGAGCAAAACTAAAATTCAGTTTTATTTTACACACAAGCAATGAGAAATTAAGAAAACAATTCTATTTTTAATGTTATCAAAAACAATAAAATCTTTAGGAATACAATCAACAAAGCAGGTATAAAGTGTTTACACTGAAACTACAAAATACTGATGAAAAAATTAAAAGAAGATATAAATAAAAGGAAAAACAGAACATGTGCGTGGATTGGAAGATTTAATATTGTTGAAATACTATTGCTCAAAGCAATCTGTAGTCAATGCAAACCCAATCAAAAGCCCAATAGCCTTTTGTGCAGATCTGGGACTATTAATCCAAAACCAAAGTTGAGTTCAAAAATAAAATTTCTACAAGGGTGCCAGGTATATTCAATGGGGAAAGAATATTGTCGTCAACAAATGGTACTGAAACAACTGGATAATCATATGTAAAAGAATAAACTTGGTCTTCTACCTCGCACTATATTAAAAAGTTAACTCAAAATGGATAAAAGACCTAAAAGTAAGAGCTAAAACTATAAAACTCTCAGAATAAAACATAGGAGTAAATATTCATGTCCTTAGATTTGACAGTAGATTCTTAGATATGACACCCAAAACTGGAAGAAACAAAAACAAACAGATATCATCAAATTAAACACTTTTATGCATCAAAAGATATTATCAAGATAGTTCAAAAATAACCTAAACAATTGTAAAATACTTGCAAATCATACTTTTGATAATAATCTAATATCTAGGTTCCTTAAAACTCTTACATTTCAAAACCAAAAAGAGAATTCAGTTAAAAAAATGGGCAAAGGCCTTGAATTAACATTTCTCCAAAGAAGATATTCGTGCATACGAAATGATGCCCAGTGTCATTAAACTTTAGAAAAATTAAAGTTAAAACTGCAATGAAATACCATTTAGCACTAAGACAGCTACAATAATAATAAAAAAAGAACCCAAAATGGAAATTAACACATGATGCAGAATGTGGAAAAATTGAAATCCTCATACATTCTTGGTGGAAATGTACAATGATACAGCTGCTTTGGAAAAGAGTTGCACAGTTCCTCAAAAACTTCCTCAAAAAATTAAACATGAAATTACTATGTGACCCTGTAACTTACCCCTAAGCATATAACCAAAGGAATTTTTAAAAAAAAACAAACAGTTATTCCCACAAAAATGGGTACAAAAATGTTCATAGATTTGTTATGCATAGAAAGCAAAAGAAGGAAACAACCCAGATGTCCATAGCTGATATATGGCTAAACAAAACATGATACAGCTACATGACAGAATGTTGTTCAGCTGTTAAAAGGATAAAGTGATGATATATTACATGATGTGGATGATTGTTCTAAATGAAAGAACCCAGATTTTAAAAGTCACATATAGTTCCATTTGTATTAAAAATCCAAAATAGCAAATCCACAGAAACAGAA
The DNA here is from genome assembly GCF_042477335.2 of Ovis canadensis. Taxonomy (NCBI): domain Eukaryota; kingdom Metazoa; phylum Chordata; class Mammalia; order Artiodactyla; family Bovidae; genus Ovis; species Ovis canadensis. Next base: position 58,220,287 of record NC_091246.1, on the reverse strand, counting down.
AAGCACTGGTGGTTGCCAGAGGCTAGAAGGAAGGAGGAATGGAAAGTGACTTTTTCATGGGTTTGGGTATCATTTCGGGATGATGAACATGTTTGCAACTAGGTAGAAGTAAGGATAATAATGATAATATTACTAGTTCATGCATATTCACACCCTAGCCAATGCCTGGAAGGAAGTTCAGGAATGTGAAAAGAATACTGGTGGGAAGTTGCAGTCCTAGACAAAGAGGTTTCTGAACATGTAGTCGATTAGGATTTAGAATAAAATTTATACCAGATAATAAATGAAGGTAAAGCCCTCAAATGACTTCAGCCAACATAAGAAGGGAGTTTAGCAATATATGACTTGGTGAGATCACCAGCACTGTGGCTAACTCCACAGGCCAAGTCTGGAGTGCTGGAGTTGCTGACACACTCCCTGTCATTTACAGATGTGGTATAGAACCTGGGCAGGTCCCAGATTGCAGGTAAGAGGTTTCAGTGACTCAGCTACGTACTACTAGGGAGAGGCTTGGGAACACACCTAATATAGGCCTAAAACTGCTATGTAAAATGAGGAACTGAGGCAATTACCCAAGGAGTTTGGGAAAAACAGGATCTTAACCTCCACTTTCTTTCCTTGTCTGACTACTTTGAGCAATTATTTTTCTTCCATCTGAATCTAGAGAAATTTTCTGAAGTGTGTTCTGCTCTGCAGTGTTAATAGATATTATCTGGAAAAGAGATTCTTTGGAAATGCTGCATTAAATAAAATTAAACAGACCTCATTATTAAGGACTTTGAAGAGGTCTTATGTGCACAGACCCTTTGAGAAAGAAATGTAACGTTTGCCCAAATCTGTTTGCCAATGAAAGTCTGCTTTCCTCCTTTGCAAAGGGCCTTGAGGTTTCTGCCTTATCATTATTGAAAACAGTGTGGTACTTGTTGAAACTGGTGGAAATTTCATTGCACTGTTCTCATCCCAGTTATGTTAGCAATCAGTATTTTCATCATCCTTCTGGACTCTGTAGCCAGCTTTCCATTATTTTCCTGACTACTTGGAATCGTAACTATAGCCTTCTTTTGCTTTTGAAATGTAGTCTTCATTCTTTGCTTCAAGCTATGTAATTACTTGATTTTCCCCATCACTTTTAAATAACTATGCCTCATCCAACTTATATGTCCTGCTTAATGATCTAGGATAATATCAAGAATTGTTTACAAAATTAAATATGCCTATTTGCAAATCTGTATACCCATCTTTGAATTACCAGGTTAGCCCTACTGCTGCTGCTGCTGCTAAGTTGCTTCAGTCGTGTCCGACTCTGTGCGACCCCCCAGACAGCAGCCCATGAGGCTCCCCCGTCCCTGGGATTCTCCAGGCAAGAACACTGGAGTGGGTTGCCATTTCCTTCTCCAATGCATGAAAGCGAAAGGCGAAAGTGAAGTCGCTCAGTCGTGTCTGACTCTTTGCAACCCCATGGACTGCGGCCCACCAGGCTCTTTCGTCCATGGGATTTTCCAGGCAAGAGTGCTAGAGTGGGGTGCCATTGCCTTCTCCCTAACCGAATGCAAATTAGTTGAAAACAAAATAGAGCACTGCTTATTGCAAAGAACTGGAAGCATATTTAATATTGCTCTCCTTGGGGGGAAAAAAAAGCAAAGATCTTTATTTTGTTCTTTGGATGCTGCAAATATTCCCATGTTATATATTTTGCAGTGTTTTCATTGCAAAACTTTAACTGATGATATTTTCTTAAACTGAAATGACTGATACCAACAGCAGGTGACACAGAACCATTCAATCTTTTTTTTTAAATTTCAAACAACTTTCAACGTTTGTACCTAAAAGAAAGCCTTTTGTGTATTCTGACCTATAAGCTTCCTTGGGTATTTGCAGAAAGTTTTGGTAAAGCCAAACTTTATGAAAGCCAATTGTATTTATTCAGCTTACATTTTTTTTAGAAAATGCAGAAACAAGACGTATACTGCACAGAAAAATGTTTGGTTTTTATCTCCAAGTACATATTTTAACTTCCATTTGGTAGGTGGTCAGCTCACCCTTTGTGATGTCTGCATCAAAATATGCACACTGGAAATTGGTTGTTAAGGTTGGAGGGAAATGGAGCTGAAACAAAAATTTTTTTAAAAAAAAGTAACGGAGCCAAATGCTTGATAAACCTGGCATGGCATTTCTGGGAGTGAACAAAGTATTCACAAACTGTATTAAAAAGAAGAGGAATATTTAAAATAACTCACACTCCACATCCTATGGATATAGACACAAATCTCAGAAGTAATTAAAATAAAGATATCAAAGGGGAGGGCAAATACCCCTGCAGACTCAGAATGGTAAAATACACACAGCCTGACCTCAGTTACCATTGAATCAAATAAGCTGTTAATTACAAAAGGATGAACACCCTCTGGAGATAACAGCAAACTCCAGACAGTCAATAGGATGTGATAACATCCAATACAATCAAGAAACATTTGAGTTGAGCACAGGATTATACATGAGGATTGGAGGATTAGGAGACATGGCATTTCTGAGTCTAGTAAACAGAAAGCACAAGATGCCAGCTGAGGAAGGTATAAGATAGGAAAGGCAGATGTGATGAATTAATCACCAGGAAAGCAGGGAGATAATGGCCCAGTTCTGCTCCTGGCTGGCAGAGAATGAATGCACTAAGATCACCTCTCCTGAACCTCTAACCCTCCATTATGAATTGAGTTTGTACAGGACTACAATGTTAAGAAATTCTAAAACACCATAATTGCTGTTGATTTTTAATTAAGGTGGGTGGTTGCTACTTCATATTTAGAAAATTATGAGGCAAACTGTGTTCTTTAAGAAATCCTGGTATTACAGTACTGTCACTTATGATTGAGATTAAAGCTGAAAACATATATTAGTTACATATTGTGGGGCAACAGATTACACTCAACCTTAGTGGCTTAAAAACACTCTTTAAAAAAATCTCACAGTTTCTGTGCATCAGGAATCTAGATATAGCTTAACTAGGTGTCTCTGGTTCAGCATCTCTCACAAAGCTCCAGTGAAGGTGTTGGCTGAGGTTGTAGTCATCTTAAGGCTCAAACTGGGAAGGATTAACTTCCAAGCTCATTCGTATGACTGTATGCAGCCCTCAGATCCATGCTCAGACTTAATCACATGACTGTGAGTAGACCTCAGGTCCTTGCTAACGTCTGCCTAGAGATATTAGTTTCTTGCCTGCAGGCTTGTCCAAAGGTCTCTTCGTAATATTAAAGCTTGCACTCCCCAGGGCAAGAGCTGGGAGAGAGAGGATAAGTCCCAAGGTAGAAGCCCTGTGTTTTCATTACCCACTCTCAGAAGCGTCATCCCATCACCTCTGTTGCTTTCTGTTCTCTAGAAGCAAGTCACTAATAGCAGCCACGTTCAAAGAAAGGTAATTACACAAGGGCAAGAAGACCGGAGGCGTGAATCACTGAGGGCAATCTTAGAGGAGGTCTCCTACCTTATTCATGACAATTTGTGAGTCAATAGAACAATATTGAAATACTTGTGAAAAAAGCTCATTTGCAATTCCTAACTGGTTCTCTTTTGCATTATAGTTAACTCTTTATGGACAGTAAAATATGGACATGTGGCCAATATGTAGATGAAAGATTAGGAGCTTCTTGTAGAGATAATTAACTTGCTTCCTTTACCCCTCCACTAGTATCTGGTAGGTACTCTAGTTGACATCTCAACAAATACTTTGAGAATCTTATTTGACCCTTTGGTAACATTGGGCAATGTTAACCATTTCCTCAATGAAATAACTCTCTTGGCTTCTGAGAGTACTGCTTTATTCTGCTTTTCCTGCTACTTCTCTGACTTTGCCTATTAATGTTCATCATATACTTTTCCATCTCTGCTTACTTACTAAATTTGTATATTCTTTATAATTTCCTCCTTAGCCCTTTTCTCTAATCACTCCATTTACTTTCCTTCCGTGGCCTTACCTATACCCATAGTTTTAAGTATACTTAGATATTGATGATCTCCAAATACACCTATACACTACAGAAAACCCCTTTACTCCCATGGATCCCACACATTCATTTCTACTTTGTTATTTTCATCCCACAAATTTCATTCTTTGCCATCTTCAACATCTCAGGTAAAGACAACACTATAAATCTGCTATCTAGTGCATAACTAAAATAGTCATGTTAGACATGTGCTTTTCCATAAGTCCATTAAGATTGTCTACCTACATCATTTTCTATATACTTCTCATCTTTCTTCTCCTTTTCAGTCATACTGCAACTGTTCTAATTTGGGCATCATTCTCTTCTCATCTGAATTAAGACTGTAATCTCCTGAATGATTACTCCTTCCAGGGCAACAACTTCCAATTTGTCTTTGTGTCACCAAAATGATATTTGAATGATTGAAAAGCCCTTCTCTGGCTCCCTATCATAGACATGATAAAATCCAATCTATTCATCACTGATTACAGAAAACTTTATGTTCTTTATATTTTTCTTAGCTATTATCTTCCAGTGTGCCACACAGACACTAAATGGTTTAGTCATTTGGAACCAGACACAGAATCTTGAAGCTACTTTCTCACACATACAAACTTTTTTTTTTTTGCTAGTCTAACAAGTTAGTCTTTATTATACACTCTAAAAGAATCATTAAAACAACAAGAGTTACCTAAAATTAATAAGCTAACAAAGGTGACAAGATGTAATAATAGCAATAATAATACTAGGTTCATCTAAAAGAAGGCAAAAAAAGAGGAAGAGGGAGCAATGAACTAATGGCTTGAATAGAAAACAATAACAACATTAAAGATTTAAACTTTGTCATATAAAAAAATCACCTTAACTAAAAAGGACCTAAATAAACATACTAATTAAAAGGCAGAGATTGTCAGATTAGATGGAAAAGCAAGACCTTAACTGTTTAATCCTAGAAGAAACTTGCTTAAAATATAAAGAGCAAATGTTAAATGTAAAAAAAAAAAACCAAACAAACTTAAAAAGCTGAAGTGAGAATCACCAGGATATCACTAATCAAAATAAAGTAAGAGTGACTATGTTACTCCTCAGTCTTGTACATTTTTCAGACCTCTCTTTAATAAGATAAAGGAAAGGAAAGTGAAGTCGCTCAGTCTTGTCCGACTCTTTGCAACTGCATGGACTGTAGCCTACCAGGTTCCTCTGTCCATGGGATTTTTCAGGCAATAGTACTGGAGTGGATTGCCATTTCCTTCTCTAGCGTATCTTCCCCACCCAGAGATGGAACCCAGGTCTCCTGCATTGTAGACAGACACTTTACCCTCTGAGCCACCAGGGAAGTCCATTTAATAAGATAACTCCTATTCATTTCCCCTAATACAGTTGAAGAATTGCCAGTTCTAGAAGGCTTCTTTGGACTGCTCTTCTCCACAATTCCACTCTACCCTATGCACACACACATACATACACATCTACATATACACCATGTAGCCACAGGCTGACTTGCATGTACTTCTTTTATCTTCCCATAGAACCCTGGACCTGCATCACTGCCATGACCATTCTGCATGTACTTATCTGTTTACTTACGTGTGTATCCTCTATTAGAACATCATGAGGGTAGAATCAATCGTATGTACTTTTGTATCCCCAAGATCTAATTCAGTGTCTAAAATAAAATAAGTTCATGATAATGTGCTATTGATTAAATAAAAGCACATACACATGAGTAAATAGTGAAGTCTCACATTTTTATCATATTCAACATGTTTCATTTAATATGTTTAATTTTTAAGAGAACCCCATTTTTAGGGGGACTTGAAAGTAAGATTCTTAAGAATCTTGTGGATGGTGTTTGCTATCTCCTAGTCCCTCTAGGTGGAGAAGGCAATGGCAAGCCACTCCAGTACTCTTGCCTAGAAAATCTCATAGATGGAAGAGCCTGGTAGGCTACAGTCCATGTGGTCGCTAAAAGTCAGATGCGACTGAACGACTTCACTTTCACTTTTCACTTTCATGCATTGGAGAAGGAAATGGCAACCCACTCCAGTATTCTTGCCTGGAAAATCCCAGGGATGGGGGAGCCTAGCGGGCTGCTGTCTATGGGATTGCACAGAGTCGGACACGACTGAAGCGACTTAGCAGCAGCAGCAGCAGCAGCAGTCCCACTAGCTGAGAAAGAGAAGTTGGAGTCTTAGCAAATTCTTACTTGAAATGGAAAGCTGAATTTTTCTCTAGCTGATTGCAGAACTGTGTCTTCCAAGCACATTCACCCTTCAGTGTTGACCTTCAGTGTCCTGTGTGCTCGCCTGCAATTTTCTTGGGGCTTCCAGCCACTTGGTTGCTATGTTGTGATTAGTTACTTCAGGATGTTCCTCTTCTTCAGGACTAGAGGGTTTGCTCTGTCTGTGGGCAACTCCTCTCGGCTTTGGGAGCCAACAGGGGAGGGAGGTGAGCTGACATTGTGAAGGTTTCCCTTTGGTAAAATAGTCACTTTTGATTGACTCTTTCTAGAAAAATGGACAAGAGCTATAACGCAAGAGTAACCTGATCCAACCAAATTTAGGCCCAAGAGTTTCACTTGTGGTGGTTGAGGTTCCAGAATCTCACCATAATAGGATTGGTTATAATTCTGTTGAATGATTCACAGGGTGATAATAACATAGTGCATAGGTGGGTTTTGGCCAGTTTTAAGAGTTCAGATTCCTTGCAGATACAATCCTAGTGATTCTCCAAGCATACCCACATCATAGAGGAAAGCATTACACCTATGCTCACAGGTGGGTACTTGAATTTGTTTCACTGCCTGGGAGCAGGAAGACATCCAATACATACTAAGAAAGAGAAATCTGTTCTGGTTTAACTGTAGGTCTACAGTGCCTTTTAACCTCCCAGGAGTGGAGTCACTCAGCCACAATGTAAGACCGTTTATTATTATTATATTATTAATGTTATTAGCTAAGTATGATGATTTAGGATTCTAAATTCATTTCTCTGTATGTGTAACTAATCTGAGTATGGGGGCCTAAATCTGTCTGTGTATAACTAATGTGAAATTTTCCTTGAGATGAAATGTTTTGAATTTTCTGTTTTCATCTGTAGAGTGCTGTTTCCATCCTCTCTAAACCTCCCCAGCACATAGATCATGTTACTTTCTCCCATTTACCACCCTGAATGACACTTTTTCTCTTTGGATAGAACCAAATTAAGTTCTTCCTTGAAGAATTCCTAGACTAAATGTTCTAACTCCACCTTTAGACAAAAATATAAAAAAAGCAGTTTTGTGTCTAAAATTTTTTCCTTCCCTGGTAGGCTCACCTCTCCCTGCCCCCCCCTTCTCCCCATATCCAATTGTCTGTAGGGCATCAATCTCTGTTATCCCATGCTCCATTCATCTTAATAGACTATCCTTGGCTCACAATGATGCAACATGCTATTTTCCCAAATTGCATCAACAGTTTAGCAAAAATTAGGTGTATGATGAATGATCAGATCTTTATGGTCATGTTTTAACCATCAGCCAGCAAGAAAGGAAAATTTTTTTCATCTAAGACTTCTTGCCTCACCTGTTTAGGATATCAGCCCCCATGAACAAAAACATAAACCTCTTACTTTCAACTCAGATTGACAAAATACCTCAAACTCCCTGTAGAACTTTTTCTTGGGCCCAATTTCTTTCCTTTCTAGCTCAGTTGGTAAAGAATCTGCTGCAGTTCAGGAGACCCGGATTCAATTCCTGGGTCGGAAAGATCCCCCGGAGGAGGAAATGGCAACTCACTCAGTATTCTTGCCTGGAGAATCCCATGGACAGAGGAACCTGGCAAGCTATAGTCCATGGGGTCACAGGAGTTAGACACACTAAACCACCACCACCATTATCAAAACTATCATCTCATCCACACATCAACCTAATTTCTTTACACTAATCTCTATCTCATTCCACAGATAACTAAGTATAATGTAAGAATTCTGAATGACAATATGCAATAAGAATATACCGTGATCTAGTGTTAAATCTGGCATTGGTGAGGATGGATAGAAAGCATGTATTCACATATTGTTCTCAATGGTATGGTTTTAGATGTGAAAACTAGATCTACTATTTCAATTCGTTTCCATCATAAAGTCATCCAAAGATGAAGCTGATACCAGGGAATGCCGAGCAAACCAATGAAAAGAAACCGAGTCTTTGATGACATTCTTGATTCTCTGTTTCAAACCAACCCTGAGTTCACACCACCTATGTTCTTCCCAAGTAATAAACCTCTACATCTTTTTTACATTTTTGATCAGATTATATGATAATCACTTCTCAAGTTAGTCTAAATTATAAACATATTATGGAATATGGTACAGCTTGTAAAAAGAATAAGGTGAATCTGTATGTACTGATATGACTAGAAGGCATGATAAGTTGCTATATTAAAAAGTCAAGATGCAGAACACTAATACTGTACTATTTGTATATAAAAGTGATTATGAACTTTATATATTCATGTGTTTATACACATATATCCTTGTACATGCAAATATTATTTCTGTATATTATATAGAAATAAAAATAAGATAAAGTTAACTATTGATATAGGAATAAGAAGTTGGAAATGGAGAAGAGGACAGACTTTTATACACTTCTAAATTGTTGGGATTTTTTTGCCTTAAAGATGAGAATAACAAGTAATGAAAAATTTGTAAATTCTCATTGTGTTAGATAATGCTAGAAGTGGATATGATACCACTAGCCTTCAAGGAACTCATTGTCAAGAGGAGATAAAGATATATAGACAAATGCAATAACATGTTTACTGAAAGTATCAAGATAATGTTAAGAAGATGGGTGCTTCATTTTGCCTGGAAAAGTCCAAGAACATTTCCAGAAGAAGTTATGCTTAAACAAAAGAATAAAATGGCAAAAGGACTTTAACAAATTGACTAAATGAGGATGGGGTGGGGATTTCATGCACAAGTAACAACACTTTTAAGCATATAGAGTGATAGAATGTAGTTCCTTGTATCTTTCAGAACTGTGAGTAATTTGACAATTCTGGAGAAGCCAGGGGAAGGAAAATGAGGACAAAGCAGCAGGGAGAGACTAGATGATAACAAGCTTATTTGCCATGTTAAGAAGCTTGGGTCTTATATTTTCAGCACCTGGAAACAATTTGCCAAGGCTGAAGATTCTATTAATTTCTTAGAATAATTTTTAAACAGATATGAAATATCATAATAAAGAATATAGGAGGTAATATAACAAAGCTCAGGAACTCTTCACCCAATTTTGTTGATCTTAATATCACTGCAGATGGTGATTACAGCCATGAAATTAAAAGACACTTACTCCTTGGAAGGAAAGTTATGACCAACCTAGATAGCATATTCAAAAGCAGAGACATTACTTTGCCAACAAAGTCTGTCTAGTCAAGGCTATGGTTTTTCCAGTGGTCATGTACAGATGTGAAAGTTGGACTGTGAAGAAAGCTGAGTGCCAAAGAACTGATGCTTTTGAACTGTGGTGTTGGAAAAGACTCTTGAGAGTCCCTTGGACTGCAAGGAGATCCAACCAGTCCATCCTAAAGGAGACCAGTCCTGGGTGTTCTTTGGAAGGACTGATGCTAAAGCTGAAATTCCAATACTTTGGTCACCTCATGGGAAGAGTTGACTCATTGGAAAAGACTCTGATGCTGGGAGGGATTGGGGGCAGGAGGAGAAGGGGACAACAGAGGATGAGATGGCTGGATGGCATCACCGACTCAATGGACATGAGTTTGTGTAAACTCCAGGAGTTGGTGATGGACAGGGAGGCCTGGAATGCTGCAATTCATGGGGTTGCAAAGAGTCAGACACGACTGAGCGACTGAACTGAACTGAACTGAATATTTACTACCTAATTTTTAAACGGAAATAAAGTATTTCAAATTTTAAAGCTCACATAGTACCCTTTCTTTATCACAACACCATTGCCTACAAAGGAAAGCATACCTATACTTTATAAGTCAATTTTAATAGAAGGAACAGAACACTCAAATGTGCTATAACCATTGTTGGTTTTTTTTTAACCCTTAATTCAGCCTGTTCACATCTTATTGTACACTGGACAAACTAAACATAACCATGCAAATAAAAAGCTGTGGTCATCATGTAGTTTTTCCACATATTACTCTTTCTTTTAATATTACACTCTTTAGAATCAAATGATATGTCTGCTCTATCTGATACCACCTAAAAGTTACCAAAAGACTTACCCATTGTTCCAAGATGTTGTATCTCTTTAAATTTTGCTGTCAGTTGCATAACATTCCCTTACATATGTTTTTTAAGCATTAGACACTGACTTGATATTGGAAAAGGGACATGATGATATGAAAACTTATTTTCAAAATAAGGATCAAGAAAAGTGATCATAAGAATCTTTGATTTAAAGTCACCAAAGGTATATTTCTCCATCTATTAGTGTCCTCTTTGATTTCTTTCATCAGTGTTTTATAGTTTTCTATATATAGGTCTTTAGTTTCTTTAGGTAGATACATTCCTAAGTATTTTATTCTTTTCATTGCATGGAAACAACCTAGATGTCCATCAGCAGATGAATGGATAAGAAAGCTGTGGTACATATACACAATGGAGTATTACTCAGCCATTAAAAAGAATACATTTGAATCAGTTCTAATGAGATGGATGAAACTGGAGCCGATTATACAGAGTGAAGTAAGCCAGAAAGAAAAACACCAATACAGTATACTAACACATATATATGGAATTTAGAAAGACAGTAATGATGACCCTGTATGTGAGACAGCAAAAGAGACACAGATGTGTAGAATGGACTTTTGGACTCTGAGGGAGAGAGAGGGAGAGGGTGGGATGATTTGGGAGGATGACATTGAAACATGTATACTATCATGTAAGAAATGAATCACCAGTCTATGTTTGATACAGGATACAGGATGCTTGGGGCTGGTGCACAGGGATGATCCAGAGAGATGATATGGGATGGGAGGTGGGAGACGGGTTCATGGTTGGGAACTCATGTACCCCCATGGCGGATTCATGTCAATGTATGGCAAAACCAATACAGTATTTTAAAGTAAAATAAAGTAAAAATAAAAATAAAAAAATAAAGTCACCAAAGGGGGACTTCCCACTGTCCAGTGGTTAAGACCCCACACTTCCAATGCAGGGGGCATGGATTTGATCCCTGGTCAGGGAGCTAAGATCCCACATGCTGCACAGCATGCCAAATAAGTAAATTAATTAAAACACGTTAAATAAAAGTATTTTTAGAATTTTAAGTCACCAAACATTTTCTGAGTTCAGCTTTTATTTACATCATTGGTGAGCAGTAACGTGTGTTGAGTGGGTGGGTATGTGTGTGCACCTGCATACAGAATAAGCTGTTGGGGTTTCACTCTCTGGTTCATGAGAAGGAAGACCAACAAAGTGGTTCTTAGATGACAAGCAGCTCTACCATGTGCCACCACTTTATGAAATGAAGATTTGAATGATACCCAAGAAGCTAGCAACTTCTACACAAGTACAGAGCGTTCTGCATGCTCCATGACCTACACTACAGAAAAGATATACTTTTTAACACTTCTTTAATGCACTTCATATTATTTGCTCTGTGTCGATTAATATTCATGAGGCTTAAATTCAATTACATGTTTACTAGAAAAAGAGAACTTTAACAAGTACAAAAAGACATTAACGTTTACTGAACATCCTACATATTTAAGAGGATGCTATACAACTTGTAACAAAATTTAAAGAGATACAACATCTTGGAACAATATGTGAGTTTTTTGGTAACTATCAAGTGGTAGCAAGGACTTAACAAACCCAGTCTAAAGCCACTTTAAATAATTTTGAAAATGAATACACATGCCATATTTTCTAGATTAGTGCTGCTGCTGCTACTGCTGCCAAGTCGCTTCAGTCGTGTCTGACTCTGTGAGACCAAATAGATGACAGCCCACCAGGCTCTGCCGTCCCTGGTATTCTCCAGGCAAGAACACTGGAGTGGGTTTCCATTTCCTTCTCCAATGCAGGAAAGTGAAATCACTCAGTCGCGTCTAACTCCTAGCGACCTCATGGACTGCAACCTACCAGGCTCCTCTGTCCATGGGATTTGCCAGGCAAGATTAGTGCTAAAGATTTTTAAATTCCTGTACATTCTGTTTATAACCATATTTTGAAATCCCACTGTCTCAAGATAATCATCTTTATTCTTTTTTAGTTACTCAAGAATTTCCCTATTCTATGACACATCAAAAATTCACCCATTCAACTGCCCTTCAAAATTCAAAACTCAAAGATTATCTTTTCTTCTTTTTTTTTTCCTAATTTTTCAACAACAAAGAAAAGAACTAGAGTTTTAGCATGTCTTCTTTCAAAGAAATCTTGAAAAAGAAAACAGAGCAATGTGAAAATAGCGTAGATCTTTTTCTATTTGGTGATTGACCTGACCTGCTCCTTTTATCCAAATATTGCATCTCATCCAATCATTCCAGTCCAAATAGAATCAGCTTCTTCTCAACAAGCACATTCATAATTGGATACAATTGTTCTGCTTTAAAAATCCCATAACTCCTTCCCTAATCCAGTATTTCAAACCTCACTTAACCAATACAAACAATTTAATTAATCAGAAATTATTTACAACTAAATAAAAGGAAAGTAATTAACCATCCAGTCTTTGAATAAATAACTTAAACTATATTAATACTATAAATATTTATATTAGTACATAAATGTAAAACTATACTTATAAAGTAATACTCAATATAGTCTGTTAATTATATATAAATAGACTGCAGCCATGAAATTAAAAGACGGTTACTCCTTGGAAGAAAAGTTATGACTAACCTAGATACCATATTCAAAAGAAGAGACATTATTTTGCCAAGGTCCGTCTAGTCAAGGCTATGGTTTTTCCTGTGGTCATGTATGGATGTGAGAGTTGGACTATAAAGAAAGCTGAGTGCCAAAGAATTGATGCTTTTGAACTGTGGTGTTGGAGAGGACTCTTGAGAGTCCCTTGGACTGCAAGGAGATCCAAACAGTCCATTTTAAATGAGATCAGTCCTGGGTGTTCTTTGGAAGGATTGTCTAAAGCTGAAATTCCAATACTTTGGCCACCTCATGCGAATAGTTGACTCATTGGAAAAGACTTTGATGCTGGGAGGGATTGTGGGCAGGAAGAGAAGGGGAGGACAGAGGATGAGATGGCTGGATAGCATCACTGACTTGGTGGACGTGAATCTGAGTGAACTCCGGGAGTTGGTGATGGACAGGGAGGCCTGGCATGCTGCAATTCATGGGGTCAAAAGAGTCAGACACGACTGAGCAACTGAACTGAATTGAAGAATATTTATAAAATAACATCTTAACATGTTACACATATTACTTGATAAATAATTTTTATTAAATGTAGAATATTTTTGGATATATATTTCTCATTAATCCAACATTCACCTTAGAATTTCAAGAATCCAAAAGTCAAATAATTTAGGATAGCAGAAAGCATAGTTTTGCCTTTCTTTTATTCAGACTATTGAGTTGGAGACTATTTCAAAGAGAATGAAAAAGTCACCCGGAAGTGCTGTCAAAATGGATTGAAAAGTTTAGACTTTGTAAGGAGGGAGACCAGTTAGGAGGTTATGGCTGTAATCCAGGTAAATGCCAATTGGGCCTCAGGTGACATGTTGGCAGTTAGAAGGGAGAAATGGAGATTGCTATAAAAGACATTTTGAAAGAAGAAATAAGTTTAGGAGACCATTTGAAAATAGGGCATGGAAGGAAAGGGAGTCTCAAAGATACTCTAAGATTTTGGAATGGGAAACTTGAGGAGCTGTAGGTGCCAAACTTGAGGAATTGTAAGTGCCATTAACTGATAATGGGATTCCCTGTTGGCTGAGATGGTAATGCGTCTGCCCGCAATGCAGGAGACCTGGGTTCAGTCCCTGGGCTGAGAAGATCCCCTGGAGAAGGAAATGGCAACCCACTCCAGTACTCTTGCCTAGAAAATTCAATGGATGGAGGAGCCTGGTGGGCTACAGTCCATGGGGTCGCAAAGAGTCAGACATGACTGAAGGACTTCACTTATTAACTGATAAAGAGAAGCTGTGAGCAAGTGTCAGTTTCAAGGAAAGAAGTTAAATTCAATTCTGGAGCTACTGAGTTTCAAAATCTCTATGAAGTGAATAACATTATTATTACAGTTTTACAAATGAGGAATAGGATGCAGTAAGAAATTTTGGCCAAGGTCACACAACTAGTGAAGTGAGAGAGCCAGAATTTGAATACCTGCAGTTTTCTTTCTTATTAGCCCAGTGAAATTTTAAATCCTTGGAGTGTCACAGATCTGTCTTTTTCTTTGGAAGCAACCATAGGTGGTAAAAAAAAAAAAAAAAGTAATTGATGTCTGTTCTTTGTCAGCCCAGAATGTTTGTGTTTTCTTAAAGACCTAATACCTGGTTTTCTGACCTAAATTGTCCACTTATTGTAATCCAACTCCTAGGATCACTGATTGGTCCAAGGATGAGCACCGAATCCAGGTTAAACCAATCACTGCATTTCCTTAAAAACTTTTAGCTTGAAACCTAGAAGTTTCTTGAAATTGCAAACTTGGGTTTGCCAAATAGCCATGTTTCTAATTCCAAGGAGGGAGCTATGTGATAGAATGGAGCCAGAAATAACGGATCTGAGGCAGGAGAAGTGGAGGACTCCTGGCAGCATTTGAACTTGATTCCACTCATTCTTGAAGCCTAGCTGTATTTCCTACCTCTTGTGGTTTGGTTACATGAGCCAACAGTCTTTTTTCTGCTTAATATGTTTTAAGTCAAGTTTCTATCACTCACTCAATCAGAAGAGTCATGGTTGATAAAACCACACACCACTGGGGGAACTTGAACAACTTATTTAAAATCCCTCAATCAGTTTGCTCATTTGCAAATGGGAGAAGCAGCCATGCACTTTACAGGATTTTTCAGAAGATAAAATGATATAGGTGAAAAATTTGCCGTTTCTTACTTAAAACTCAGTATATTACCTTAAAAAGCACTAATCATGTTCTTGGAGCTCTTTCACCGATAAAGTGTTCTCTCTTTTAGAATGAATGGTTGATAACCTAGCACGGGACACACCTCTCTCCCTGGAGCACTGTAGGTTGCCCCTTACAGAGACTCTCAAATCCCTAGTTCACCCATTCTCTCCAGCTGCATTTACCACAGCTTTATATAAGTGGTGAGAGAGAGGGGCAAGTGTCTACTTAATTTCTGTATCCACAGCATACGACATAGTGCATAGTCCTGAAGATTTCCTCAGTAACTCTTCTCTAAAGATTAGAAGCAAGTTGAATTTCCTTAAAAATAGTCATAGGATATGATGGTCTAATCCCCACCATATTAAAAAGTCTCAGTAAGCATTCATTAGTGCTCCAAAATCCACATCAGTGGCTTTTTGTCTGTTAATTGCTATGTTATATTGATTTTGTAAAGTTGCAGATTAATTTCAGCTTTTTTCTCTCCTTCTTTCCTTCCTGCCTCCCTTTCTTCCATCTTCTCCCCCTCCTTTTCTCTTTCTTTCTAGGTCTCTTTCTCTCTCTTTTTTTTCTTTCTGTACATTAGGAGCATATTCTGGATTCAGAGTCCCAGATGCTAGATATTTCTTTCACATTTTGCTCTTTCTTGTGAGCTATTATGACCCCTTGGAACCATTTCTGTTATTACTCAGGTCAGCCAGGAAGAGTTGCTCTAACAAGAGATCAGAAATAAGGCCTTAAGTCAAACATCATGCTCTGATACTTATGAATATTTAAGCTACTTGTCAGCTTTCGGCGTGAGCAATGGCACACAGTTATGAATTTTACCAAGTGCTTTAAGTTTAAAAAAAAAATGATGGCAGGAAAATAAAAACTCTAACCTTTTCCAAGTTTACACTTAATGACTTTGTAAGTGAAGGTATGGAATCTAAAAAAAAAAAAATGCTATGCCTTCTTTAGGTATTAAGAACTGGTATACATAGCATAAGTGTACATTCAATGCTCACCTGTAATGAAGAATGCAAAGTAATTAGGAAGACATAGATTTCAACATTGGTTTCACCCAGTTTAGCAAATGTTGCTAAGATCTTCATACCTAATTTAGCATCTTACTTATAGGAGAGAGGTGGGTGATATTTTCATTATAGGTAAGAAATAGGAATCTAAGAAATTCATTACCTTTAGTGCTTATTATGGACAGTTGCCAGGCATCACTGCATTTCACACTTATCAAGAACTAGAAGATAACAACTTAAATGAGCAGTGTTTTAAATGAAATAGAATTTTTACTCTTTTTGATATTTCTTTTAGATATTTTACTACAAAAATTTTTACTCTTTTTAAATGAGAGAGCATTTCTTTTCCAGAAGTTTTCACAGTGTGTATTATTCTTTTCTTCAATGGGAATGTTTGCTGCCAAATACCTGCTTAGGATATGAAAAGCCAAATTTAACTTTTCTTTAGTACAGCCTGGCAATTAAGCTTTTGTGTTAGAGGAGAGTTGGCTTATTCATTGTAATAATGATTATCATTATGGAAAAGGTTTGTGAAGTATTCAGATCCTACTGGACCATATATATGTTACACAAAAAATAACCCCCATTTTCAGAGAACTTATATCACAAAGGAAATGCCCCAAGTTAGACGCACATATGTACACTGTACAATAATCACCAAAATGTCTATCTTACATTTGCTTTATGTTGACAAGTTCAAAAGATCATAAAAATATATCTACACAGTCATTTGTATATTCTTGTATCAGTCCTCTAAGCATAAACATGCTAATTTATCTCCTATTTTACAGATGTGCGGTTCCTGGTAGTGTACCCAGGGCCACAGAAGTGAAAAAGGTCAATTATCTTTCTACTATTCCATGTATCACATCACTTCTGTGTCTGAACAGGTTTGGTCATAGACAAAGTTGCAAAACTGGTGAAGATTGTCCTATTTGACTCAGCTTCCTATTCTGGAGTTTTCTTTATTGTTATACACTTCACTTTCATGAAGCTCTCTTGACTGTGTCTTCCAACACACAGTCCCTTCACCTCCTAGGTGTTCCTTACTCCCTTTCACAGATTTTTTCCCCTCACCCACCTAACATGCTGGTGTTCCTTGGGATTCTGTCCTAAACCTGCTCTTGCCTCACTATACTCAATATCCCTGGAGGATATCTCCCATACCTGTAGCTTCCGCTACCACCTGTGTATTGATACCACTCAAATTTGATATTCCCAGTTCAGACTTCTCTCACACTTGCTATCTTTGCCTTATAACCTGCAGTTACTTAACAGATTCCCCAAACTGATCTCAGGTTTCCTTTTCTACATGCTACTCCTCCTGTGTCCCCTGTCTCATTCAGTAACACCACCATCTACCCAGCTGTCCAATCCAAGAGCCTCAGAAACACCTTTGAGCCTTCTTCCTTTCTCACCCTCTCTGTGTAAGTTAACCTCCATATCCGGAGATTTTCTTAAAGAATAAGAACTCCTCAGGGTATATGCCCAGGAGTGGGATTGCTGGGTCATATGGAAGTTCTATTTTTAGCTTTTTAAGGAACCTCCATGCTGCTCTCCCCAGTGGCTCTCCAAGAGAAATGGGATATTTGTATATATATGGCTGAGTCACTAAACTGTACACCAGAAACTGGTACAACATTCTAAAGAAATTATCCTCTATTTTTTAAGATTTTTGTTATTATTCGTTTCATTTCACCATGCAGTGTCTTAGTTGAGATGCTCATGATCTTCAGTATTCATTGTGGTACTCAGGATCTTTAGTTGCAGCATTTGAACTTTTAGTGGCAACATATGGGACCTAGTTCCTCAACCATGGATTGAACCTGGGCCCACTACAGAGGGAGATCAGAGTCTTTAGTCACTGGACCACTGGGGAAGTCCCTAATTACAGTCCAATTAAAAAAAAGGAAAGAACTTTTCTGCCCGTTTTTCTTTCAGTTTTCATTGCCATTGCCTGTTTTCCATCCTGTCCATCTCACTAGAACTTATTATTATAGCCACTTAATATAAATATTTCCTTGTGTTTCCCTACTCAGGCTCTTACTCAAGGCATTCTATTCTACCCCCACCTGAAAAACCCCCTTCTAATCACAGTCAGGAAATCAAGGAGGGTGATATTCAAACTGTTTTCCTCTTTTCCAAGCTATCGAGTCTGTATCCTCATCACGGTCCATGTCACCTTTCAAAGCTTGCGTGTGTTTATATCATCTGCCTCCCTATACCTCATCAAGGCAGGAGGACCTGGCGAGAGCAGCCGCCCAGCCAAGTGCTCAAGCAGCAGAAGCTATTTAAGCCGCCTGAGTCTTGGCAGCTACTGCCCTGACTCAGCCATGTTCCCCAGTTAAACAGTTACAACATTCTTTAAAGAGCCCTTGTTCTCAATTTGTTTGAATTGCATGCTATCTAGTCTTTAATGCAATCCAGAAGAGAGACAGCAGAAATAAATACAACAGCTAAATCCATGGAAGCACAAAAACATCTCCATGTGAAGTAACAAGTTAATAATCTTTGGCTCTTTCAGTTCAGTTCAGTTCAGTTCAGTTGCTCAGTTGTGTTTGACTGCTTGCGATCCCATGAATCGCAGCATGCCAAGCCTCCCTGTCCATCAGCAACATCCGGAGTTTACTCAAACTCACGTCCATCAAGTTGGTGATGCCATCCAGCCATCTCATCCTCCGTTGTCCCCTTCTCCTCTGGCCCCCAATCCCTCCCAGCATCAGGGTCTTTTCCAATGAGTCAACTCTTCACATCAGGTGGCCAAAGTATTGGAGTTTCAGCTTTAGCATCAGTCCTTCCAAGAACACCCAGGAATGATCTCCTTTGGGATGGACTGGTTGGATCTCCTTGCAGTCCAAGGGACTCTCAAGAGCCTTCTCCAACACCACAGTTCAAAAGCATCAATTCTTCAGCCCTCAGCTTTCTTTATAGTCCAACTCTCACATCCATATATGACTACTGGAAAAACCATAGCCTTGACTAGACAGACCTTTGTTGGCAAAGTAATGTCTCTGCTTTTCAATATACTGTCTAGGTTGGTCATAACTTTTCTTCCAAGGAGTAAGCATCTTTCAATTTTATGGCTGTAGTCACCATCTGCAGTGATTTTGGAGCCCCCCAAAATAAAGTCTGACACTGTTTCCACTGTTTTCTGATCTATTTGCCATCAAGTGATGGGACCAGATGCCATGATCTTTGTTTTCTGAATGTTGAGCTTTAAGCCAACTTTTTCACACTTATCTTTTACTTTCATCAAGAGGCTCTTTAGTTCTTCACTTTCTGCCATAAGAGTGGTGTCATCTGCATACCTGAGGTTATTGATATTTCTCCCAGCCATCTTGATTCCAGCTTGTGCTTCATCCGGCCTGCATTTCTCATGATGTGCTCTGCATATAAGTTAAAAGAGCAGGGTGACAATATACAGCCTTGACATACTCCTTTTCCTATTTGGAACCAGTCTGTTGTTTCCTGTCCGGTTCTAACTGTTGCTTCCTGACCTTCATACAGATTTCTCAAGAGGCAGGTGAGGTAGTCTGGTATTTCCATCTCTTTCAGAATTTTCCATAGTTTGTAGTGATCCAGTCAAAGGCTTTGGCATAATTAATACAGCAGAAATAGATGTTTTTTTGGAACTTGCTTACTCCTTGGAAGGAAAGTTATGACCAACCTAGATAGCATATTAAAGAGCAGAGATGTTACTTTGCCCACAAAGGTCCATCTAATGAAGGCTATGGTTTTTCCAGTGGTCATGTATGGGTGTGAGAGTTGGACTGTGAAGAGAGCTGAGTGCCAAAGAATTGATGCTTTTGAACTGTGGTGTTGGAGAAGGCTCTTGAGAGTCCCTTGGACTGCAAGGAGATCCAACAAGTCCGTCCTAAAGGAGATCATTCCTGGGTGTTCTTGGAAGGACTGATGCTAAAGCTGAAACTCCAATACTTTGGCCACCTGATGTGAAGAGTCGACTCATTGGAAAAGACCCTGATGACAGGAGGGATTGGGGGCAGGAGGAGAAGGGGACAACAGAGGATGAGATGGCTGGATGGCATTACTGACTCGATGGACATGAGTTTAGGTGAACTCCGGGAGTTGGTGATGGACAGGGAGGCCTGGAGAGCTGCAATTCAGGGGATCACAAAGAGTCGGATACAACTGAGTGACGGAACTGAACTGAACTGAACTAAGCATGGCAAGGCCCATGAGAACCAGAACCAGTTTCCCCCACAGTCAGTCTCT
Organism: Ovis canadensis; assembly: GCF_042477335.2. Classification (NCBI taxonomy): domain Eukaryota; kingdom Metazoa; phylum Chordata; class Mammalia; order Artiodactyla; family Bovidae; genus Ovis; species Ovis canadensis. Next base: position 58,200,026 of record NC_091246.1, on the reverse strand, counting down.
CCCATCTGGAAGCTTCCATAATCCTCTTATCTTTCTCCATCAGAGGGCAGACAGACTGAAAAACACAATCACAGAAAACTAACCAATTTAATCACATGTACCACAGCCTTGTCTAACTCTATGAAACTATGAGCCATGATGTGTAGGGCCCCCCAAGACACACAGGACATGGTGGAAAGGTCTGACAGAATGTGGTCCACTGGAGAAGGGAATGGCAAACCACTTCAGTATTCTTGCCTTGAGAACCCCATGAACAGTATGTAAAGGGAAAAAGATAGGACACTGAAAGAGGAACTCCCCAGGTCAGTAGGTGCCCAATATGCTACTGGAGATCAGTGGAGAAACAACTCCAGAGAGAATGAAGAGATGGAGCCAAAGCAAAAACAATACCCAGTTGTGGATGTGACTGGTGATGGAAGCAAGGTCCATTGCTGTAATGAGCAATATTGCATAAGAACCTGGAATGTCAGGTCTATGAATCAAGGCAAATTGGAAGTGGTCATACAGGAGATGGCAAGAGTAAACATCGACATTCTAGGAATCAATGAACTAAAATGGACTGGAATGGATGAATTTAACTCAGATGACTATTATATCTACTACTGTGGGCAGGAATCCCTTAGAAGAAATGGAGTAGCCATCATGGTCAACAAAAGAGTCTGAAATGCAGTACTTGGATGCAGTCTCAGAAATGAAAGAATGATCTCTGTTCATTTCCAAGGCAAACCATTCAATATCAAGGTAATCCAAGTCTATGCCCCAACCAATAATGCTGAAGAACCTGAAGTTCAATGGTTCTATGAAGACCTACAAGACCTTCTAGAACTAACACCCAAAAAAGATGTCCTTTTCATTATAGGGGACTGGAATGCAAAAGTAGGAAGTCAAGAAACACCTGGAGTAACAGGCAAATTTGGCACTGGAGTATAGAATAAGCAGGGCAAAGGCTAATAGAGTTTTGCCAAGAGAACACACTGGTCATAGCAAACACCCTCTTCCAACAACACAAGAGAAGACCCTACACATGGACATCACCAGATGGTCAACACCAAAATCAGATTGATTATGTTTTTTGCAGCCAAAGATGGAGAAGCTCTATACAGTCAGCAAAAACAAGACCGGGAGCTGACTGTGGCTCAGATCATCAGCTCCTTATTGCCAAATTTAATTGGCTCTTTATCTCGCTGTTACACCCATGATACTATCTGTACTTCATTCCCCAAACTTGCCCTTGTGGGTGGGAGAGTTCTGGTGAGAGATTGTGTAGTAAAGCAGCAATACAAGATACACGCAGAGCCTCACCCTTTTTTTCTGACTTTTGTTTCTCCAAATAGTGTCTTCTTGTTTCTTAATGTGGACTTGCTTGATAAACTCATGGGGATTTGAATTCATGTAATTCATTTTTCAATTTTTGATCCCCATAGAGTTGTAAGAGTCTAAGCTAAAACTTTCAATGAGTAGCACAGATTCTTCGATTGTTAGCACTGAAAGAAATCCTACAGATAGACTTATTCAACTCATTATTGAGAAAAACAAGGCTCGAAGCAGGGAAGCCATGGGTCTGCAGTCACATAGTTAGTGGATAGCAATCAACACTTAAATAATACTTGTGTTGGTTTCACTCTACTTGAGTCAGTGCCCTTTCTGAACTCTCAAATAAATTTGGCATACTAAAAACAAATTGGTTTGCACAGAAAGCACCATGATGCAGTGGGTAAGAATGGACAGTATAGTCAGACCAACTCAATTTAAATGCTAACAGTCTGACTCTTGCTCAAATTAGTTAAACTCAAAGTTCACTTTTGCCACGTGTGAAATGGATGTATAATTAACCAGCTTATGAAATTGTTATGAGGATTAAAGAAAGCATGTCTGTAAAACACTAACATTTAACATAGTATACTTTTTTATCTTTTACTCAAAATAGAAAAAAAAAAAAGACCAATAATGTAATGATTGGTTTACCGTCTTTGTCTTAACTCTAAGAGAAAACAAACACACAACTGTTGGCTTTAAGGAGTATTCACAAAAGTGAAGATGCAAGCATGTCATTTAATCTCTCCTTCCTTTAGATAAAATAGAAATTAAGGGAAGTAGGCTTCGTACCCCCACAGATTAGCTCCAATCCAGAATGACTTGTCCACGTAATCACAGTTTAAAAGATAGTTTAAGGTTGTTAGTTAATAGAATATGTATATTCTACACTGTAGTTATAAATCATATGATTAACAAAGTTTCAGGATATAAATGTCCAGTAATAAGAGACAACTCTGTTCATCAGAGGAAAAGCATGACAGAGGGGGAGGGAGATAAAGAGGGCAAAGCCTAGTAGATGAGATGCAACAGACTGTTGGCTGAAGTTTGTAGGATAGGAGGGGGGCCTGATTTAGTAGTAAAAGCGCATTTATGTGTGGGAGAAATTATTACATATATTAAGGTTAAGCAATTTGTTTCCTTGACAGCAGCTGAAATATTCTCAGTTGAAATGCATTAAAAAACTATTGCGTAACTGGAGGTTTATCTTCTGTCTTCCCTTATCTTCCCAATCAGCACACTCAACAATTACCCCCTTTGCTCCAAGGCACTCCCACCCTAAAGATTTCACCCATAAATCAGGGAGCAGTTTTAAATATGTGATTTGCTACTTTCTGTTGCAGTAGGACATACCAACAGGACGTAATCTCCACATGAGGTTTTTGTGAAAACTGTGAGCCAATCCATTTAAAATATGTACTTTCCCCCAGTCTGCCTTACAGCAAGACAGTACAACGAAGAAACTAATTGTTTACGAAGTTGCCAAGGGAAGAAACTAGTAAGAGCGAACAGAATGGTGCCTCTAGGGTGTGGATGAGCACTGCTGTGAGGAGACTGTGTGAGTGTGCGTGTGTGTATGCGCGTGCTTTAAATAAATCAATATTTAGAAATGAGGACTATTCTTTTCTTAGCTTGGCTATCACCAGACTTTTAAGAACTTCAGACCAGAAGACTCTTTATCATGTTTCTCACTTAGAACTAGAGGGCTGTTAAAAGAATGTCTACTTCACTGATTTTCCAACCGCATTCAGAAGAGCCCAGATGTTTCACAGAGAGATGAGCAGGTTGACCCTCACACACACACACACACACACACACACGCACACACACACACGCACACACACACACTGGATTTGTGTTGCAGATGGACTCACTAACAAATCAAAGATATGCAAGCAAGCACTTGTGACTTCAAAAAAACGATCATTTTTATGTCAAACGTGACTTAAGAAAACACCTCTGACTTTCAAATTATTTGTATTCTAGGCCATCATAAGGAATAATTCCATTGCACCAGTTCTAGGTAGTCAAGTCCCAGAGCACTCATGTGAGGGGCTCTCATTTCTGGTTAATAAAAGTAGGAATCAGCATGCTGCCTGTCCCGTGGCACTCAGCTCCATCTCACTCCTCAGTCAGGCTCCCTATATTCTCACCAATATACCTATCTGGGCCTCGTGGTCCCCAAGGTCTTTTATAGATTCAAGCACCAGGCTTTCACTCTGAACCACTTACAGACACTTTTCTGATAATCACAGATTTTTTCATCTAAAGCACAAGTGATCACCCTAGTAACACAACTAATTTTTCAGAGAGAGTGTACAAACTTCATGTCCCAAAATGGGAGTGATGATCATCATTTGGGTGATGGTGACATGCCTCATGGGGCCATTCCCTGGTAACATATTATGTACACCATTGTCTATTAACAATCCTATTGTGTGCTGTTGTTACAACCTAGGATACTTTTTGTCCTTGTTGACTCACAAGCTTCTTGTGAAGAGGGGTGCCCTAAGAAAGCATCTAAGCAAACATTAGTTAAATATACATGAACGGAGAACTGTTTATTTGAGGGTTATTAAAATTTAGTTGATGAAAAAGTTCCTATTCCACTAAAAGTCCAAAGTTGATTAATACTAATGAGTTCTTCTTATAGGAAACTAAAGTGCTGATTGCTGGAGCTAATTCTCAGTGAAACAGCTTTTAAATGACATCAGAGATTAAGGGTTCTGGTGCTTGGCTAAGCATTCAGAGTTACCAGCCCCCTCTTCCAAACAGTCAAAGAACTGTGGGATGTCCAAGTGATAAAGGATACCTGAATATATATTTGCCAGTCAGTTTTCCTTTTTGTTCTTTGCTTTTTAATTGGAGTGTAGTTGCTTTACAATGGTGCATTAATTTCTTCTCTACAACAACGTGAATCAGCTGTATGTATACATATATCCCCTCCTTCTTGAGGCTTACTCTCACCCCCAACCCCCATCCCACCCCTCTAGGTATTCACAGAGACCAAGCTGAGCTCCCACAGCTTCCCGCTAGCTAGCTATTTTACACATTAGCCAGTAAGTTTTCTAAAGCACAGATCAATGACAAAAGAATGCTGGCATCCCAACTTGATTCTAGATTTATGGCACTACCTAGCTATGTGAGTACAGCCTCTTTAGATGCCAGTCTTTCCAGAAAACAAATTCACACTGGGCAATCATGTGAGTATCAGTGAATTTTAACTGCCCAACATCAGTTGTTTTTGATAATAGCACCCGGCTACCCCTTGGAGAAACTCCTTTCCCTCAAGCCCTGTCACTTGGCAGGGGTGGGGCTCATCCTTCTGCTGAGGGTTGGCAGTTAGCATCATGTCCCAGTGGGTGGTTGGCACAGTCTCCTTGACCCGGTCTCTGCCCAGGAGAACCAGGGTGAGTTTTTTTCCCCTGCTTCTATGGTTTTACTGGGAGGATAGGGGCCTGTAGCTGCTGAAGTCTTCATGAGAAGAAAATCTGCATGAGAATGAAGCCACATAAAAGGAAAGAAAAGCTACCAGATCTGGAGAGAGTCTTAATGCCATCATCAGAGGCCCTGGATCCAGTGTCATTAGGCAAGAGAGCCCCTCTTTTTGTTTAAGCTAGTTTAGGTTAGGTCCATTTGTGACCTGAAGAATCCAAAGACAAAAACTTTGGGTCATTTAAAGTGTTCAAATTACACAGCTGTGTGAAGGAAGCATCCGTGATAACAATGATAACAAAGCCACTCAGAAAGACTGAGGAAATTACAAAGTAAAATTTTCTTAGAATAGCCTTTTTAAGAGCTCTCTGGACACTTTTCATTGTTTTTATTCCTTGATGATACCAATAGGCTTTTGCTTTGGAAATAAATCTCTACTTTTTATGAGAGACTGTCCCACTTAATTCAGCTGTATGTTCTTTTGCCCTAAATCATTAAAGGAAGAAAGGGAGTGTAAGAAGGGGAAAGGGCATGGCACCATATTTTTAGCAGCTTTATAAATGTATGTATTAGATTTATTCAATTAATAGTTGTCTTTAACAGGTTGCACAATTTTGTAATTAACTTAAGGTTTCATTCAATTACAATATCATGCCCTCATTAAATATTCTTTAAGAGGATTTTAGTTGAGTAGGAATATTTGAAATGAGGCATGATAAATCTTTTCTCCATAATGAATTGATTCTTTTTTGAGGGACTAATTAAAATCAGTTATAAAGGAGAGATATGCAGTAGAAGAGTACTATCTGAGGTAAGGTTAAAGAGTAACTGCCATGAAATGAAATACATTCTGAAGGCAACTTCTTAATGAAGAATTTTCCAACTTACATGAACCAACAAGAAGTTCATTAATCAAAGAAACTATACTCCTCTTTCTTCCATCCCTCCTTTTAAATAAGGAAATTGGCTTCATTCCTCTTCCAAAACAAACCTGTGTTTTTGCTGAGAACCTGGACACTCTAGAATACAAAATTGCCATAAATTAGCTTGCTTAAATCCAGAGGCTTCATTCTTAGAAAGACATAGTAAAGATGGTATAGAAAAAAAGAAGACACAGGAATGGTGAGAGAGCTGAACTTTCAAAGTAAGGGAAACATTCTTTCAAATTTAATTCACAAACTGGGAATGGAAATGTCATTGCCTCACTCAGAGGGTTAATCACTTTCTAATTTGAACTGGCAAATTTTATAATGACACTGTAAAATTAGCAGCATTTTATTGTGTTAATTATCTGCAGGATACTACATCATTACTTCTAATAAATGTAAATGGAATTGTGTCTCCTAGGACAATACATAGACAAGGTGAATTTTTATTGGCTATTTACAGGATTCTGGTATAGTCTTTCTTGTTTTTTCATCTCATAAAATACTTTGTGTTGGCTTACCATGCCAATTTCCCTCTATTTTAGTTAATATAATATTGTAAAGGTTATTAAAGTTCTCCTTAGCTCACTCGAAGTCATTTTTACTCAAAGCAATGGTGATTATTAAAAACCATGTCAAGTGTCAACCCAATCAAGACTGAGAAACACAGTCCTGGTATAAGAATTTTTTTAAAACGTAACCTTTCCTTTTAAAAGCATTAAAATCGTGTTGCCCATTCACCTACTTCATTCAACTAGGTACCTACAGACACAATTCTGCAATGGAATGAACTCAAAAAATGTTGAAGTTAGTGTAATTAATTTAAGGTTAAAGTCAGATAAAAAGAAAAAGTTGAATTTTTTCTAAATTATTTTGTGAAAGTTAACAAATATACAGTGCTGTGCCAATCAGAGACAAATATTGTTGGAGACTTCCTCTGAGTGAGTCACCACAAAAGACTGCAAAGGGTGAGAAGAAAAATGAGAGGCAGTTCTCAGCCTAAAAAAGTAACAAACTAAGAGAAAGAGGGAAAGTAAACACAGAAATAAGTGATAAGAGAAAAAAATAGGCAAAACATATATACAAATAAGGAGATATTAAGATTAAAAGGCAACAGGTATTGGTCACATGCTAATTATGGATATCAGAGAAGAAGATGTCATTTAAGATGAGCCTTGGACAGAAAAAGTGGATTTTGATAGCCTGAGATAGGGAGAGTTCAGAGTGATAATGAGTGATAGTTATTTTAACAATAATAATAGCTACCAGTTGAACAACTACCATATGCTAACACATTCTACACACCAACATTCATTATTTTAAAATGAAGTGGCTCAGTCGTGTCCGACTCTTTGAGACACCATGGACTGTAGCCTACCACACTCCTCTGTCCATGGGATTTTCCAGGCAACAGTACTGGAGTGGGTTGCCATTTCCTTCTCCAGAGGATCTTCCTGATCCAGGGATCAAACCCAGGTCTCCCACACTGTAGGCACCAGAGAAGTCCCAAGAGCCTTGCAATGTAAATATGATCCCTGTTTGTAGATGATGCAATTGGAAATAAAGATAGTACATAATGTTACAGAGACAACAAGCAGAGAAGGTCACAGAGACAACAAGCAGAAGAGTCAAAATTCTAACTCATTTCTGTTTAGTGTAAAATGCTACACTGTTTTCAATATAAGATGTTACATCTAAATGCAAAATTTGTCATTAGGTATTTCCACATTGGGTGACCAGTGAGTGTGGTACCATAGTTCTCAGAACAAATCAGAAATGAACTTCTTTCTCCCTGTCTTTCTCCCCCACAAGCATTTTGTTGTTATTCAGTCTCTCAGTCATGTCTGTGTTGTGACCCCATGGACTTCCAGGCTTCCCTGTCCTTTGCCATCTCCCAGAGCTTACTCAAACTCATGTCCATTGAGTTGGTGATGCCTTGCAACCATCTCATCCTCTGTCATCCCCTTCTCTTCTGCCTTCAATCTTTCCCAGCATCAGAGTCTTTTCCAATGAGTTGGCTCTTTGCATCAGGTGGCCAAAGTACTGGCCACCTTAGCTTCAGCCTCAGCATCAGTCCCTCCAATGAATATTCAGGATTGATTTCCTTTAGGATGGACTGATTTGATCTCCTTGCAGTCTGAGGGACTCTCAGAAGTCTTCTCCAACACCACAGTTCAAAAGCATCAGTTCTTCAGTGCTCAGCCTTCTTTATGGTCCAACTCACACATCCATACATGACTACTGGAAAAACCATAGCTTTGACTATGTTGGCAAAATACTATCTCTGCTTTTTAATACATTGTCTAGGTTTGTCATAGCTTTTCTTCCAAGGAGCAAGCATCTTTTAATTTCACAACCATAATACTCATCGATTTCTCATGTTTATAAACAGGAATAAAAATGGGTTTAAGGTAAAGATTATCTCATATAGGACTTCCCTGGTGGCTCAGACAGTAAAGTGTCTGTCTACAGTGTGAGAGACCTGGGTTCGATCCCTGGGTTGGGAAGATTCCCTGGAGAAGGAAATGGCAACCCACTCCAGTACTTCTTGCCTTGAAAATCCCATGGACAGAGGAGCTTGGTGCATGCAGCTTGGTCCATGGGGTCGCAAAGAATCGGGCACGACTGAGCGACATCACTCACTATCTCATATAATTAATATGAGCACTTAACATTCATTAGAAGTCATGGTTATTGTTTTCCTAGCTATGTTATTGTAAATAATATAAGTATTTCTGTCTCTTGAAGAATTTGTTTCCTTTCTCATTTCAATTAGTTGCCCACCTCTACCTGCTCTTTTTCTATCATTAGGTACATAGAGTGAGGATCAAAAATACCTGATAAATCTGGATTAGGCTGCTATTTGCTGGTTAACTTTTGTAAACTTAAGCGAGAGAAAAAATCTGAAACTAACAATTGAAATTTATTATTAATGTGATTAAGCAAGAATTATGTAGCCTGTGCCCACAGTGTTCATTACCATTCTAAATGATCCACTATGCAGAAAAAGCAAAACTTGGTCCCTGCCATCAGAGAAATATTTGGTTGCTGAGATAAGATAAGCCTGTGAAAAATAAAGATTGATAATATAAATGATTATAATTAGTGGTTTAATTATCACACATAAAGCCATGAATATTATAGGGAGAAAAATGAAGGTGGACTCCAAGGGAGGCTCTCAATGGGAGTGGGACATGAATTACAGCTTGTATGATGAAAAGAAGGTTGCATGAATGGCACAGAGTCCCATGTGGATTACATTTGTCCAAGCTTTATTACCATGGTAATCTAACTATTGCTGTTGTGAAATGATCAGCCCAAATTACCTCTTACTTCAGAATTGAAGTACACTGAGAACTGGGGAAGGAGTTTTGACTCTAGTGAAATAAAGATGACTGGAGTCATTACAGAAATACAAGTATTGTTGGTTCTAAGACCCAGTGATTCTATAGCTAGCAAAGTTGCTTTTTATAGTGAGAAAGACATATAAAGAAAATGTTACTAATATTAAGTTGGGTCCAGTTGCTCAAATTTTATAAATGCCCTTTCATTAAAATTAAGTAGTGGGTATGAGTCAGTAGGAGGAAGCATAAACATCTTCTACTCATTTTTAGAGAGAAATGATTTTCTTCATTCATTGATTGAAAGAAGGACATTGGAAAACTGAACATCATTTTTAAAAAAGACAAATAGTTGTATGATTTAAAACAAAATTACTCTTTTTCAATTTATCAGATAAAAATAACTTAGAAAAGCAAATTATTATTGATAAATTTATTTGTCAAATAAACAGCATAATCAACAAATAAATATGAAAAATGATTAAAGTTCTCTATTTAAGGACAACGGTTCTTGAATGGGGTCAAAATATCCAACTACATACAATCTATAAGAGACAAAAGTAAAATAAAGTGATTCTGAAAAGTTATAACAATGGCCAAGCAAATAGAAACAAAAGGGAGGCATGAGTGATAGCATTTATTTAAAGCAAAATAGAACCCAAGACAAAAGGAATAGATGAGTAGAGTCATATTATAGTGATAAAAAGTAAAATCCACAATAAAGATATAAGTGTCATGGATTTGCATGTGGCTAATTACATATAATCATAATATAAGAAAGAATTGTTTTTAAGTATTTTAAAAAGTTGACAGTTCAGCTAAACAGATGACTACTTGCTTCAAAAATTCTATAAGAGGAATGTTATTACATCATTCAATGAAATATTTTTTAAATAAAAATATCAGGTTATAAAATAATTCAGTATATGGCAGAACTGATGAATGATTCAACATACTCTCTTTCTTCCTGGGCACACAAGATAAACAGTCTTTCCCCTCCCCTGCACTTGGATGGGGACATGTGAATTGAGTTCTAGCCAATGGAATATTAATGCAAGAAATCCATGCCACCTCCAGGCCTGTCCCTTAAATTCTCCCACATACAATCACTCTGGTCCTTGTTTGTCTTTGGGAACATAGACATCTTGGAAGTTGCTAGGAAGACTGCGGAGCCACAAGATGGAAGTAGTCTGGATCCTTCATCTTGCTGATCACGAACACCTGTTTTAGACATTATACAAATGAGAGCTAAATTTCAGTGGTGTTTAAGCCATTGTACCCTTTTTAGCTGGCCTTTATAGCAGCTTGCACTATCTAATTAATGTAAATAATGGCTATATTTTTCACATGTGTGAGAGAGAAAGAAAGAATATTAGTCTGTGGTTATCTGTATTTTCATACACATAATTTTTGTCACGCTTGTTTGCTTCCATGACCATATAAATGTATTTTTTATTTCATGCAAGTAAAAATTGTTTATCTTTGGGTGGCAGAATTAAAGATGAATTCTGTTCAGATATTTACTCTCATTTTCCAGATTTTTTACAAGTAACTTGCATTACTTTTATTAGAAACTATTAAGCTTATTAAAATTTTAAATAAGAGAAAAAGTTAACTCTTCCCTCAAAGATGTTATAAGTACAAAGACAGGCTTCCTATATGTTAATGACTTGTGAGTAAACATACATGTCTTAAGAGCTTTTAAGAACTTATTAATCATGGAAAGGACTAGTGGTTTTTTCATTTATTCATCAAACATTTATTGAACACCAATTATTTGTCCAGTGTTAGGCCAGGTGCTAGAGAAATGATGACACAGTAGATATGCTTTGACCTTCACAGGGAAAGTCAAGTTTCCACATTCTGCATTCGCAGTCTCTTATGAGAGATGGTTATATAAGCAAATAATAGTGCAGTGCTATGAGTGCAACAACAGAGGCTAATGATAGCCCAGATTAGAGTAATGAACTCTGTTTCAGTAGTCAGGGGATTCTTATGAGAGGAAACAGTTGAACCTGACTTTGAAGAATACATACTTTTGCCAAGTGAGTCAGCAGGCAGAACATTCTAGGAAAGATACTAACATGTGAAAAATGGGGCATCTTTGCAGACATCATGTAAATAGCTTAAAACAGCAGACATGCAGTTCCATGGAGGAAAGACCCAGTAGAATATGAAGCAGGAGGTGGAGTTAGTGGCTTCATATGGTCAGACTATTGTTTTTGTCAGGTTTTAGGTAAAAGGAAACTAATCAGATTGGTATGTTGAAACATGTCTCCATCAGAGTGAGGAATGGTTGGAGGAAGGGAGGTTGGAGGTGGGGCTAATGCATGGTGGGTCACAGCTTGGGTCCCATCCTGTGTAAAAGTTGGACAAGTGGAGGGGAGGTTCCTTCATCCCTCTGAACATGTCCCAAAGCATCCCCTGCAGTGTAAGTACCACATGGCTCTGCCTGACTTAATGGTATTGTGTCACCAGCGCTGTGCCTTGGGCAGCCAAAAAAACTCATTACACACAGCACATGCCAGCATTTATTCCTTTCTCCATTGCTGCCTGCATAGAAAACATCTAACTGCCCAGAAAACTCTTCCTGCAAAGTCAGGACTACCCGCAAGTGACTGAAGCTGACTTTGAGTTCCTTCCGCAACTAAAATTTGAGACAGTGTAAAGATGTGTCTAGCACACATGGCACATGTTTTACAAGATTCTAACACATTTTTAATGGTAATGAAATATTAGCTTGTTGCCAGTTGTGTGCTTTGAGCACCCAGTGCTGATGTGCAGCATGGCCCCTGGGTCTGCTTCCCACCTGCAGATGCCAGAGCTGTAAAGACCGCCTTGCCTTTTTTCTTCTTTTCCTCTGACCACTGAAAAGGTTGCAGGGCAAACCCCTTCTTCCACTGCACAGCCCTCCTTCATCCCTTATATACAAATTTGAGGGGAAACGAATTAGTAGTGAGCAACAAAGATGCATTTTGTTATTGCAGTTTAGTTACCACATCATAGATATTACAGTCTTGGCTAGAATCATGTTTTCATAAAGTCAGCTACAGGAAAGGCAAGGCTAAAGCTAATCAGAGTCAGAGTAGGTGTTGGTTTCCTAGGCTGTCTGTAACAAATTACCACCAGTTTGGTGGCTTCCAACACAGAAATGATTTCTTCAGTGCAAGCCAAAGCCCCAAATCAAGATGTTGGCAGGGCAGCACGCCCCCTGGAGGCTCAAGGCGGGAATTCTTTCCACGCCTCCTAGCTCCTGATGGCTGAGGGCAGTGCTTGGTGGTCCTCAGCTTGTGACTGCGTCCTGTTTTCACATTGCCTTTTTCTCCCTGTGGGTCTCTTAGAAGGACTCTTATCATTGGATTTAGGATCCACCCAGTAAATCCAAGGTCATCTCATCTGAAGATTTTTAACTAATTACATCTGCAAAGACCCTTTTTCAAAATCAGGTCATACTCTCATTCACAGGTTTGGAGGGTAGAATGTAGATGGATTTCTCAAGGGCAATGCAGTTCAGTTTACCACAGAAGTCAAAGAGTTAGACCCTTAGAGCCAGAAACCGTATGCAAATCCATGACTGGTTAAGTGACTTATAAACTCTTTGAGGGAAGATGCTACATTTTATGCTGCGTGCAGCCACCAGGACCCTGAGGATCACATAGTGGAGACTCAACAAAACGAAGGCTGAAAGCTTTGTCTTGGCATCCAGCATTATTAGAGACTGGATTCATTGAAATAGACGGTGCAGATAACCATCCCAACTCCTGCTCCTTCTGAGAATTTAATTTCAGTGCATCTCTCTTCTCTCGAAAAGCAGTTCTCTGCATCTTAGCAGGCAGTTTTATGTGAATTCAAGAAAATGCCTTCCACAACCCTCAGGTTAACTATGTTATGTAGGAAAACACCCTGTTTCATATTGTTCTTTACTCATATTTGTCTAGTGAAGTGTGATTAACTCTTCATAGGGTCACTACCCTGCTGATGTGAAGGTTTCAAACCTTGCTGCCACCTAAAAGAAAGCTTTTCTTGAAAACTGATTCCAGTAGAAATGCATAGCTTGATGCAGCGGGCTCTGTTTTCTCTTTCTCTTTCTCACACACACATACACACACACACACAAGCACACTTCTCCTCTTTGTTAATGACACTGCTGGTTGATTTATTGATTGTCTGTAACACCACTGGCTTTTCTTGAATCACTTGTGATCTTCCCAGCTGTAAGTGCCACCCCCAGTGGAAAGTTGCCCCAAACTGGGATGTTTTTATTGCTGTTTGACTTCCCCAACTTGACTGGTCAGGGCTGAACCTTCTCAGCTTCCCCGGAATAAGCTCCTTAAGCCTTCTCCCTCCAAAGCATCTGTAAACAGTTGAAGGTCATGATTGTTCACTCTGCAAGATCGATATGCCATTAAATTGTGACAAAAAGGACTGCCAGACCATTAAGGCCTCCCTCATACCCTCAGTAATCCTGATAAAGTGATGAGCTGTTTTAACCTCTCTGGCTCCCATTGCGAACTGAGTAGCAAACTCCTAACTGCTGAGATAACCCTTTCCGCAAAGTCAGGACAACCCACAAATGACTGACACTGATTTTGAGCTCCTTCTCTTGTGTATTTTTTTCTTTTTCCCTGCTGTTGTCAAGTCACTTTTTAAATTTAATCTGTTGGGGATTTTTGTTGTTGTTGTTGTTCCATACAGTCTAAAGTCTGGTATTATTCTCAAAAATGTTTTGACTCAAAACTATTTTGTTCTGAGGTGAACCAGCCTCATTATGTACATGAATAGACCCATTGCCAAGTGGCTGAGAGACAGAAGTATCCCCGGGGACTGAGAATGACATGGAGCTTGTTCACCCCAAACACAGAGGATTTGCCTAAACTCGATCAATCTTAGACATGCGGTGAGTTCAAGGCAATTGAATTTGTTGAATTTCTGTCTATTCTATTTTCTTAGTAATAACAGATGAGGGGAAAGGGAGAAGGTTTTGATAAAATGGAAGAAAGACAGCTTTTATGAACTGAAAATATTTTTCATGGATGTAAGCATTCTGGAAACTACTTTAAAACTAAATCTAGACCAACCTGGTCTTGCACAACATTACATGATGAGTTCACTTATTATTTGAAGAATGTTGCTTTCACCCAGCTAATGCTAAATTCAACGGCTACTATGAACTGATATCCAGTGTGTTTGAAAAATCCAAGACTTTTTTGCCAGATAAAGTTGATCTCACCCTGTTCACTGATGCTGAAGTTATCGGATATCCAAGTATATGGTTTTACATTTTTGTCTCCAGTTCCCAAGTTCTTCACCAGCCCTGTTGGCTGTTGTAAGCTAATATAAATCATAACTCAGGGCTTAGATTTTATACCTGATGTATACATGTACCACTTGCATGCCCATATACACATAAAGCTCTTTCCTGAACTGTTCTAAAAAGTAAATACATCATCTGGGTTGCAAAATCATGTTTGAAAAGTTATATCTCTAGCATCTCACTTCATTCATATTTTTTGTCTTATGCTCTGTAGAAGATTATCAAATCTAGAAAGATCTGAAGCCATTACCCCAAATGTGCTTAGTAAAATGCACCTTGGTCTCAGTTCCTGAGGCTTTGCTACAGTTTCATCAGCTAATTGCACACAAGACTTTCTGGGCACAAATAACTGTTCATTTAGTCCACATTCTATTTAGCTGATTTGCAAGCATGAATTTTCAGGGAAAGCTTCACCTCAATTCAGGGCCTCAAGTCTGGCCCTTAATAGCTTATTATGTCAACAAAACCTATCTTCAGATGAAAAACCAAACACTTGAAACCAGCAGGAGTTGCAGGTAGTAAACAGAAAGAAAACAGGCTTAATATCTGCTAAGACCATTAGCATCTCATCTGCGTGTCTTTCTTCAGCACATCAGTGGTATAATCTAAGAGGGCACAAGAACAAGAACAAAGCTTCACGTCAATGAAATCATTCACTGATCCACCAGCAAAGCTCAATAAGTGGTGTATTAGCTTAAAATTTCTTACATGCTGCTTAGACATCATTGCATAGGTTATGAAATGAGGCAAACAGACGCTTTAAATGGTACCACACGTTAGAGGATTTTTTTTCTGCTTTGTCTTGTTTGTTTGAACCCCCATATTAATCCTGAGTTTCAATTTTACGGCTTTGAATTTGCTCTGCACATCCTGTGACATAAGTTAAATGGATAATGATGACTTAATGAAATAGAAGATGTCTCATCCCTCCTGTAAAGTGTTATCATGCCAAGCCCTGTTTACAGATTTCTAGCTTATATTGCTCATTAACATATTAAATATGTGTTGTGCACTTACTAGGTGTCCTATAGTTTGCTAAATTTCTGGGGACACAATAATGAGCAATAACAAGAAGCTTCTATGCTTCAGGGACAAGTGTTTCCATCTTCAAGAGCTTCTATTCTATATAGCAGAGAAATGAGAGCAATAAGGCTTGCTATAGTATTTCCTTTTCCAGCAACTTGAATCCTTTGTACTAGTATTTGCATTCTGACTCAAATCAGTAACCACTAATAACAGAATAAGGGTGGCTCACTAATTGGGAACAGAACAGACAGAGGTCCTTAATGCCATTCCTTAGAGCACACCTCACTGGCTGATTGATAAACTTTTTCTCTTTCCTCCACTTAATCATGAGTCTAATTTCTCCATCAACTGGTGAGCTACCTACACTTTGGTCCAAACCACAGCTGATGTATATCCACATTGCACTTCATGTATTTAATAGTATGGCTGGTTGTCAAACACATGTTGGGAAGCAAATTTATCTATCATGCTCACTCATGCAGAGTGTCATGGAGTCCTGACCCATTTGTTCAGAGGAGCTTCCAATAACAGGCATCCTTTAGCCTAAAAATACTCTTTGAATCAATCACCCCACATTCCAATGTATTACCTGAAAGTAAAATGTACTACACATTAGAAGGAAAGATGGGAGAAAGGAAGGGAGGAAAATATGGACAGAACAGAGAAAAGGTCTTGGCACAGATAGAGCAAGCGTAGCCACTAAATCATTCCAAGGAATGCAGTGGTGCAGATTATTTATCTTACCATGCTCTCCCTTCCATTGTTTGGAATGGAAAAACTTGAAAATTAAAAACTCTGTATTTACATTCTCCTTGGGAGGTATGGAGGATTCTAATAAATCTGTTTGGCTGACTCCAGGAAATCTGCTTCTTTTAGTTGCATCACAGCCAGCTGTTTGCATTAAAGTCATCCAATTTGATTTTCATTTGTCAAACTGATGCCTTTGATGTCAAAATTACTCTCGCCATTGCGTTTAGCCCTTAAGAGTTTCCAGCTGCCATTGGCTCTGTAGCTGTGTTGAGGTCTTAAGCCAGTCTTGGGTCATATTTTTCTACTTTGCAGTTGTCTAAACTCTATGTAGGTGACCTCATTCAGCTTGATGACCTAACTCGAGACGCTCGTCCAAGATGACTTGGGAGCTGCTGCTGCATTGTGCTCACCCTCTGGTAACCAGCTTTGGCTGTATCTACTTCTCATGGAGAGTACACAATTCATACCAACGTCTTCTGTTCATTTGGACAAAGAATATGTTCAATTCCGTTTGGAATCACTGATTGCCACCTGATTTACAATGTCTCTTTTTCTCCTTCAGAACAGATAACCTCTTAGTGTTGAATGAGTCACAGATTGGTTTGGGGATCATAAGTAGACCACAGAGTATTGAATCAACATTTAAAGAGCTCTTCAGTGGCACAGTATTCAGTTCTGTTCCTTGGGATTCTTTATGAGAGAGACGTCTATTGTTATCTTTCCTTTATAGATGAGAAAACCAAGAGGTTAGGTAAAGTGTCCAAAAGGCTTTATTTTTTTTTTTTTCCTTTCCCTAATAACTCTCTAGACAAAACTTTGCTCTGCAAACTTTTGGCCACACTAATTTCTGTTTGTAAAATTCTGTGTGATTTGATCCAAAACTTTTTTATTTATCTATCTTTTTATTTATCTAATCTTGTCCCTTCTACATTTTCTCTCTGAAGAGAATACAAGTTACCAACATTCTGATCTCTGTCTCATGAGTGCATTTTCCATCACCAACTTAAAATGTGTTGAGTTTATTCTCTCTGAGAATCAGTTATCTCACTTGTAAATAGGACTCTGTACTTCATTTTAGAGTCTTTACAAGGATTAATTGAAACAATAAGAAAAAATATCATTCTGACTGGTACCTAGTGGAACTATGGCACTGGGCCACAAAGCTATTAGAAAAAAATAATAAAATTACAGATTCATCTAGAATAACCCTTTCTGAACTGAGAAAGCATTTATCTGGAGAATTGAGTCTGATTCTGTGTGAATTTTCTCTAAAAAGTAACTCCCTCCTAACCCCAGATTCAATGTACTGTTTTCTACCACTTTTGTAGTAAATTGCCACGTATCTAGTGGCTTGAAACAACACAGATTTATTATAATTTTGGAGGTCAGAAGTCCACAGTGTGCTGGCAGGCCTGCACTCCTCCTGGAGGTTCGGGGGGAACCTCTTTCCTTGTCTTTTCCAGTTTCCAGAGGCTGCCCACACCCCGTGGCTTACGGCCTTGCCACTCCCTCCTCTGTTTCAGCTGCCACATCTCCTTATCAGACTCTCCTCCCTCTTCCTCCCCTCTCCTTTTTTCTTTCTTCTTATAAGGACTCTTGTGATTACACTGCACCCAAGGAGATAACACAGTATAATTTCCCCACGTCAAGATCCTTAAACTTTATTTAAGCAATGTCCCCTTTGCAACATAAAGTAACATACATGAATTCTGGGCATGGACATCTTTGGGAGGCCAATATGCTCCCTACCCCAGCTAATAGTTTGATTTTGAAGGTCTCCTCTTTGAGTTGAAATCCATTTTTCATTCATTAGTTCTGTATCCTTTAATAGCCTTACTGATATTTTCAGTTACTGAAATCTTAAAAGGTAGATAACCTTATGCTTTTTTAAAAATGAACATGCAATAATCAATGACTTGCTCACACTACTTTCCTGCTTATAACCCCTATTTCCTTTTCTGTTTATAGATAATGTTTAACTGCTGTACTTCTTTCGTGTTGGTCTGTTTCTGGCTTAGGTGCTCTCAAAGTGTAAGCTCCCAGAAAGCAGATCTTGATTATTGTGGCATGTTAGAAAAGAATTTGCTCAACCCAGGACATATCACAAAGCAAATCCTATTTAATAACTATATTATTTACCTTCTTTCCCTCAATTTTTCTTGAAAGGCGTAATTAAGAAAATGGCAGATTTATAGTGGTTTCTCTTTCAGTTTTTAAGCTGGTGTTTCTATATTTTGCTATCACAGAAAAGTATTTTACTATATAATATGGAGGCGGAGAGATGAGCATTCTTTCCAATATCTACCATTCTAATTGTTACATGTGTAGGATCTATTTATATGTAATAATCCAATCACTATTCTAAGAATTTCACGTGCTGTAACTTAATTCCAGAAGAGCAATTTTTGTTTCTGAATTTGTGTGTGTGTGTGTGTGTGTGTGTGTGTGTGTGTATAAATTCTAAGAAGACATTCACTCAAGTGATAGTAAATTTAAATTTATCGAATGCGCTGACTGGATTTTCCAGATCTGAGGAAAAATAAACATCTTTAAAGCCAAGTTTTCTTTTGAACTTTATATTAAAATATGATTAAGATAGGCTGTAATTCTGGAGGGCATTTTATCCTTGAGGGTGGTGGGTTTCAGTTGGAGCATTCTGCACCACGGTACACTTTTTAAGGACAAGCAGGATACTCAGTTAATAAGGGCACTGACATCCCATTTCTGGCCAGGATGCTTTGCCTCTGAGGACCTTGCATTCAGAAAACTTTGCCCAGCTGGCTTTATCTGGAATGCATGATCTTCTCCCCATTTTTGCTTTTGTTTTTCCCCCAGCCCTGGGTATATAGTGTAACTTACATTAATGGATCTCATCAACTTAAAACTGATTTTCAAAAGCTGTTCTCTGGAACCTACGTGATTGTGAAGACACTGTCTAATGAATATCTCCATGTATGTGTCACCATTTCCAATTAAATCTCATTCTGAAGTCATTGGAATTCCAGCTTATTGAAAAGATTACAGAAGAGCATCATTATCCCTAAAAATTTGAAAACCGTCAGCCTGCACCAAGTTGAAGTCTAGTTTCATAAATTATTCTTAAATAGAGCTATCATTACTCTTGATAAACTACTTTACAAGAATACTGGGGCAGCAACTGCCTTCCTATTTTTCTTCTTTCTCCTATTCCTTTGTTTCTTTACTTCCTCCTACTTCTCTCCTTCCTTCTCAGCCTCTTTCTTCCTCCACCTCTCTTTCTTTTCTTTGTTCTTTTCTCTATTTTTCGCCCTGTTCTTCCTGTCTCTCTTCCTTCTTTCATTCTCTGTCCTTTCTCTTTCTTTGTAATGGGACAGGATACAGGAAATGACCACATCCAGCCTTCTCCTCTACACACATATGATCGTAGGTTCTGATTCCTTGTTTTCCACTTTGAAGTGATGGTGTGCACAAAAGTCTAAAAACATCTGTGAAGTCAAGGGTCTGATTTTTTGGCAGCCACACAAGAACTTAAGCAGTGAAGTGATTATTTTTCTTCCAAATAGCCTTATACAATATAGGTATTTATTTAGTGAGTGCTTCCATTACTCAAAGTATTTTGAAACTCCTTTTTTGAATCTGCCTTCTGTGACAGTCTCAGAGTGTCTCACTACATTTTAACCACACTTCATTTGATTCAAAATGCGTTCCTTGTATTAATCATTTACTTTTTGTACCAGACATAAGTTCAATGCCTTTTGCTTATTTTCAAATGACAACTCCAAGAATGAATGTTTACCAACACCAAGGACAATCAAAAGAATGCACCCACTTAAAGATCAAATGTTTTTAACTTTTATCCAGTGATTGGCAATAGCTGGAATATCGAACAAAAATCTAGATATGCTGCTCAATGCAATATGATAGCTAAAATTAAGAAATTAATTTTAGAGGTAAATATACATAATAAAACTCTAAGTGCAAAATCATTCATATAGCATTGTATGACACACACAAAAACATACCCCTCCATACATTTATATAAAAGAAATTACAGTGTTTAAAATGGTTACTTCTAAGTGATCAAATTATGAGTGGTTTTCTTCTTTTTCTAATTTACAGCGTATATACAACTACTTTTTTAATCAAAGAAGAGAAAACAATGTAGCTTTGAGTCATAAAGATAATTCTAAATATAAATATTTAAAATGCTGTGATTGATGACACCATCACTAGAATAAATGCATAACCTTTAAGGGTTCATCCATATTTCAATTCATCTGGGTTATTTTTGTTTAGAAATAGTCATATTAATTTCAGGCAGGATTGTACAAATATATAATACATGTTTGTAAAGCACTACCAACTTTTCCTCTTACACACATAGGTAATGACTTGAAAATCACAGCTATTGAGCCATGGTCTGAGCATCAGAAAGCATTGGATCTAATAGGTATCTAATTAATCCGGTAAGGAGCTCTAGTTTGTAGAGTCAGCTATACTATGCTCTAAAAGGCAAGCACTTACTTTAGCTGGGCCAGTGATAAAATAAGCTTAAGATCTCTTCCATCTCTAAAATTTAGTGAATCTTTTTATTCACTGGTTTGGTAATAATTACTAAATAGGTGGCTGCTCCATTAGTAATGCTACCCACAGCAAACAAAATTGACCAGAGGCAACAAAGAAAGGGTTTGATGGATTGTCCCTTAAATCATACTGGAATTTCCCCAGATTAATTTGGCAGTGGTTGTAGCATCTCAGAAACAATAAGAGTTAAGCATGCCATCTCTTAAAGCTAACCAACTGCATTTTCACCTTTTTCAGAAACAAGAGTGGCTCTTGTTTTTACTCTAAGTGAAATTCTCTTCAAAGTCTCCTGCTTGAGTGTTTCTAGACCTAATACTACTCTGTATGACTTGAGGAGTCTAGAAAATACACACTGCCAAAAAAGTAAAATGCAGTGAATCTTAAGTAATCACAAATTTCACTGTTTTCCCCTTGATTTTCTGACTACTCGTCTTCCAGCTTTCATTTCTGTATTATTCAGAGTAATGCTATATGCTATTATCAGTTCAGCTCAGTTGCTCAGTCGTGTCTGACTCTTTGCGACCCCATGAACTGCAGCATGCCAGGCCTCACTGTCATTACCAACTCCTGGAGTTCACCCAAACTCATGTCCATCGAGTTGGTGATGCCATCCAGCCATCTCGTCCTCTGTGGTCCCCTTCTCCTCCTGCCCTCAATCCCTCCCAGCATCAGAGTCTTTTCCAATGAGTTAACTCTTTGCATGAAGTAGCCAAAGTATTGGAGTTTCAGCTTTAGCATCAGCCCTTCCAAAGAACACCCAGGACTGATCTCCTTTAGGATGGACTGGTTGGATCTCCTTGCAGTCCAAGGGACTCTCAAGAGTCTTCTCCAACACCACACTTCAAAAGCATCAATTCTTTGGTGCACAGCTTTCTTCACAGTCCAACTTTCATATCCATACATGACCACAGGAAAAACCATAGCCTTGACTAGATGGACCTTTGTTGGCAAAGTAATGTCTCTGCTTTTCAATATGCTATCTAGGTTGGTCATAACTTTCCTTCCAAGGAGTAAGCGTCTTTTAATCTCATGGCTGCAGTCACAATCTGCAGTGATTTTGGAGCCCATAAAAATAAAGTCTGACACTGTTTCCACTGTTTCCCCATCTATTTGCCATGAAGTGATGGGGCCAGATGCTATGATCTTAGTTTTCTGAATGTTGAGCTTTAAGCCAACTTTTTCACTCTCCTCTTTCACTTTCATCAAGAGGCTTTTTAGCTCCTCTTTACTTTCTGCCATAAGGGTGGTGTCATCTGCACATCTGAGGTTATTGACATTTCTCCCGGCAAACTTGATTCCAGCTTGTGCTTCTTCCAGCCCAGTGTTTCTCATGATGTACTCTGCATATAAGTTAAATAAGCAGGGTGACAATATACAGCCTTGATGTACTCCTTTTCCTATTTGGAACCAGTCTGTTATTCCATGTCCAGTGTTAACTGTTGCCTCCTGACCTGAATATAGGTTTCTCAAGAGGCAAGTCAGGTGGTCTGGTATTCCCATCTCTTTATAAATAACCACAAATTTTGTATGACCATACAAAAAAAAGAGTTTTTTCCTATTTTCCTCACAGTTTGACTGTGAGCTCTAGGATCTCTCGAGCTCTATTTCCTTATTCTGACTCAGAGCTCTAGGATCTGTATCTGTGCTATGCAAAGCCTTAATATTTTGAAGTTCTTGACTTCCACCTGGCAGAAGGCTTCTGGAGACAACCCATCCACTTTATAAAGGGAGAAGCAAGAGTGAAACACACGGCACTTCCCACACTGGTTGGCACTAATCAGTCACAGGGCCACGTGGATGCTAGGGGTGCTGGGAAATGTAGTTCCTGCTTGGGCAGCTGCTTCTCAGTAATGGTTCCACACTAGGGAAGGAGGAGCACAAATTTTAGTACAGAACCTCACATCTCTGCTCCATTTCCTTGGCTTTCTTTTTTTTTTTTTTCTTTTCTTTTCAATTGGAGGATATTTGCTTTATAATGTTGTATTGGTTTCTGCTGTACAACAATGCAAATCAGCCATGATTATATATGTATATATATATATATATCCCCTACTATATATTTATATATATATATTTATCCCCTCTCTTGAGCCCCCCACCCTCCTCCCATCCCATCCCTCTAGGTCATCATGGAGCACCAGGTTGGGCTCCCTGTGTTATATAGCAGCTTCCCACTGGTTATCTGTTTTACATATGATAGTGTCAATGTTATGGCCTTCTTGTTGTAAAGCCACTTTAAAATGGTATATTAATATGTAAATTTTATCAAGATACAACATATGTTCATATATGTACCAGTTTTCTCATTCAACAATGTTTGTTTGATAATCTTCCATGTATATGACCCTACATACTCTAGCCTTGGGGTTACAATAGTGAAAAGACAATCCTGGTATTTCTAGCCTCAAGAGCTAACTGTCTTGTTATTGTTACAGATAATAAATAAGTAGCCAGCAAATAATCACAAGGAAACCAACAGGGCACTGTGACACTGATGGCTGGTGAGAGGCCTGCTTTGATTAGGCAGTCAGAGAAAACCTCTCTGACAACAGACATCTGATCCTAGACCCGATCTGTGAGAAGAAGCTAACTCTACAATGAACACATCAGGGAAAACAACACATACAAAGGCCTTTATGTGGAAAAGAGTATGAAGAGTTTATATGATTTTTCTAAAGACAAGATTTATGTCTTTAGAATAATTAGATGTATTGCTTTGCAGATTGCATACAGTTACCAATAATAAAGGGAATATATGCAATGGAAAATGTTCCAGAATATCTGGGCAATACCTTGACCAAGTGATCAAACTTCATCTGCCATGGAATAAATTAGCAGTCTGTGTCCCCGCCATGATGGACTGAAGACACACCGTCAATTCCATGGGGTTCTTGAAAAAATAAACATGAAAAGTTCTGACCTGAAGCTAATCATGAGAAAACAGTCAACCAACTCCAAACTGTGAGACATATTTCAATACTGTGCACCTGGACTCTTCTCATTGAGGGTAAACAGACAAGGCAGCTAAACAGCTAAACTAGATGAAAACATGGATAAAACATACAACAACCACAAGAAACAATAACTAGAAAGGGCCTCATTGAGACAGTTGTGGAAGTCTGACTATGATTATTAGATAATATTATTGTATCAATGTTAAATTTCCTGAGTGTGATGGAGGTCTCATGGTTACATAGGATTCCCTTATGTTAGGAAATACATGATGAAGAGTTCAGGAATAAAATGTGAACCTTAGTGATGGTACATTGATGTTTATTATATTATTCCTGCAAATTTTGTTTGTCTTTCAAAATTAAAAGTTGGAGAAATTATTAGATTCTTTTTTTTTTAATTATTCAAGGTCCTTTGTGGGAAGGAAATTGGGAAGGGATGAGCAGAAATGCACAAAACACTCAGAGGGCTATCGCCGTGACCCAGGAGAGAAGTGCTGATGCTCTGCCTTGGTTATGGCAGTGGGTGTTTAAAGCTGGAAGTGAAGTAGATGGATTCAAATGTATTTTGGAAGTAGAATCAATAGCTTTTTCCTAGATTGAATGTGAGAAAATGAAAGTGAAAAAAATAAAATAATGATGGAGGTGATGTAATACACAAAACTCATGCTGGGGTGAATCTCAGATTTCACTGAGACGTTTAACTACAGAAGCTAATAGGAAAGCATGTTTCACAGACACAAGATTCACAATATCCAGAGGATACAAGATCCCAGCTGTGTCAGAAGTAGCACGGCAGTTCTCAGTACTGAGAGATGCAAAGTTGTTCCGCTGGGTTCTCATAACAAGGGTGACCACAGTGTAAATATCACTCCCTTCTTACTCCATCTGTACACTTCCAGTGACCACACAACCAATCATTTAAATGACTCAACTGAGCTTTGGCAAGTAGACATATTATCAGCAACGGGCATCTTTAAAATTCCTGCAGAAAGAAAACCCATTGGGCCTGAAACTCTAAGCTTAATTCAATTTGAAGAGAATAAGCAGTTTTGTTCAGTTCAGAACGTGCTACTTAGTATTTTATGCCAGAACTGTTATTGCGATCACATGGAGGAGAGAAATCAATGTGAATGGTAAATTCTAGGAAATGCCCACACTTCCCAGTTGCTATATCTATTTTAGTTGGTGGCAATTACGATTTACTACGCAACACTCAAAATACAAATGGTGCGGTGTTAAAGGAGATGGAAGTGACAGATTTGCAACCTCAAGGCGTGACTTCAAAATATTGGTGCCGGAAAGACTTCCAGTTCCGGAAGGCGGTAGAGACACAGCACGCAGAGCCCCGGCAGGTGAGGGTGATGGCGGGGGAGAAGAGCTTGGAGCCCGCTGGATGTGGAAGTGAAGCTGTGCAAGCGGGTGGGAGACGCAGGCGCGGGCAGATGGAGGAGGCCTTGGGTGCCAATCGCACGATGGGATGGCACAGACAGTGAGCAGGGAGTGAGGAAACACTGCTAAGCAGGGAAACTGAGAGCATAAGGACGGAATGAGAGAATCCAGAAGGAAAGCTAAGAACTTGAGCAGAATGAAGAAGCAGGGTTATATGAGGAGAAGGCGCCCGCTAGCCCACCTCCAGGCTCGTCTGCCCTGATCTCGGGCAAGGAAACTGGATTCCGAGTACCACCTGCTGGAGGCTCCCGTGCCCTCTGCAGATAGTTGGTTTCATCCAATGGGAGGCACTTGGAGAGAATCGGAGGACCAGCATGGGGGGAGGTTTGCTTCTTGCCTGGCTTCTGTCTTCTGACTCTCAGTACTCCTTCCATTTCCACTGCAGCGGCAGCCCTCACCACCTTCCACGGCTTTTACCCTCCAGGCTGTGCTTGGTCATAGCATCCCACCTGTGCTAGACCAGAGGGAGGCCATCATCTCTTATTTGTTTCCCTTGATTAAATGCTCAGGAAAATGCCCTCTAGTCCTGGCTGAGACCCTGACTCACATGGGGAGTTGCAAATACCCCTGTCCGACTTCAGGAAGGTTAAGGAGGAAATGGGAACCACACCAATGTAACAGGGCAGATAGTCTGACTCTGAAGTATGACACATAAATTACATCTCCATATTCTTAAAACAGAAAAATGACAGATTCCCTAATCTTTCCACACTTGCATTACTTCTTCAGCCCATATGATACCCACATTCTTTCTAACCAATGTCTCTTGGGTTCCAGTATCGAATCTAATACTTGTCCACATTTAGGTCTTTGCATCCAAATGGATTAGAACCTGGAGTTCTAGGCAATTCAGAACGATGAGGAAATTAGCTTGAGAGGACTTCCATTCAGGATAGTTGCATTTATCCAGGTGAGCATCACCACCTCAGAGGTATGCATACTTCAGAATTAAACTTCAAAGCTTCCTAACCTAGGCACCCATTCTGCCTCCTCTGCAGCTCATCTGCCCTGGTTTTTGCAATAACTGCAGAAAGGGAAAATTGTTGAAAGTCATACGCACATTTAAAATTTCCAGGGGTATGCAGTTTGTGTCGTAGATATTGCAAGGACAGTGAGAATGCAAACTGAGATTCATACACAAAAGAAAAGAAAGAGAGATTACACTTTATACTAAACCATTAGTTTCAGATTGTTTTCTCGTCTCTAAGATTACAATAATTAAAATACATTTTGAAAATTTGCTTATGTGTAAAAATGGTCCTGTGAAATTAAACACACAGACACAAACATGCAAAAAGATACCTATCTTCCCCTCTGCCCTCATTCACCTCCACCCACACAAGCTTTCTGCTTCATCTATGAAGTGGCGATGATTGTCGCATTCAGTGTAATGCTGATGCACAGGGAACATCGGTGGAGTGCAGGGAATGAGAAGGACCTCAGCTACAATACCTCAAATTAGAAGTTGCTCTTGAAAATCTATCCCTGAAATAAAAGTAATCAGAGGACTATACTAGACTGAATTCAAGTGACACTGTTTTAAGCACAAACAGCAGAAGTGAGAGACATTGGTACCTCTTACACACACAATAGCAGTGGCCAAGAATGGCTTGTTATTAAAACTACTCAAACTTCCTTTTAAAGAAAAGACGTGCCTTTGTTCTCTCTACCCCTTCTACTAGGAGCAATCTTTTTTCCATCTGATATAAATTATGGTTCAAGTCTCATGAAACAAGGCTCTAGAAAGATATCTTTTACTCTGCCAGCACTGACATTATAAGTTTACATCAAACCACGTACAGTGAGGGTGGTTATTACAGAATATTAGAGTCACATTGTACAAAAGAAGGTTTGGAAGAAATAAATGGAAGAATAGAACTATGGAATAATATGGGGCTAATTCACGTCACTTATATTCAATAATAGGAAAATATTGTAGGTGTAATTAGAACAAGAACACAGAGAAATAAACTAGGACAAGGAAGAGAACCTGAAAGTTTAGAAAGAAAAGGTATGTCAGATGAATGATGATATTACAGAAAAGATCACTTGTCCATATCATCTCTAAAAACTAAGTGACTAAAATTTAACCTTAACCAAAGTCATGGTTAGCTCTTCATTTTACTATGCAAAATTCTTTCCAATGTCTCCCATTTAAGTGTGTCTATGCCTAATTATATTCTGACCAATAAGCTTTGGAACATTTTTTAAAAAAGACAATATGCAGAAAATTGAAATAAATAATTTCCAAGACAAATATACCAAGAATTGGAGGCCTAAGCATCTTCCTTTGGAAAGAAGAAATTCCCTCAAAGAAGATATTATGGAATTTTATTCTAGTCTTTCTTAGAAATTACAGCTGTACTTTATAGAGCAAAATCTGGAAATCATAACATTTCAAGACAAGAAACTCAAAACTTTCTGGCATAAGTGTGAGCCAAACACTTTGGTGAACAAAACATGGTCCAAAACAACTAGTCCAGTCTTACTGCGGGGGGGCAGGGGTGGGGGCGGGGGGCGGGAAATGAGAACAATCAGAGACGCCCAGACCGTTAGAATTGCTTTTAAAGGGGAAGATGCTGGAAGAATTCATCATGAAAAAAATATACATAAACTGCTAAAAAATGCCTCACCACAAAAAAGGAAGGTCTAATTTACAAAAAAATCACGTTCTACCACCCTTGAAGAAACAACTTGATTAAATATCTAAATGAGTTGACTTTAGAAACACCTTGGGCATATTTTACCTGGGCTTCATAAGAAAGCCTTTGTACAGTGTTATACACAGGGGTAATCTGTTAAATAATTATTAAACTTGGGAGACATGCACAGGTCTTGGCCAGATAAGTACAGCCCCATAAGCTTCATCAGATAAAGGAGCCGGCAAAGTGCCACAGAACATTTCCATTAGAGGAACAGTTTGGTTCTCTCGATGTATTAATGAGGTAGGGGGAAAAAGAAAAGGAAAAGAACAGGCAGTCAAGTCATTCCATCTGCACATAATGAAGTACAGGGAGACCGTGCTGGAGAGCGAAAGCCACATCGTTTATCTTGGCGGGAAGAGCTCCGTCTTGGGTGGCACTTTTCAGGCACGTTGTATTGTGCTCGGGCTTTCCCAGTCCTCCTGATAGATTTGCTTTTTCTTTAATAATACATTGGGTTTGTATAACCCTTTTCTTCCTAAAAGCACCAAGTACTTTTCATGGATTTTTTATTTCATTTATCCTCATCAAAGGGAGTTTTAAAAGGCCAGCAAAAGCTGTCTGTTTTATAGGCAAGAAAGAGAGGTTCACGGAGGCCAGCTGATATGCCCATGGTCCCAGGGAACATATGCTGCAAGGCGTAACCCCCTGTGTCCATCAGCATAGGTACTGAATGGCCACGGAGGGGGTTGCAGACCCTGTTGTTAGGTATCCTAGCACATCCATGGCACAGAATCCTGATGCAGGATGCCCCTCATGCTTGTTTAGGCTTCTTACTCTAGGCCAGGAGTTAGCAACCCATGACCCAAGGGCCAGATCTGTACTGCGGCCTTCTTACGTATGGCCCACAAGTTAAGAATGATTTTTACATTTCTAAATGGTTGAAAAAAGTCAAATGAAGAGTATATTTCATGACCTGTGAAAAATTATATGGAATTCAAATGTCAGCATTCAATAAGTAAAGTTTTATTGGAACACAACCATGTCCATTCATTTACTTTTGTCTGGCTGCTTTTGTGCTAGAGAGCAGATCAGGGTCGTTGTCACAGATACCATATGGCCCATAAAGTTGTTTGTTTTCATCTGGCTTGTTCCAAAAAGTATTTGCTGACTCAGTGAGTTTTCTTCCTTCCTCCCTTTCTTCCTAACTCCCTCCTTCCCTTCCTTCCTTCTTTCTTTTAGCAATTGAACATTTCCTTCAGAAAACTCTTTAGTAGGGAATTGGAGCATCCCATTCAAGACTCTGCCACATTTGGCTCCCCAAAGTGAAGCCAGAAGCTTGCCTGAAAGCTCAGTCTCAAAATGGTGAAACCAAGGAGGCAGGACCTGTCTGTCTCTCTTTTAAACCAAACTAAACAGATGAGTGAGAGCGCATAGCTGCTGATGCCATCTCCCTAAAAGTGAAGGACAATCACCTCCCCAGGAATTCCCTTTCCTATTGGATTGTGAACCTCTTGTGACATAAGCATGCCTTATCTATCTTTCTGCCCCCAGTCCCTCCCGCTTCATTAGAACTTAATATCTATTAACTTAATGTTAATGGACTGAAAAAATAAATTACTTATACCCTAAGTCCAATCAACATCTAGGAGAGACATAGAAGTCCTATACTCTGCCTCTTGTCCCATTTCTTGTCTATTGAAACAGTGTTTGTGTCCTTCTACAGAGTTCCTTGAAATCACAGAGATTATGGAAAAGACTAAACACACAGCATCCTCTCCTTAAAAAAAAAAAAAAAAGAAACAATTTTCTACTGTCAGGATTGAGACACACAGCCTAAAAGCAGTTGATGATATTTAGAAGCATTAGTAAATGAATTCTCATTAATCAACATTCAATAATCATTTGTTCCAGAGTGACTGAAGGAAGAGGGGTAAAAAAGTTTAAAACAAGCCCATCAATAACTCTGTTATGGAGGAAAATTCCTACCGAGTAATTGTGCCTTTTATAAAGAAAGTGAGTGAGATTTCTTTTTCCCCAGGTATAGTTGCTTACCCTATAGTAGTTCAACAAAACCAGGGATGTTTTTGTCTGCTGGATGTTACCAAGTTCTATATAAAAAGACAAAGTTCTGGAAGTAGACCACATTTTTGCCTTGAAATGTATATCTCTGTTTTCACATTACAATGACTAGCTTTTGCTTTCCTGCATGAAACCAGGACCCTCACTTGGCAGCCTGTCCCAGGAACTCACCCAATACCTGGGACATGATCATCCTCTTTACCAAGGATATTAATAAATCTACTTCTGACCTAAAAATAAAAGACAAATTTCTTACATTGGTCTCCATAATTCAGGAGAAAGTGTTCGGACACACTGGCATAAACCAAATATAACCTTTTCTCTAGTGTCCTCTTGTCTGCTAAGGATCTTCCTCACATTTAGTGTCAACCAAACCCCAAAGGCAAAAATGCCAGTGGAGGTAAGAGTCAGTCTTCTGCTCAGCTCAGCTGCATTTCTCATGGATTAACGGATCTGTGAGATATAAAATGAACAAGAATTGATCCTATCCTTTATGGTGATGGCTTTGCTGCTGCAGCAAAGAAGATAAATGATGACTTCAGACTATGATTAACCCCAAATGAACTGTTTCAGTCAGTCCCCGGGCAGGCAAGGAAAGCCTGCTCAGGTGAAAGTGTGAGAAGACAATTTATGGAGCGTGAAGGCACTCTTTTCAGAGCAGCAGTAAGGAGACCTCCAGGGGACACTGAGGCACCCAGAGACCAGAAGCAGGCAGAAGCTATTACCATCTCATCACCTGAGGAAGGAAGGGCAGGGACAGTCCTAGAGGGTTCTAGTAAGAGCTGAGCCGTAGAGAAGAGCCACCTCACAGAAGCTGTCCTGGAGGGGCAGAGGCATTGTCAGAACTATAGAGTAAAGCAGGGAAAAGGCTGTGGGGAAAGTGCCCTGTTCTCTCCCATCTCCTGCCAGAGCTTCCTGTGTGCCGATTCCAACCAGAAGCCAGAGGTCAAGGGAGTCTGGCCAGTGCCATTAGCAGAGATCATAGAAGTCTCCCCTCTCTACCCAGCCTGGGCAAATATCAGTGCAGAGAATGGGTAAATAGGTGGACAAGAATGGGCTAATGGAAAATGGCCAGCAGATGAGCCACAATATGAATCAATTGTCTGTATCCTCCTGTCTCCTATAGCCAACCGACCATATACCTCTCTCTAACTCTCTTCTGCAAGCTTCTATGCTTTCCAAGTGAAAGAGAACAAATTAATAAGCAATTGAATTTGCTAAGTCATCAGACAAGTGTAGGAGAATGATTAGCCAACCATAGGAAACTGACTTGCCGAAATTTTGAAACAACATTAATTCCCTACCTTCTCCCAAGGGTGCCACAAGAACATCTGTTGGGTAATAGTAAGAATATTTTAAATCTTTTATGATTTTTCTAGCATTTAAAAATCTAAGTGATTTCTTTTCCTCTAATATGTAGCACTCTATTATGGATTACCTCCTGAGTATGTCCCTTTGTTACAGCCAAGCCCATAGAATGACACGTTCACTTCATTAGGAAGCCTCAGAGTTCCAAGGGATAAATATTGCACGAGGACATGAAGTACAGGCTGGACTTGCAAACAGAACCCAGAGGTTTAAGTTCTTGATCCTTTGCTTTTAGTGCTTGAGTGACCTTGATCTTATGCTCAGCTCTTAACCTCCCTAGGCTTCAGTTTTATCATTTGTGAAATGATGGAGTTGACCTGTATGAATTCTAAGATTCCTTTTATCTCTGAGATTCTGTGACTCTGTGCTTCTACTTACACTCAACTAACTGAAAGTGTTGTATTGCTGAAAGAATATATTACAGACTTAATAGTGCCTGATACGGGACATGGAGGGAGAGATCCAATACTGAAAATCAATACCACTAACACAGGACAGAAGATGAAAAGTGCAGGGGGCAGTCAATCAAGGGCTAATGGCAGACTTGTTGACCAAGCCTAAAGACCAAAGGAAAAATGGGAGTGTAGAAGGGAGGGCTAGGGGGTGGTATCAAGATAAGGCTTCCTTTAGGAATAGCTGCTGGTGGAATAATTTATAGAGCATGGTGACTTTTAGTTTTTCTTGTTTGAAATATTACAGGTTTATCTGCTACTACTAGCTGTCAACTCGACATTTGGCATATTGTTCCCTAGGCCCTGAATATCATCCTGATACTCAATATCTAAGTAAAAACAGGCTGGTCCATCACATGGCCAAGAATTCTGCACTGCGGAGTAATGACATAGTTGTGTGGTTGGTTTGGATCTGGTTTCTCCTGCATCCCCCTGCAGCAACTATGAGGACTATTAATAGGAATTATATACTAAGGAGTGCCTAGTGAATTTACTAATCGGGAAACTACCCGTGTGAATCAAGAATGATACTGTTTACTGTCGAAGCTGTGTGTATTGCATACTTGCCAGGATGGTAC
Source organism: Ovis canadensis (assembly GCF_042477335.2). NCBI lineage: Eukaryota > Metazoa > Chordata > Mammalia > Artiodactyla > Bovidae > Ovis > Ovis canadensis. The sequence continues at coordinate 58,167,832 of NC_091246.1, read as the reverse complement.
TGGACAACACATTAGAGAAGAATTACTACCCTGATTGTCCTAGTAATTTATTCTATTACCTTCTGTGATTGAGTACTATGCATTTTTTTTTTAAATTTTAACTTTTAAAATGTATTTTTGGCTGCATTCGGTCATAATTGCTTGCTCATGGGCTTTTCTCTAGTTGCAGAGAGCAGGGGCTGCTTTCTAGTTGTGGTACATGGGCTACTCATCGCATTGGCTTCTCTTGTTACAGACCGCAGGCTCGAGGGCTCGAGGCCTTCAGTAGCTGCAGCACACAGGCTCAGTGGTTGTAATGCATGGGTCTAGTCACTTCAACGCATGTGGAATCACCCCAGACCAGAGATAAACCCATGTCCCCTACATTTTCAGGTGGACTCTTACCCACTGGACCAGCTGGGAAGTCCAACAAATATTTTAACTCAATCATAAGAAGCCTCTCCAACTATTTAAAATAGAATGAGAGTAAAGATATTGATGGTTCTGTCTGATAAGAGTCTTTCCCTGTGCATATGGCACCTATTTCTGTTAGATAGCATAGCTCAGGAGGACATCCTGGTACCCAGGCAGGTGACCGAGTTCTCTAGCTTGATGTGCAGGGGGCAATGGGCAGTTGATGTCAGTTAACAGTAGACTTGGATAAGCTGACAGTTTCTACTCCTAGCCACTGTTCCCTTAACAAACAAACCTCTGCACTGGGAACAAGACTGCTATATATTCTGTTTCTTGACCTACATTGCAAATGAAGATACTACTTAATAAAGAATCCAGTAGTATTCCTTGAAAGAGGAAAAAATAAGTAGCTAGTATTTTTCACAGCTGGAGAAAAAAGAGAACAGTTCCCAGAGCAGAGGACACAGTTTAACCCCAAGCACCTGGCCTTCTGGAGGCCATTCCCCAAGAGTGCAGCTTTGAGTTGTTATCAGCACAGAAACATCAATGCCACTCTTTTTTCTGAGTCTTCCCACCATGCTTCATAAAGAGCCATTCAAAATTCTTTGAAGATGAATAAGTAAACATTGCTTAATTCCAGCCTTTTTTCCTCAATCACTGAGGGGAAGGGACCTCTCTGCTTGTAACCACATAACATAGTCATAACCAGGAAGAAGAAATAGAGGAGAGGGAGAGAGGGGAGTTTCCTACCAGTCTAAACCCTTACTGAAAATTTTCCAGGTATATGTCTCCTTCTTTTCCCCTTCCTCTTGCTGCTCACTCCAGTATTTTTCCTCCCTTTGAACTGGGTCACTGAGAAATCAAGTCAAAAACAGCATACAAACCTAATAATACTCTTTGTTATAAGACATACACGCTATTGTTTTATTTAGTTCTAAAATCTTTGCCCGGGACTGAAAATAGCTTCTTGATAATTTAGTCTTCCAGATGACTCAGACTCATTATAACACAAGTTTGACCTTAAACCTGAGCTGGTTCTGATTTGAACTTCAAATTGTGGCTTTTCAATTCATGACCTCAGGAGCAGACATTATTTACAAAAGCCCACTGTAAGGTTTCATTTTGTTTTATTTTGAAGGCTAAGCATCAGTTTTTACCTAGATTCTCAAGTTTTCTAGAGATCCCAAATAGTAAAGCAATCTCTATAACTGAATGAGTTCATACAAGTTTTGTTGTTTAAAAATTGGAATAAAATGTCTCTCCTCTCTTTGGGGAGCATGAGAAGTCTTCTGATAGACTGTCTTCTGCCATCAACTGTGTGCCTGTATTCAAAGTATTCGTAAGTTGATAATGAAAGCCAGTTGTTTTCATTTATACTTATACGTTATACATATTTCTCTGGTGCTTTTGTTCTGAATCTATGGAAGGCCTTTACATATTTTAGCTAATCCTAACACTATCCATATGAGATTTGTGGATAAAGATTATGATGAGGGGGAAGGGACCTCTCTGTTTGTAACCATGTAACCATAAGTCATAACCAGGAAGAAGAAATAGAAGGAGAGGGAGAGGGGGGTTTTTCTACCAGTCTAAACCCTTACTGAAAATTTTCCTGGTCTATGTCTTCTTCTTTTCTCCTTCTTCTTGCTGCTCACTCCAGTATTTTAGCCTGTCAAAATTGTTTTCATTTTCACTCAGCCATAAAAAGAATGAAATTGAGTCAGTTGTAGTGATGAACCTAGAGCCTATTTTACAGAGTGAAGTAAGTCAGAAAGAGAAAAACAAATATCATATATTAATGCAAATATATGGAATCTAGACAGCTTCTCTGGTGGCTCATATGGTAAAGAATCCACCTGCTAGTGCCGGAGATGCAGGTTCAATTCCTGGGTCAGGAAGACTCTCTGGAGGAGGACATGGCAACCTAGTCCAGCATTCTTGCCTGGAGAATTCCATGGAAAGAGGAGCTTGGTGGGCTACAGTTCATGGGGTTGCAAAGAGTTAGATGAAACTGAGAGACTAACTCGCATCCACACATGTGCACACACACACATGCACACACGCACACACACACGCACACACACACACACGCACACGGAATCTAGAAAAATGATACTGATGAACCTATTTGCGGGGCAGCAATTGGACTGTGAAGAAAGTTGAGAGCCGAAGAATTGATGCTTTTGAACTGTGGTGTTGGAAAAGACTCTTGAGAGTCCCTTGGACTGCAAGGAAATCCAACCAGTCCATTCTAAAGGAGATCAGTCCTGGGTGTTCTTTGGAAGGACTGATGCTAAAGCTGAAACTCCAATACTTTGGCCACCTCATGCGAAGAGCTGACTCACTGGAAAAGACTGATGCTGGGAGGGATTGGGGGCAGGAGGAGAAGGGGACGACAGAGGATGAGATGGCTGGATGGCATCACCGACTCAATGGACATGAGTTTGGGTAAACTCCGGAAGTTGGTGATGGACAGGGAAGCCTGGAGTCCTGCAATTCATGGGGTCGCAAAGAGTTGTACATGACTGAGCGACTGAACTGAACTGAATGGAAATGTGGACATAGAGAGCAGACTTATGGACACAGCAGGGGAAAAAGTAAAGGTGGGACAAATTGAGAGAGTAGCATTGATTATATACACTACTATGTAAAATAGATAGCTAGTGGGAAGTTGCTGAATAGAACAGGAAGCTCAACCTGGTGCTCTGTGATGACCTAGAGGTCTGGGATGAGGGGTGGGTGGGAGGGAGGCTCAAGAGGAAGAGGATGTATGTATACTTACAGCTGATTCATGTTGTTGTACAGCAGAAACTAACACAACATTGTAAAGCAATTATCCTCCGTTTAAAAATTGTTTTCTTCTTCCCTTGGCTTTGTCCAAAGACCCCTTTCTTCCTAAGTCTGTTCTTAGCACGGCCCATCCGCTTAAAAACCGATGGCTTCTGTTTATAATAAAAAGTTCCATAGAATTTGACTTTCACCTTGGTAACAAAACCTATTGTATTCTATTTTGTTTTACCTTGACTTCATTCCTAGGAGGCAAAGTTATATAATTTAGAGCAGTTAGCATAGGGTCTGGTCCATAATAGAAACTAAATATCTAGGTGTTAAGTGAATCAAAGGAAGTTTAGATTCCCAAATTTCTGTTGCCCTACAGGAAAACCTGCACACTGAACATTTTCCTAGTCTTCCCTTCTCTTCCCCAATCACTTGTCAGTTGTAATTCTTCTCTTCTAATATTTCTTGAATCTATCATTCATTCTCTGCCTTGGACCATTGTCAGTTTGGTTCACCTGGGGTAGCTTTCTGCCTCTAGTCTCTTTTTACTCCTCACCCTGCCTTCTACCCCTTTCTTCCTACTCTATACTTTACTCTTGTTCGTATACACTCAACTATATCAAGTAAAACAGACAAACAAATACCTTCAAAGTCACTATCCAGTATTCATTATCACCCACCATCTTTAGACGGCCACCTATAGCTATTGTAATCTTGCTTGTCTTTTTACACAAAGACAAACCCATTGTATTTAATGGATACAATCTTTCATTAAATCTCTCCTAATTTTTTCTCTGCACCCCTAAATGAGATGAACTCTTCTTTGGTGGAGATTTCTCTGTTTCACCATCATTTGAATTATTTTTTAATTAGGAATTATGTTTGCTTCATCTTGGTATACTACCTACGGCACCTGGCAGAATGCCTTGCACATATTAGGTTTCAATAAAAATTGGTTTGAATTGAGTCTCTTTAAACTCATTCACATTTGGGACTTCTTTAATTCTCAACATCATCTTTCTATTCCATTTTATTTCTCTCAGTATTTAAATGTCACTGTGCAATTTCCCAAAGAAGATGAACTTCCACTTCTTTGTCCCTTGCTCTATAGCATCACCTCCTTTTGCAGCCATTTTAACATTTTCTTCCACTTCTCTTCCATGCTTTCCTTCAGTTATACCCATAGCTCTAGGCAAAAGGATGCATCATTCTAGAAACATTGGGCATCAGTTCAGGTGGTCTCAAAGATTCTTCCATCAAGTTACATATCTTGAGAATCCAAGTTATTGCAAACTTAACACTTGTGTTCCTATTTCTTTTTCTTATTTTTAATTCCCTTCTAATAAAGGAATCTGGAGGTCTTCGGAATCTTGGGAAGGGAGAATTCAGGATTCACTAGCCAGTGAAACCTCCATCCCGGGAAGGGATCCAAGCCAAGAGTAGAGATCAATACTAGCTGATAGCAGAATTGCAAGCTTGGAAACTCCATTGTCTGGATGTTCAAGGGAAGACATGCTGTCCTGTCTCCTTGTTTCCAGCATGCCTTTGAGGCATGTTTCGTATTTTCATCAATTCTGCAATAACAGTGTTGCCAGTTCCCAAGATACCTTAAGGGATTGTATATCAGTGTAATGTTCCAAGAATATGATTAAATGAAACTTAATTTTAAAAGAACTGTGTATTGCAAAATTCAACTTTTGCCTAGTCTTTAGTTCTGGAAGATGACAGAGGAATAAGCAGTGTGTGGAGCGAGCGAAAAAGTTAATACTGATTCCCGAGGAAATCTTTTTGAAACACATTCCAGATATAATTAGAAGTGAGTAAGGAAATGAGAAGAGCAACAGTGATTTGAGCCACATTCATCCAGAGAAAATACATGGCAGAAATTAGGGTAAAAAAAGGAAAATAAAAAAACTGAATTAAAAAAGAACACACAGAGAATATTTACCAGATATAAAAATATAAAAAATAAAAAATAGTTGAAGAAACAATAGGAGATATCTCCATTGCTGTCAGTCATTTTTATGTCTTCTAATTATAAATATTTATTTTATATAATAAAATACATAGTTATATCACTACTATTAGTTAAATTAACCTGCTCTTGGGAATCCATTATAATGTGAGTCATGAGTAGTTCCACTGGTAAGTAAATCTCTAAGCAATAATGTGGGTTACAATATCTCCTTTCTTTATACCTCCCTCCCATTATTAATCTGTGGGATATGCAATTAGTGTACAGGAAAATGACACAGCAAGCAGACCAGAAATTGGGTTTCCCTTGACATACAGTCGTGTCCCCTGTGCTTCAGTTGCTCTGCAACTGGAACTTTATTTTCTTTCTTCCCTGGAGCGTATCATTATATATGCTTAATACATTCTCTTACCATCCTTCCAAAGCAAATAGGGAATACATGTATTTCTCCTACCTGGTTGGATTGGTTCACGAAGGCGCTGCAGGTTAGAGGTGGAGAGCCATTCATAAAGTCAAACAGACCTGGCTTTGAGTCTTCCATTATTGTCTCTGACTCACCATGAGACGTCTTCATTCTGGACCTGAAAATACGCTTAGTATATCTATCTGGAAAGACTGTTGTGAGGATCAATGAGAATATGCATCCATATACATAAACATGCATGCAAACACATACAAGCATACACTGTGTGTGTAGATTTTTTGTAATAGGTGGCACATGGTAAGCATTCATTAAATGTGGCTAAGATTTTTATTATCATGAAGCACTTAATTATTCTTAGTTTTTCAATGATGTAACCACACTGTTCAATACATCCTTAAATACAAAATTTAGCAGTTTAACAGTCAGGCCATTTTCTTCTCTTTTGTTTTGGTGGGAAATAAATCAAAACATGCAATTCCTGGCATGTAACCAGCTCTCATGGAGAAGGCAATGGCACCCCACTCTAGTACTCTTGTCTGGAAAATCCCATGGATGGAGAAACCTGGTAGGCTGCAGTACATGTGGTCGCTAAGAGTCAGACACAACTAAGCAACTTCACTTTCACTTTTCACTTTCATGCATTGGAGGAAATGGCAACCCACTCCAGTGTTCTTGCCTGGAGAATCCCAGGGACAGGGGAGCCTGGTGGGCTGCTGTCTATGGGGTCGCACAGAGTTGGACACGACTGAAGCAACTTAGCAGCAGCAGCAACCAGCTCTCAATAAATATCATCATCATCTCATTTGATGGCTTGAATTCTAAACACAATCCTGAAGAAAGCACAGGCACAGATATAGGCTTAATTTTTAAATTATGGCTACTATTACCACAACTGCACTATTACCACGTTTTTAACCCTCTTTTCTTGAAATAATTTAAAATTTGCAGAAGAGTCTTAAGAATAGTACAAAGAATATTCCAATAAACCCTTCATCCAGATTCACCAATTGTTACAAGCATTTTACCTCTCTCTCTCATTCTGTCTGTGTGTGCGTGTATACGTGTGTGTGTGTGTGTGTGTATTAGTATAGACATCATATTCCTTTACCCCAAATACTTTGGCATATTTTTCTTAAGAACAAAGACATTTTCGGTATAATTATAAAATGCAAAACCAGTCTAATACTTTTCCCTATAGACTGTCTGTATTAAAATGTCACCACTTATCCCTAAATATATCACTGTAGTATTTATTTTCCCTGATTCAGTTTCCAAGCTAGGCTCATGTGTCATATTTCATTTCCTATCTCATTTGCCTGCTAACTAGGGTTTACCTCCTTGTTCTGGGAGCTTCATGACAATGCAGTGCAAAAATCAGTGAAGACAAAACTTTCCTTTCTTAATGAGAAGCAACATATATTTATAAAATAAAATAGATTTTTTAAAGTAATGTGAATTTTATTTGATTCTACCAAAAAAAAAATCAGAGGGGCTTTATTTTTACCTCCGTGGTTACTTTCACCACGGTTACCCAGAAAAGTGTTTTACCGTGAAAAAATCACGAGGCTGACCCTGCTTTGATTTAATCTGTTTTCCAGGATGATTTGAACATAAATCAAGTCCTACTAAGTGCCAGTGTGAGTTCTGGCTCTAACCCTGAATCGCACAGAGTCGGACACGACTGAAGCAACTTAGCAGCAGCAGCAGCATGTATATTGTATGATTCAATTTATATGATGTAAAGCAGATTAGAAGTTGCCTGAGGCTGGGAGGCAGGAACTGGTACTCTTTGAAAACAGGCACGGAAGATCTTTTGGAGGCTTAAAAAAAAGTTTAAAAATTGAATTGTAAAGAGGGTTGTACAACTCTAAATTTACTGAAAAATTTTGGATCATATGATTAAAATGGATAAGTTTTGTGCTATGTAATTTATACCTGTAAAAATCTATTGAAAGGAAGGATGGATAGAGGGAGGAAGGGAGGGAAGGACTCAAAAAAAAAAAAAAAAGAAAACCCGGGCAAGAGAACTCATCCATAGAACAACTTAGGCAGATATCAGGGAGTTGGGCCTCTCAGACAAAGGCAATAGACAACATCAGTTTTCTGCAGCTGCTTTCTTACCTGAGGCCTGTTTTAAGTAATGGTCAAAGCTTGTGAGTTATCTAACCTGTGTGGTACCTAGAAAGCATTTCCTCTTTGGAAAGCGGAAGAGAGATCCTGTACTATTTTTTTCTCAATATAAAAAATCATACCTGAATTTGTGAGTACCAGCTCATGAAGCCAGGACAAAAATTAAAGAGAAGTAGTTTCCACACATGTTTTGAACTTTTGAAGAAAAAGAGAACTAATAGATGTTGCCAAATTTGTCTTTCTGACAAGTGTCTCTTTGTACAAAAATGGTCCCAGGAAGCAGTCTGCATCTATATCAGCTCTTAATTGTGGTATGCTGGGAAAGGACAGCATGCAGATTTCACCGCAGAAAAAAATGTAAATGTTGAAGATCTTTATGGAGCAATGACCTCATCGTTATTTTGGTAATTGTATTTTTTTTTTTTTAAATAAAATGTGGTAACCTTTCCAAGCCTCCCTTCTGTGGCCTCCATATCCACCTCCTGTAAAAAGCATGAAGAAAACTTCAGTGGAGCAACAAGGCTGTAACACTGGGGGAAATGATTGATTTCACTTGAACACCACCATCAACAAAAAATGTTTAAAAACAGTTTCATGGCTCAACTTTCTCCTTGCTTTTTTTTTCTCTCTTATAGTTGGAATGTATTTTATCGTCTGTCAGTTTTGCCCTATGATATGTCCTCTTAAATTGGATCTGTAAGCCCTTCATAAAGTTTAATAAATCTTCAGCATTTCACCCTAAGGAAATTATATTAAAAACCTTCAAATGTGAAGTTGGGCCGGCAGACACACAGCGCTGGGAATTTTATCACCATAATCAGCGTGTAATGAAAGCCTCTGTCGCTGTTCCTCCCCAATCATAATCTGCCTGTCTTTATGAAAAAAGGGGGGTTTGTCTGGGTTCATCTGCAAGCTTTAATTGGAAGATATCTTCATTTCATTCCAGCCTACTGGGATAATAACTCAGCCCCGTGTTTAAACACAGGCCCTTGCCGCTGATATTTTTTCATTTAGTAAAGCATGTCTCTTTAAATGATTTAGCAAATCATCATGAATGCCAAGCCAGGGTGATTGGCAGCTCATTGCTGGTGCACCATTTGCATGACATTTGTTCTTCAGCTAAGAAAGCTGCCGCAGGTAAACAAGCAGGCCCTGTACTCACTCCCTTTGAGTCCCTTCCTGTTTATTTTCTCATAATCAAATGACATTTATGGAGAGGCAAATGCAGCTGCACATATATGAGGGAAATGCAATCAGGCTAAACATGATGACTTCATTCAGGTGATATTTTGATTAGAGAAAGGATATTTTTATGACATGGGGGCTTTTTTTATTGAGAAATCTGGCACATTCCCTTCTGTGTAACTAACACTTTATATTTTATCTATATCTTAATATAAAGGCTGGACTCAAATAATTGGTTTGACTGAGCGTTCACTTATGAGCGTTGCATTAATACTTGGGAAAGCATCAAGCAGGAGACACAAGACACCTTTCTTTGTCCCGTTCAGAAGAAATTAGCCCTTTCTTCCCTCAAAGGAAAAAATAGAAAGAAAGACAACAAAGCAATGTGATATAATGCTAGTTTCTGCCATCAATGCATGTAGCTTTTCCTAAAGGAGGTTTCAGAGGGGATGCTATTTTACAGTGAAACAGTTTATCCATATTTTCTAGCTTATTGTCCTTATCAAGGGAGGTGGACAGTAACAAATCAGGATTTCCCCGCCCCCCCGTTTTCCTAAAAAAAAAAAGTAATAGTAACATATTATCTGCCTAGTTCATGTGGTCAACTAGGGTAACAGAGAGCAAGGTGCCTGTTAGCAGGGTTGTAAGAAATGCAGGAGTCCATAGGACTTGCAGAAAGAGATAGTTCTTCATTGCTGGAGAATATTCCCCTGCAGTATGGGCAGATATAATCTTTCAAAACTTTCTCAGCTTCTTCTAGTGTTGAAGGCAAAAGGCAGGAGCTGGCTGTCATTTCAGTTCTGTGATAAGGATGCATTTCCACAATCAACTGCCAAATCCCTTCTAAGAAGTACCTCAGACCATCAGAAACCACCTGATTCTTGATGAGCTAAAATAATCACTCTCATAAAAGTATTGTCTTTTCCCATCACTTCTATATTAAGAGAAGAATAGAGAAATACGTTTATTTTAGGATGAAAAAGTAATCCTAAGCAACCCCAATTTTTTTTTTTGTCATTTTGATTTTGGATTCTCTTCTGGATAGGATCCTTCCTGTGCTTTTTAATTTTTTCTACCATCTGTGAGTCTTGAATGGCAAGGAATGATACATCCAACCCACAAAACTTTGATTGCTCCCCCCAGGCCATCGTGACAAAAAAGACAATGCTTAGAGCTGGATGGGCTGGCTGAGATAGCAGGCCTTCAGGAGCCCAGGAAGTGAAAAGACAAAAAGCAACAAATTTGAGAAGGAAGTGTGACTGGAACGAAAGAAGAGGTCTAACATGGCCATAGCCCTTATTGGTCTTTTTTTGTTGTTATATTTGAACACAGAAGGAATAATTTTTTCAGCAACATCTTCCAACCTAAAGGTCAATGATCTTAAGCAATAACAACAAACTTGATCTGATTCTTTATACCTTCTGGAATGGTATGCCATTTGATATAGTCTAGAATAAGCTCTATATTAAGGGGGTGCTGAGTGTTCACTGACTGAAGAAGCTTTTAGCAAGAACTTGATTGTTTTGAGACAAATGAAAGAGAAATCACTTTTCCATTGACAGAGTGCTGTAGTTTAGACTGGGGACACTATCCCATGGAACTACTGGTGTTCTTGGTGTTCTTCGATTGTGTTTGTGTGTAGTCTGGGGAAGCTTTCCAACCCTCTCGTTACTGAAAATCACTCATGATTTAAAATGTCTTTTTATTACTTTGTTTGCCTTACTCTAAAATTCAGTAAATCTAAACAAATCTGATGCAGATCAGGTAATGGAAATAATTTAAGAACTGTAATATGTAGACTGCAGTCAGTGAAGGAGGAGATAAAGTTATCCTGAGGCCTTCCTAAGCAGTTTGTTGACAGTGCTATCAGAGGATAATTTTAACACCGTTTTTGTAAGTAAAGGAGACACACTGGGGAGACTGAAGACTCCTGATGAGTCTGTGACCAGATAGAATCATATTGAAGAGAGGGCTTGTGGCTCATCCATCCTCCACTGTGGCAAGATCAGATTAGGTGCCTTTCTTGTGTCTTCTCTTAGAATTTCACACTTGTCATGATATTTGTCCTATACTACTGAATAACTGCCTATTTAGTGGTCTGTTGTTGTTGTCCAGTCACTAAGTCATGTCTGATTCTCTGCAACCCCATGGACTGCAGCACGCCAGGCTTCCCTGTCCTGCCCTATCTCCCAGAGTTTGCTCAAATTCATGTCCATTTGAGTCGGTGATGCCATCCGACCATCTCATCCTCTGCTGCCTCTTCTTCGTTTGCCCTCAATCTTTCCTAGCATCAGGGCCTTTTCCAATGAGTTGACTCTTTGTATCAGGTGGCCTAAGTATTGGAGCTTCAGCATAGGGAATTGGCTTCTGTCATCAAGAAGACTGGAAAGTCCAAAACCTGCAGGGTGGACCAGTTGGCAGGAGACCTAGAAGAGCTGATGTTGCAGATGAAGTCTGAGGCAGTCTGCTGGAGAAGTCTGTTTTGCTCAAGGGAGGCTAGACTTTTTGTTCTACTCAGGCATTCCAAACATTGAACGGAGCCCACCTACATCATGGAGGGCAAGCTTCTTTATTCAGAGTCCACAGTTTAGATGTTAATCTCATCCAAAAGCATCCAGAATGTTTGACCAAATACCAGGGCCCATTATGGCCCAATTGAGTTGACACATAAAATTAATGTTCGCATTTTTCTAAAGTCATCTTTGCTAGGAGGAAAGAAGAAAAAGAGAGAAGCGAAAATGAGAGCAAAAGAAAGAGAGGGAAATAGCATAATCATAGTCATCATTTGGGATTTGAGCTGAGCTGTCATGGCAGAAGTGACTCAGCTACAAGAAGGACCTACCCAGGACCAGGGTACCTCATTTTCCAATTGAGAAGATTCCAGTCAGCTCCATCTAGAGAAGTCTTTCTCTGTTCCCATAGGGACTGGTGATTTTTCATTTGAATATGGCTTTCTCTCCTAATGCTGCATCAAATAGAGGAAGTGGCATTTAGGAAACGCCTATAACTTACCTCAGTAGAAGCAGAAATATTTTCAGATTCTTAAGATCTTGTCACAGGGCAATAAATAACAGTTTAGCTTTCTCACCTTGAAAAGAAATTGGTACCAACACAGAGTCTCTAATAGAGTTAGCTTCATTTTCTTCCATATTAGAAGGTAGTAAATACTGATAACTATAGATAAGGCTTATAGTTTCTTCAACTGATTTTTTTAGGACTTATCTGAAGAATTTCAAGCAAAGGATGATCTTTTCCCATCACTGCTAAGACACTCAGTTATATTTAACATTCTGGATTGACTAGATTTAACCTATAATGAATCATGAGGATCTCTTTTGCATCAGGTATGTCCAAATCATTAAAAACTTAGAGTTGTGTCAAAGATAGGGACAATTTGATCACTTTTATTTCCTTATGCTGACAGTAAATCTTTTTTTCTCATCCATATCCTTATGCTAGAAGTAAAATTTTTACTTAGTTGAGTTCACTTTTTATTTTCTTACTTTTTACATTAAAGATAGTATGGTCTAATATGGAATTGAATGGAATTTACTTTAAATATCTTTCCCATTACTTTCTGTATGTATATACATATATATATTGTGCCTGCCTTTTTAAAGGCAAAAATCAGAATAAGGCAAACTTTGTGGAAAAATCAACTTCAGTTCGAAGCTCCTTTTAAATGTGTGAGTCTAGGTATAGCAATCAGCAAAGACAAAATTTCAGAAAGTATGTGACACTTAGGAGTTGAAAGACTAAATTTTCGGTGGTGCTGCTCTGAAAGTGAAAACTTGATGTTGGCTCATACATATACTTGCCAGCATAAAATCTGTGCCTACGCATGGACAATAAACTGAATATTGCAAATAGCGCAGACATGCGGGTACACAGTTCATGTACATAAATACAGAGAGAGAGGCAGAGAAGAGCTAACTGTACATCTTGTTGCCTGTTCCCACCAATTTCTAAACCCACAAATACTGAATTTTACTCTTCTATTGCAGATGCATATTTTAATACAAATAAGACATTTGCCTCTTTCCTTTTCTCTGTTCTTCTTGGAAAGAATGCAAATTTTCTCCCATAAATATCTCTAAATTCAGTCAGTTAAACAAATTTTTCTTTAAGAATGACAGTAAAACAGTATAGAGCTTGGAGTAAAAATCCTAATACATCATCCAAATGTCTTTCTCCCGGAAGTATTCTGAGGTTCTTCTGATAAAGGAAAAGTAAAATTTCTTGCTGTCTCCCTAGTAAAAGAATTCAGAATCAGTTTTAGAACCTTCTAACAATTGTTTTCTGGAAAGTAGATTTAAGAAGCTTATCCTCTAGAGACTTAATCCTATGAGATAATTGTAAGACGGAGATTGTCATGTCAGATATGAAAGGAGTATTGGCAGGTTTACTAAAGAAGCATTCTATTTTGTTTTTGTGCTTGTTCTTCCCATCCAGATTCTTTTGCAACATGGGCAAATATTGGCTTTTACATTAAAAAATAAAAAAAAAATCATCGTTCTGTTTTTTGTTTCAGAGAGGTTCCTTATGAAATAAAGTAGATGGGACTCTATGAAATGTGCTTCTGTTGCCAGTCTTCAGAGATTAGGTAGTTTGATTAATAATTAGATTAGGTATTCTCTTGCCCCTCTAAAAGTCACAATCAGTTTGTAAGGAATTTAAACTACTAAATTAAAATTTTAAGAAAAGTTTTTTTCAATATCCCTGTATAAAGAAAAACTGAAATTCTGGTCAAAATGATTGCAGTAAACAAAGCAATAATGAGCTGATATCAACAATTAGTTAGAACGTCAAGTTATCATTTTCTGAGGATCAGGGAACAAATGGAATAGCAGAAGAAACCTTTTTTCCATGCTGTTCTCCTTTAGAAGATTAAAAAAAAAAAATGCAGAGAAAGAATGGGTAGCCAAACTGGCAAGTGCATGATGAAAACTCATCTGCCTGGCACGCTCAGTGTTGTTTTCCGTACTTTTCTTTCTGTCCAGAGGCAAACATAAGCCAAGAACTTCATCTTGCCTTTTCCTTCAGTAGATCTGGCATGTTACCTAGCTTTTAGGTGCTTTACTAAATGTGAGAATCAGGTGTAAGTTGGATTTTCATGATTTATCACATCAGCATAGACTTCATAAACCAAAAGAATATGATGGGTAGATGTTAACCTATATTGGTGGTTTTCAAATGATGTTCCTGCAAACCCATGAATTCCATGGATAGTTCTTGAAAGGCACTCTAAAAGGCAAAAGGGCAGAATAGTGGTTAAGGGGCCAGGCTGCAACTTACCCTTGACCGTAATCATTTCAAAAAGAAGCACTGGAGTTTTATTATGTTTTGCATATTCAAAATCCACATAAGGTTTCATCTAGGAAAAAAGAAAATTGGAAATACACACACATTTACACACATGCACACACACACATTGAATTTAATTGGAAATACACTCACACATATTTACACACATGTGCATGTACACACACACACACACACACACGCACTGTGAACTTAATATGAAAGCCCTTAAACAATTTGTATTTTAAACTCAAAAGGATTTCAATTAGCTGTTGACACAGCACCTGTAAAATACCCAAGATACATGTCTTAGAGAGCACTGTTACCTATTAGCACTGTATTCCTTTATATTTATCCATTTTATTCCTGTGTGGGTCTCTACTGGTTCAGGATATCAGAAATGGAGAGAAAAATTGAGTGATAATCCAGTTATTTTCCACCAGAAAAATTGTTCTCCAACTTTGATTACTAAAATCACCAGGGGGTTTGGTAAAAGTTACAAGTTCAGACCCACCTCCTTCAACCAGCCTCCTCCTCTGTGTTCTTCCTTATCTCTCCAGGTAAGGATAATACACACTGAAGTTTGGTACCACTAATCTAGAAGAAAAGAGTTGTTGCTCATCCTCCATTTGATATTGTTGCAAATCTAATCTTCACCCTTCAGTTTGGTTTGGGGAAAGAATATCACCACTGTTAACACTTACAAAATAGAAAGAAACATAGAGGACAATATTTGTTGTTAAACCATGAGACAAAGACTATTTGATACAGCATGGGTTAGTGAAGTGAAGTGAAGTCGCTCAGTCATGTCCGACTCTTTGCAACCCCATGGACTCTTCGTGAAAATCCATGGGGTTTTCCAGGCAATAGTACTGGAGTGAATTGCCATTTCCTTCTCCAGGGGATCTTCCCGACTCAGGGATCGAACCCAGGCAAATGTTAAATCAAAGTTCTACAAGAAAGCAACGTATTCCAACTACATTATTGCCTTGTGCTTACTCATTAATGCAGTAAACATTTAATGATGGAAGACAGAGAAATAAACCAATCATTACAGAGAAGCAAGTGATAAAAGGGAATACAGAGTATGACTGATAAACCACCTAAGTTTGCCTCTGTTTTCTAAGAAATCCTTCACAGGGAAGGAACATTTGCAAAGGCAATGGCACCCCACTCCAGTACTCTTGCCTGGAGAATCCCAGGGACAGGGGAGCCTGGTGGGCTGCAGTCCATGGGGTCGCGAAGAGTCGGCGACGACTGAGCAACTTCACTTTCACTTTTCACTTTCATGCATTGGAGAAGGAAATGGCAACCCACTCCAGTGTTCTTGCCTGGAGATTCCCAGGGATGGGGGAGCCTGGTGGGCTGCCATCTATGGGGTCGCACAGAGTCGGACACGACTGAAGCGACTTAGCAGCAGCAGCAGCAGCAGCTACCACTCATATTTACTTTGTAGCTTTGCCAGAATCAAAGAATTCAAAGTATTCCTTGTCTCTTTTATCTTACTAACTGTCATAAATGATTGGAAATAAAGCATAGCATTTCCCATTTTAATTGTGCTTTTGGATAAGCCATTCAGTTCAGTTCGGTCGCTCAGTTGTGTCCGACTCTTTGTGACCGCATGAATTGTAGGACGCCAGGCCTCCCTGTCCATCACCAACTCCCGAAGTTCAGTCAAACTCACGTCCATCGAGTCAGTGATGCCATCCAGCCATCTCATCCTCGGTCGTCCCCTTCTCCTCCTGCACCCAATCCCTCCCAGCATCAGAGTCTTTTCCAATGAGTCAACTCATCGTATGAGGTGGTCAAAGTACTGGAGTTTCAGCTTTAGAATCATTCCTTCCAAAGAAATCCCAGGGCTGATCTCTTTCAGAATGGACTGGTTGGATCTTCTTGCACTCCAAGGGACTCTCAAGAGTCTTCTCCAACACTGCACTTCAAAAGCATCAAATCTTCAGTGCTCAGCCTTCTTCACAGTCCAACTCTCACATCCGTACATGACTACTGGAAAAACCATAGCCTTGACTAGATGGACCTTAGTCGGCAAAGTAGTGTCTCTGCTTTTGAATATGCTATCTAAGTTGGTCATAACTTTTCTTCCAAGGAGTAAGCGTCTTTTAATTTCATGGCTGCAGTCACCATCTGCAGTGATTTTGGAGCCCCCAAAAATAAAGTCTGACACTGTTTCCACTGTTTCCACTGTTTCCCCATCTATTTCCCATGAAGTGATGGGACCAGATGCCATGATCTTCGTTTTCTGAATGTTGAGCTTTAAGCCAACTTTTCACTCTCCTCTTTCACTTTCATCAAGAGGCTTTTTAGTTCCTCTTCACTTTCTGCCATAAGGGTGGTGTCATTTGCATATCTGAGGTTATTGATATTGCTCCTGGCAATCTTGATTCCAGCTTGTGTTTCTTCCAGTCCCCCGCTTCTCATGATGTACTCTGCATATAAGTTAAATAAGCAGGGTGACAATATACAGCCTTGACGTACTCCTTTTCCTATTTGGAACCAGTCTGTTGTTCCATGTTCAGTTCTAATTGTTGCTTCCTGACCTGCATACAGATTTCTCAAGAAGCAGATCAGGTGGTCTGGTATTCCCATCTCTCTCAGAATTAGACTGTCAAATAACTCAAAAATCTTTGACATCTTGAATTGAAAGCATGTGGATCATCACTTCAAAATTAGTGTTGCTTTTCTACATTCCATCTCAGAATTGGTCTACTCCCCATTGTTGGTCATGTTGTTTGAATACAACCAGGAGCCAAGCCAAGTAGAAAAGTGTTGTAGCCTAGAAACTGAGTTTCAAGGTTTTTGATCATGAGAGAATCTTTAATTACAAAACCTGTTGTAATTAAACAGATTTGTTCAAAGTAGTTCTAGATCGGAAAGATGTTTTGACAACCAGGCATTCATAAGCTAACACAATGCCCCTGTCACTAACCCTCCCCCACTCCACCACCCACCCATGCCCTGCATCTCTCATATACTCATAGGAACTGCAGATCTGGACCAGCGTCAGTCCAGACTACAAATACACTCCAACTGAATAGAAGAAGGATTAGGGAGAAAATTTTAGAGCCAAGACTTAAGGTTTTCTAGTGTCATCTTTCCTCTGGTATAAAGTGTTCCTCTTACTACAACACAGAAAATATAAAATGTGATGGATGGAGCACGTCACTGAATAAAATAAGCTAACTCCTACTATAAAAATTAAAACAGTGTGTGTGTGTGTGCATGTGTGTAAATGTGTGTGAGTGTTTGAGTATTTCCAATCTTTTTTCCAGATGGAACATTATGTGGATTATGAATATGTAAAACATAATAAAACTCCAGTGCTTGGACTTGGAGTCAAGGGACCAATATTTAAAGCCCTATATAGCTATTTATTATATGTTATATTAAACAAGTAACTAAGACTCTTCGGCATTGTCTCCTTATCTGCTTCAAAGAAATCTTTGAAAGTATCTGTAAAATTATGCTCAACCATACCTCCTTTGCAGATTTAAAAGTTTATCAAATTAAATAATGTATGTGAAAGTACCTAGGGCTATAACTAGGACATGTTAGAAGTCTCATAAGTTATTATAAACATTAAATTTATTTTTCCAAAGTGTTTTTTATCATTGGAATAAAATAAACAATTTTCAGGACTCACAAGAGTACTGAGGGGTATTACTTTTGGTTCTCTATTATGGGGAAGAATGAGACATAAATGGATTGTTCATTCAACAAATATTTGTTGAGAGCTTATGTGCTAGGAATTAATCTAAGTGCTTAAGATTCATCAGTGAATACAAAAGACAAATACTCTTGCCATCATGGAGCTTATATCTAGTGAGTAGCCAGATGTTGTCTTTTTCGGTCTTCTTCAGAACCTCTAATCAACACAAAATATACATGTGCAAGCACACATGTGCACACACAACACACACACACACACACTATACTCTTTGTGACTGTTGTAAAGAAATGTTTCTTTTGCTCTTGCCAAAAAATGTAAACACCCATGTACAGAGATGCCATATAAGACCATATACATTGACTATATGATGTGAGTTGTGGCCTTGTCCAATTTGGTGTCCATAATTTTACATAAAAAGAAGACTCTTTTTTCTAACTAACTTCTGGCCTTAATGATAGCCTCCATCATGATTCATGCACTTCAAGGACTAACCAATGAAAATGAAGATTGAAATTTATTTTGTTAATGCCTTAAGCTACCTAAAAAGTTGCACTTGTACTCAAAGGGAATTTTCTTAGATCTTACAGATAGCTTCTTGGGAATATAATCTAGCCCTAGACTGGCATTGGGACATCCCAGAGTCTGTCCAAAAGGCCCACTGTACCTCACAGAGGGGACTGGGGATCACTCTGTTCTTAGCAGTTGAGAAGGGAGTAAGCCAGAATTCAAGATGTATTGGTCATCAGCAAGTGACTTTTATATAAGAAATCCTCAGCAATGAGAGGAATGAGGGGGTGGTCTCTGAAGAACTCACAAAATATTTCATTAGAGCAAAAGTCACATTTTATTTTTTTAATTTATTTCACTGAAGTATAGTTAATTTCAATGTATTAATTTCTGTTGCACACCAGAGTGATTCAGTTATATATACATACATTTTTTTTCATATTCTCATCCATTATGGTTTATCTCAGGATACTGAATATAGTTCCCTGTGCTATACAGTAGGATCTTGTTGCTTATCCATTCTGTATAAATATTTGTTTGCATCTGCTATTCCCAAACTCCCATTCCAACCCCCCACCCCACTCCTCTCCCCTTGTCAACCGCAAGTCTGTTCTCTATGTCTGTAAGTCTGATTCTGTTTCACAGATAAGTTCATTTGTGTAATATTTTAGATTAAACATATAAGTGATATCATATGATATGTGTCTTTCAAGAGTCACATTTCAATATCTGTTGAGCTTAGAAATTGTTGATCCAGGGTTAAAGTGATAGTACTGCCTCATTACAGTGTTATAGTTCTGACTTCTTAAATCTTTTCCTATCTGATGCGCCAATCCTCATTAGCAACATAGAAAAGGAAAAGCAGGTACACTAGATTGAAAGGAGAGAAGAAGCTGACCACATTCTTGGTGGACAAGAGGCTTCTAGTGTAAACAGACAGGAGTGGAGGAGAGGGAAAGAGTTTTCAATTTCAAGTCATGGTTGAACTATTAACTTTAAATCAAGATGGATTTTATGATACTGCTATGGACTGAATGTTGTAGCCCTCCCCGAATTCATATGTTGACATCCTAATTCCCAATGTGATAGTATTTGGAGATGGGCCTTTGGAAGGTAATTAGGTTATAAGGGTAGAGCCTTCATGATGGAATTAGTGCCCTAAGAAGAAGAGACAGGAGACAACTTGATTCTTACCTCTGCTCTTTGCCATATGAGGATACAAGGAGATAACCTTCTGCAAACCAGGAAGAGTGAGTTCACCGAACACTTGATCTGCTGGCATCTTGATCCTGGCCTTCCCAGTTTCCAGAATTGTGAGAATTAAATGTGTCCTATTTAAAGCTACACAATCTATGGTATCTTTAGTATAGCAGGTCAAACAGACCAAGACAGTTACTCAATTGAGACTGTGTCTGATAACAGAAAGTGACTGGAGAACACTCTGGATTACCCAAGAGTGACTAGTTAGGGAGTACCTGAAACTTTTATTCAGGAGTAAAAATCACTAACTCCACAGAGCAGTTGGGAAGACAATAGGAGTTAAACTAAAGATTCCTGGAGAATTAAATCATATGGATTACACTTTACCCAAATCAAGGTGACAGTGTTTGGATTCATTTACCATCCACAGTGGCAAAGTCTGCATCAGCTCTGGAAGGAGAACATGCCCCGTTTTTCCAAGTCTTAACAAGGAGATTATACCCCATCCCTTTTTCTGCAGAGTTTTGGAAGGACTTTTAAGGCTGGTAAAATTTTCCATGAAATATTTGAGAACTTTAGATAAGCGTGAGGAGATGGATGAATGAAGCATAGTAGTTAGCTAATAGGACTCAAAGTTTCCATGAGTCATTGGCCGTGTGCCGAAACACCTTCTGGGGTGCTTCATTGCTATCTTAGCTTTATGCATACATCTCCTTTCATTGAGATCCAAGGTTTCAGGGTAAATCATATTACTGATAAATCCAGAATGCTTCCTAGGTTGAGCCAAACTACCTAAGAACTTGACATATTGGTACTATTGTTTCTTCAGCATTAAGACCTTTCCTGTGCCATCCATATAATGCGACTACAAGGGCCACAGATAGGATTTCTTATGTGACAGACTATCTTTTAATCTCATGCTGAAACTTGACATTTCCATGACAAGGCATGGCCATTTATTCTATGGTTAGAGACAAGGTTTACTTGATATGTCACCATGTCGACACAAAGACACTCTAAATTGTAAATATCAGAACATTTCCTAAGAGTAGACCTAGAATAATTGTGAGATAATCAAAAGTGCTGTAGGTAGAAAGAGAAATACTGGCCTGAGGAAAACAGCAAAACTTTCTCTTCCTCTCACTTTGGCTTTGAACTCCATCTGTGTCTGAGGAGGATTGTGAGGGTGAAGCTTGCAGATGCTTTTATCATTTTTGGTCACTGAATTACAAAGTACATACTTTGGCAACCAAAGACATCATGTTGTGAAGTTTAGATTCTTTGGCATCATAAAGACGGTAGACTTCTTTATTCAGTCTAACACCCTTTGAAATATTTCCCAAGCATCTAACTTTTAAACTGCTAGACTCTGCTATCACTATCTTCTCACACTTTAGAGTCTTGTCAAAACTGGACTTCAGGGATTTCAAGTCAGTGAAATGATTTCTGGCATAAATGGCCAGATGTGAATGATCGGTGAAAGTTTGATTTTAGTCAGTCTCTAAAAATCCAAAGTGTTGACTTTCCTCTGATCAGTTCTTTTTGTTGCAACATGGCATTGTTTTCTTTGAATCACTCTGAATCCTTTTTTTTGTATAGTGAAAAATACTGTTATTCTTAATTACTATTATAGTACAATTCATATACTATTAATACATGATAAAAATAATTCTTAATTACTATACTCCTAGGAGATCTGACACAAGCAGAATGCTCTTCAGCTAAAAAAGGGCGAATAGTGTCTTAAGAATTGCTTTTATGTTATGATTGAAAAACATAACATTACTATTAAAGGTTTTTTTAATGAAAAATATTATCTCTGGAGGATTGACTCAGAATCATTTATTTCCAAGTGTATGAGAGAGAGCAAAGTCTTAGTACAAATGAATTAAATATTTTTAAAATTGCTGGTTTGATAAATATGTTTATTTCCAGCAGATTGTGCACAGAATCTCTCAGGTAGATAAACCAGCAAATGGTGCATATGGTTGATGGATGAGAAATGATAATACATTTTCCTCTTATGAGTCAGATTTTCTCCTTGAGAGCTAAGATGTGGTAGGGACAGTCCCTGGCAATGCCATTGTCGTGATCCCCAAATCTTACTACAGATACAGCCTTTGAGCAGCCAAGACAAGGAAAAGCAGTACTAGAAAGAACTAATAAAGGATACACGTATCAATCTAAAATCAGTAAGTTTCTCATGTCATTCCTTCTCTGAGCAACAGCCTTTCCCCATGATTTCAAGCTGCCCTGCATCCTTCTAATGTCCTGTACCACCACTCTCTTTCCTTATTGGCCAGTATTCAGAAATGACCTATCTCAGACACACACTTAATGGAAATTTGTGTTCCCTTGTTGGAGGTGACCCAGCACAGAATTTCCTGAAAACTCTCAAATATCCAATCCTTATAGTCATATTCTAGAAATAATAGAGGAAAGACACTTATATACCAGTATTTTAAAACTGAGTGCTTTGAGATTTTAAAATACCCATATTTCTGGCTTCTGTTTAATACATTTATGGTTTGTTGATAATGGGTTTGTGTTTCCATCTTGCAACAATAATCAGAAAGGAAATGAAGCCTGCATCTTTTAAGCTGAGCGCTCCTGGTTTTTTGGTAGTCAGTCGCTCTCAGTCTACAGGATTTTGTTCTTGGGGGTATCTGGCAATGTCTGAGACTTTTTTGACTGTTGGAGCTCAGGGTGGGGTGTGCTACTGGCACTAATGAGTGGAGGATAAAGATACCAATCAACATCCTGCAATGTACAGGACAGCCTCCAAGAACATAGAATTACCAGCTCCAAATATCAAGGATATTGAGTTTGAGAAACACTGCCATAGTCCCTATTTGGTCCACTTCACGTAGGTCATCTGCCCACCAACTTTGTAGACATTTGGCTTTGTAATCTTTGATAAGTGAAATCATATAACTTATATAAGTTATATATATTATATATAATATTCTATATGTGTATAGAACATTAACAATCAGAAAAGACCTTCAGGATCTTCCCATCAAATCCCCCATTATTCATATAATATCTGAAATACAAGGAAGTGAGCTTCAGTCAACCTTGAGATAGACTGAAGTCCAATCAAAGTAATGTACTTAATTTGAGGGTTTATGCTTTATTTTTGTTTCATTTTTTATTGAAGTATAGTTGATTATCATAACTAACAATGTTAGTCTCATGACACAGTGTGACTAACAGTGATTCAATGCTATATATATATATACATGATTCAGTTACCTATATATGTATATGTGTATGTATTTATATCTCTGTGTGTGTGTTTGTATATATATGTGTGTGTTTATGTGTGTATGTATGTGTGTGTGTATACTTTTGGAATCTTTTCTCTTATAGGTTATTACAAAATACTGATTATACTTCCCTGTGCTATATAGTAGGTCATTGTTGATAATCTATTTTATATACAGTAGTGTATATATGTTAATCCCAACTTCCTAATTTATTTCTCCCTACTCCTCTGCTCTTTGGCAACTGTAAGTTTATTTTCTATGTCTGTTAATCTCTTTCTATGTTATAAAAAAATTAATTTGTATCTTTTTTCTGTCAATTCCACATATAAATGGTATCATATGTTTGTCTTTCTCTGTCTGACTTACTTCATTTAGTATGAAAATCTCTAGGTTCATCCATGTTGCCGCAGATGGTATTATTTCATTGTTGTTTATGGCTGAGTAATATTCCATTATATATATATCAGATCTTCTTTGTTCATTCATCTGTCAATGGACAGTTAGGTTGCTTCCATATGTTGGCTACTGTAAATAGAGCTGCTATAAACATTGGAGTGCATGTATCTTTTCAAGTTACAGATCATACCCAGGAGTGGAGTTTCAGGATTATATGGTAATTCAATTTTGGGCTTTTTGAGGAACCTCAGCACATCGTTGTCCTTAGTGGCTGTACCAATTTACATGCCCACCAATAGTATAGGATGATTTCTCTTTCTTCACATCTTCTCCAGAATTTATTTTTTGTAGACTTTTTGTTGATGGCCATTCTGACTGTAGTAAGGTGATACCTCACTGTAGTTTTGATTTGCATTTCTCTGTTAGCAATGTTGAACATTTTTTCATGTACCTGTTGGCCATCTGTGTGCCTTCTTTGGAGAAACAATACTGTTACAAATTGCATTACTAATTATTAAGTCACATGAGACAGATACTTGGAGGCAGGGCAGAGGAAAATCTTTCCTGCTCTGGTCATCATCTTGCCCATCACTCTCATGTGAAAGAATAGTTGAGCAGGCCCAGCTGACAAGTTGCCAAATTTTTAATCTTGGCTCTCCCTAGGTCACTTTAATGCGTTGGAGAAGGAAATGGCAACCCACTCCAGTGTTCTTGCCTGGAGAATCCCAGGGAGAGGGGAGCCTGGTGGGATGCCGTCCATGGGGTCGCACAGAGTCAGATACGACTGAAGCGGCTTAGCAGCAGCAGCAGCAGGAATTCATTACTGTTCAGAATATTTTAATATGTTAGCTATATTCCATGTACTTTTTTTTTGCTTGAAATTCATATATTATTATTTCTTATTGTTAGTGAAAAAACAAATAAGTCACAAATGCACACATATTCTATATAAATAAACACACAGAGATCTAACAAACTAAGTTTGCTCATGGCTTAACTTTAAATGTTATCTAAACAAAAGAATATTCTTTGAAGGAGTTAAAAAAAGAAGAGACTAATTCATGCTCAGTTTTTATCAGTGACCATCTTATTGTCTAGCGGTTGCCCTGATAAATTTTGCAACTTGTGCTGGTTGCAAAATGGAGGACAGTTTTCTTGTCAGACATTTCTACTGAGAGGCAAGATATTTTTAATCTTCTAAAAACTTTATATGCATTTGGATAAACATAGCAGTCCTAGAATGCATATTCAGTGTTTTCTTTCAGTAGTTGTGTTTTATTGAATATATGATGCTTTTCTGGAGATAATGAGAACTTCCTGAAGTAAGAATCCAGAGTTTAGTTTAATTTAGCTTTGAGGAGGACAACTAACAAGTAGAGAAAATTAAGAGTGGTGTATGACATAGTTCTCATTGCATGTTAAATCAGTTTTAGGCTTCATCAAATCATATTTGATGATCTACTGTCAGAAGACAGACATAAGCCACTGGAATCAGAAGGCTCTGTGGATGTCTTCACTGTTCTCAGTTGTGTTCATGAAGCTCTGCTTGATAAAACCACCTTATTGATTATATAATTCCCTCACTCCACTCTTTTCCATAATCTGGTAATAAATTAGTTATTAACAGAACCAGCAAAAAAGAATCATGAATGAATGCACAGCAAACTAGTATAATTCACTGCATCTTAAGCTCAGTCTCTGTATGTTTGGTTGGAATATGGACTTTGGAGTAAGAAAAAAGTGAGTTAAAAATTCTCTTTCTTACACTTATTTTCAACAAGTTATTTAACGTATTTGAGGCTTAATTTCTCCATCTATAAACACCTCCATTTTACTGTGAGATCCAAATAGAACACTGTAAGAAAAGCATGTAGCCTAGTTCCTGGTGCAACACAGATATTCAATAAATTCTAGCCATTTTATTGTTATTGTTTAGTGGGACAACAAGTACAAAAAGATGGGAAGTAATTCTGAAAATTGTTAATCCTTTTTGCTTTCAAGAGACTCTAAGTGTCTTAATTTATGCCTTTTAGAACCATTTTATGTTAGCAATAATAGGCACTGACAAAAGACAAACTGAAAATTTATTTCTGGCTTTCCTCCTGAGGCCACCCCATTACCAGGCGCTGCAGCTAACCCTTGGGTACTGTGGTCATCACAAATTAAGGTTCTTATGACACTGGTGATGTTGCTTTGGAAGTTCCTACCCTTCATTAGTAGGATTTTACTTTAGCTTCTTCCTGGAGTTTTTCTTGTGAAGTCTTTCCTGGACTTCCTGACCCAGGTCACATTTAGGGTGTCAGTGTTACCCCAAGTGAGTTACACTGAGATGCTACCAATGGTGTAAGGCAAGGATCCTTGGATTTTTGGTGAACAGCTTTTATTGAATTCATTTGTATAGAATGGATTATAATTGTTTACAATTATTTGCTTATTTAATGTTCAAAATGTCTGAGAACTCTGTACATATTCATATGTTTTACCATATTTGAGTATTTATAACAAATAAAGATGTATGTCATCTATTGTTTAATGTTTTAAATTTTGATTCTTTTAAAAATACTTAATAAACAAATCCTATATATCGCCAATTTCTTAAAGAAGTTCATAATCTAGTAATCTCTTCAGACTTTATTTTCTTCCTATTTAAAACAAGGAAATGGAGGGACTTCCGTGGCAATCCAATGATTACAACTCCACACTTGCAATGCAGGGGGTACAGGTCCAATCTCTGGTTGGGGAACTAGGATCCCACATACACATGGTATGGCAAATAAATCAATAAGTTGTCAAAAAAAAAAAAGGAAATTGAAGCCAATTTCTCTAAGATCTTTTCTGATTCCAAGACTCCGTAGTACAGTTACATGTTAAAGCTGTTACATAATAAAGCAGTCAGAGTAGAACCTGTCTCATAGGAAGTACTTAATAAATATTTGTTGAATGTTGAATGACTAATACGGGTAACTTAATATAGGAAGTATGTCCTAAAAACTAACTTGGATTAATGATCAAAACAAGTGAACAGTTAATATTAAGTCCCTTTATCACTGCTCATAAAGATTAAGGTTTTTTGTTTAAATATTTTTAATAATAAATTATTAACTTAGTAAAGACTTAGATCCTTCACAGAAAGTATAAATCTATTTTTTTAAAAAAATCCATGGAGTAAATAGGGTATGACTTTGTGAGAAATGTAAAGTGAAAATTCAGATTTCCTATTAAGTATTAAAGATATGACAAGTGCTTCTTTCAACTTTTTTCCCAAAGCAGTAGTCAACAAGAGAAAATAGATTTGCAAAAGAAGACAGAAACCCATAAGGACAAATAGAATAAAATGAGAGAGCTGCATATGAAAGATGTCAACACAATTTTGAAAGCTCAAAGACAGAAGGATAACTGAAGCAACATGAAGATCAGGTGCTATGGAGAGGGAGCCTTAGCAAAAGAGCAGAAAACCAAGCTCATTTGTGCCACAGAAGTATGCAAGCTCAGACATCAACCCCCTAAGTGCCGTGGAAGAACAGGAGTGCAGGTAAGACTATAAGCAGAGAACTTAGTTTGAAAAAGATATAAGAAGTAGTTAGACACCTAAACCAGGATGGCTTCTTGGCTCTGCAACCTGGGCACTTGCACAGGTTCCCACACTTGCACAGGATTAAGAAACAGCTTAATCCTCTTCTGTCGCCATCTTGAAATTCTGAATAATTTTTGAACAATTGACCCCACTTTTTCATTTTGCATCAGCCCTGCAAATTAAGTAACAGTACAGTCTAAATCCCCTTTCCTAATCTCACACAGCCAGGCACAACTCCCTCCTCCACGCCAGCAGAAGACTGAACCAGAGGTTCTGTTTGGGAACATGGGGCGCAGCCGAAAACAGAAAACTAAGTAAATGTTACATAGAAAACAGTGATATCACCAGCTCGTTTCCTCTACTAGGCACAGAAAATGCAGCAGCCAAGGTTAAACTCCAAAGCAGAAATTTGTTAGATTCTTCTCAGAGGAAACTGAGAGAATAGTTTGAAATTTCTCAGTTAAATAAACAGCTTTTGTTGGATCACCTGTAAGTCCTGACCATAGATACAGAGCTTCTAATCAACCCTTTAGTGTCTCAAATATAAATTGGAGAGCTGAGGATCACCAGAGATTTGAGGAAAGCCTCTAAGCCCAAGACTGTAAGCCTCTAACAGACACGACTGAGCAATTTCACTCTAAGCCCAAGAATACTGGAGTGGGTAGCCTATCCCTTCTCCAGTGGATCTTCCTGACCCAGGAATCGAATGAGGGTCTCCTGCATTGCAGGTGAATTCTTTACCGACTGAGCTATCAGGGAAGCCCCTATCAGAAACACAAGAATTAAAGGTAACAAAAAGTAAGAGAGAACTCTGATGAATCACAACACTAATACACCAAAAGATAAAATTCTATTATAAAATATTGGTACTATCTTTAGAGAGATACAAGAAGTTATTATGGTAATAAAATAAGAGTACTAGTTGTTTTTTTTTTTAAGAGTGTTCAGAAAATAAAAAGGAACTATTAAAATTAAATATATATAGGATAAATAAAAATTCATCAAAACTTATGGAAGATACTAGACTATTTATTCAACCAAAAAGTCAACCAAATAAAAGGGATGGGAAAGGAGACATAAAATATAAGTAAATGAAAGGATCTGTGCAGAAGCTTCAAAATCTAAATAATAGAAAAATAAAATAAACAGAAATAAAGAAGAAAAGAAATAATAGTCATACTAAAACATTCCTAAGTCAAAAGCCATAAATTCTCCAGATTGAAAATGTCCAGTCAGCTGATATATCATTTAAAATTTTCAGAATAAAATAGCTAAAAAGATAAAAGGCTAAATATATCCAAAGAGCAGAAAATTGAAACATGTCACAAAATATTAAGAATCAGTTGGACACTGGATTTCTCAAAAGTAAAATTGAAAGATAGAATGCCTTTGAATTCTATAGGAAAGTGGTTTTTAGCCTAGAATCCTCATGGAGTCAAACTATCAACCTAATTTAGGGGTATAAAAACTACAGTTTTTCAGATATGCATATTCTTAAGAAGCATTGTTCTTATGCACCATTTATTACTAACCCACTGGAAATTTTACTAACGAAATGACATAATAAATCAAAGAGGAAACATTCTATTCAAGGAACAAAACATAATTTGAGACAATGAAGTAAAATCCAAAACACAAAACAATAAGGTAAAAATCCTTCAACTTTGACTGTGAACCAGGATAAAAGAGCAAAAGGATCAAACTGAAGCAAGAATATGGATATATTTCAAGGAAAAATAATAAAATGTTTAAAAAAGAGATTATCTGATGTTTGGGAATATATTACATGAAGTATTACATTTCTAAAGAGAATTTATGAATAACAAGTGCTTAGATAACAGAGAAAATGAAAGAGCAAGTCAGTAACTCCAGTAAAAATGAAAAGTAGTGTACCTAGAAATAGATTCATTGTACTTTACATGGTTCAGCCATAAATAACATTCATAGAGCCATAGCCA
The DNA here is from genome assembly GCF_042477335.2 of Ovis canadensis. NCBI lineage: Eukaryota > Metazoa > Chordata > Mammalia > Artiodactyla > Bovidae > Ovis > Ovis canadensis. The sequence continues at coordinate 58,139,057 of NC_091246.1, read as the reverse complement.
TATTAGCATAGACTATTTATGTAAATTGTGATGTAAATACATTAGGAGTTTGATAGGAATTTATGTGTTCTTTTCAAGGTGGTGGGTGTGGTGGGGGGACTGGTCAATGTCAGTAGGTAATATCTGAAACGAAATTTAAAAATTAAAACCCTACTTCAGTTCAGTTCAGTTGAGTTCAGTCGCTCAGTCGTGTCCAACTCTTTGTGACCCCATGAATCGCAGCACACTAGGCCTCCCTGTCCATCACCAACTCCCGGAGTTCACTCAGACTCACGTCCATCGAGTCAGTGATGCCATCCAGCCATCTCATCCTCTCTCGTCCCCTTCTCTTCCTACCCCCTATCCCTCCCAGCATCAGAGTCTTTTCCAATGAGTCAACTTTTCACATGAGGTGGCCAAAGTATTGGAGTTTCAGCTTCAGCATCATTCCCTTCAAAGAAATCCCAGGGCTGATCTCCTTCAGAATGGACTGATTGGATCTCCTTGCAGTCCAAGGGACTCTCAAGAGTCTTCTCCAGCACTACTTAGAAATATGCTAAGGGATTAAAAGTGAAAGTGAAGTTGCTCAGTCATGTCTGACTCTTTGCGACCCCACGGACTGTAGCCTGCCAAGCTCCTCCGTCCATGGGATTTTCCAAGCAAGAATACTGGAGTGGGTTGCCATTTCCTTCTCCAGGAGATCTTCCCAACCCAGGGATTGAACCCCGGTTTTCCGCACTGTAGGCAGACGCTTTACCGTCTGAGCCACCAGCTAAGTCCGCTAAGCAATTAAAAAAATGCTAAAAGATTAATGGTCACCTGCTAGAGACAAGAATCAGGGTGAAGAGGAGTTAAAAGTGCTATTTTTGTTATGAACCTTTGTAAAGTCAGTTCAGACTATGCTCATGTATTTTCTCATTCAAAAAAAAATAAATGAAAAGCATAAATCTGATTCACGTATACTTGCAAAATACTATTATAATTCTTAGTTAATCCCTAACTAGGGGCAGGAGGAGAAGGGGACGACAGAGGATGAGATGGCTGGATGGCATCATGGACTCGACGGACTCCGGGAGTTGGTGATGGACAGGGAGGCCTGTCCTGCTGCGATTCATGGGGTCGCAAAGAGTCGGACACGACTGAGTGGCTGAACTGAACTGAACTGAGCTAGTAGTAATGACTGAAATAATGGCATCCTCAAGAGACACAAATAGATTATTCTAGTTGGCAGCATAAGCAAAAACGCTATGACTAAATGAATTCATCGTTACTTCATTTCATAAATAAATCTTTAGCACAACTACTTATTAAGCATTTGACATTGTAAAACATCAGCATATGCTCAAAATGGGGATAGCCTGAACATTTTAGGATACCAAAGTGACAGGTGGATCTAAACTGGTGAAGGAAGATTTCCTCCTGGCTCCAGAATTACAATCCAAATCTCAGAATTCCCTGAGAAAGGAAGCAGACACAAGAGGAGCAAATGTGTTACTGGGGCATAAAAAAATGGTTTTAGTAATGACTGGGGACAACAACAAGAGAAAAGGAAATTCAAAATGTAACCAAAGTGAGAAACAAAAGGGAAAGGAAACCAGGGGAATTATAAATGACAGGTGCCCTAATCAGATAACCTTAAACTAGTAATTTCAGACTGATTTGTAAGGGAAAATAAACACACCAAGTACTCCAGGAAAGTATGATGTTGGACCATTCAGACAGCAGCCTCTAGAGAGGTGTTAAGTTTGCCTTGTGATGCAGGTCTAATAGAGTATGGCCCTGGCAGGGAAGGCTCTTACCTCCACCTCAACTTCAAGCAGAGCCCCTCTCAATTTGCACACTAGGTTTCTAGATAAGAGTTCTGCTTGAACAAATTGTTGCAAGGCTGGAAATGAAGTTTGAAAAGTACTCACCTACCCAAATCTTTTGTTTTACAAATATAGAAATAAGGGCCTTGTAAGTAGTCAATTACCCAAGGTAAAAAAAAAAAAAAATTCTGTTGGAAGAATTAGAACCAGGAGCCGGCTTCCTAAAAGCTGATTAATTTGCTTTCTCCTACACCAATGCTCCTAGCACAGTTTCCTTTCTGTTAAAGTAAATGTATTTAATTAAGTGATATGTTAATTACTACATTGTCTAACAAGTCTTAAGAAAATATATAATACAGAACATAATTAAGATGCTTGAACCCCTACAAATGAGCACCCCAAATTGGACTGTATTCAAATACTATGCAACATCTAATTTGGGTTTTAACTTTTAATTTTTTGGTATGTCATTCCATTTTATTTGTCTGCTCTGTGAGCTGCTCTATTAAATAAGATAGTTAATTCAGTTCAGTTCAGTTGCTCAGTCGTGTCCGACTCTTTGCGACCCCATGAATCGCAGTACGCCAGGCCTCCCTGTCCATCACCAAATCCCAGATGGTTAATTACTTGGTTGCAAATGCTACAGCTTGATGATTCATACAAGTAAAGCATTATCTCTTTCATACTTATTGTACCATGAGGCTTGCAGGATCATAGTTCCCCAGTGAGGGATGGAACCTGTGCTCCCTGCAGTGGAAGCATGAAATTCTAACCACTCTACCATCAGGGAAGACCTAAGGCTGCTTCTATTCCTTCTTTCTCCTTCTCTTCTCCCTTCTCTCCTCTAAACAACTGCCTTTGCTCCCAGCTGCTCTCTGCTTAATGTATTCTGGTCTTCCCTTCATGGACGGAACAATATGACAAAAGGATGTAAGATCATTTCCTGCTCACTTTCTCGGCAAAAATGTCTGTGATTCTTCAAACTAGAAATGTTTTACTCTTTTTCAAAATTTAATTTTATTTTCAATTGGAGGATAGTTATAATATTGTGATGGTTTCTGCCAAACATCAGAATAAAATGTTTTATTCTTAACAACCATAATTATATCACCCCCTGCAGCTAACTTTAAGCTCACAATTTTGACTATCTGAGCAAAAAAGTTAATTTGCATAATGGAGTTAAAATAATCCCAATAACTAATTGCTACTCTGTCAAAGATCTTTGGAGGAAATATCACTTATATTACTTCCCTCCCCCATTTTTAATATTTTTTTAAAACAGTTAAAACATAACAGGCCATTTTAAAAAGCCATCTTTTACATAGGATCCTCTTTACAAGAGAGTTGTCATGTGTTTAAATGGAGGTACTAAGTAAGTATATTGATTGTAGCATGAGAACAGGATAAAGAATTTGACAAAATAATGAGAATTTTATATTAAAGTTCTTCATGCTATTGTAAACAAGTTATATGGTATCAAGTGAGGAAGCAATATCAGAACCACCTAAAAGTCATTAGATACCTTGAGCTTGTGCTGATTAGATTTGTTCTTATGTTCTACCTTGGAAAAGATATTAAATCAAAAATCTACTTGGAGATGGGCTGGTATACTTCTAGGAGTTTATAGCTGAACTGATAACCTGATTAAAACAGTTGAAAGGATGACCAATAAATCTGGGGTCTGTACCCTGATTATGCTGAAAAGTGGTGATAATTAATTGTGCTATGTCTTAAGTCAGAAGGACATGGGTAGGGTTTTAACAAAGTAGCATCTTCCAAATATTGAGTTTTTTCCAAAGAAAGTTACAATATTAAAAAGTGATAATTAAGTTGTGTTCAGCAATATGTGGGACAGTATTCCCTGAATTTGTATTCGACTTCTTTTAAGAGCATAAATTTTTCAAGGCTTGTTTGGTGACTTGGAAAAAATAAAAAAATTATTTCTCTTAAACAGTGAAAATACGGGCAGCTGTCACTAATATGTTTAGTAACATCAATAAACTAATAAATTTAATAGCACAGCCTGTGTTTGAGGAAAAGAACTTTTGTTATAAGCTGTAAACTTTGCACTGATTAAGATTCCGTTTTATTCTGTTTGTTAACATCACAGGGGCATGCCTCTTCTTGTTGTTTCTAAATTACCTACTGTGCAACTGTGCTTGGAGCTTTGTGGTCCTTTTTAAACTAATTTCTTTTCTGCCTATCAGTTAGGGTTCAATCAGAGAAGCAAGGATTTGTTGCTGGGACTAGATCTTACACAACTGTGGCAACTGATTAGGCTGTCTCTGTAAGGCAGTTGTCCTTGCTTCTGATACCACAGCTTGAGGTCTACAGGGCTGCCTTAACAAAGTAGCACAAAGTAGGTGGCTTAAAATAAAAATGTTATCAGCCCATGGTTCTAGAGGCTAGAAGTCTGAAATCAAGCTGTTGGCATGTTTGATTCCTTTTCAGAGGTTTCTGGGAGTTAGTATAGTGATCTTTGGCATCCCTTGGCTTATATTGGGTTGGCTGAGAAGTTTGTTGGCCAGCTCAATAGATGTATCACTTCAATCCTCCACCTTCACACAGTATTCTTGCCTAGAAAATCCCATGGATGGAGGAGCCTGGTAGGCTACAGTCCATGGGGTCACAAAGAGTTGGACATGACAGCGACTTCACTCACTAGCCAAGTTGACACCTAAGGAAGCCACCACACTAAAGACTTTACATACAAATATTGGATATTTGATTATCTGAATGAAGATAATTAAGAAAACAAGCCGTTCTCAAGCTTGTATGCCATACCCCTCCTCACCCCTAATTCAGACATAGGAAAGGCATTTTATCTCCTAATGAGGTTTTCATCTTTACTATTAATAAAAATACATACATATCAATAACTCAAAAAGTTTCAACTGGTAATAGTTTAATTTGCTTTTGCGCCATCAACTGTAGAGCAAGAAATAAAAGATCTGAAGCCCTTCAAGCCTTAAGGCTGATGTTCTTAAGGTTTTGTTCAGTTGTATTAGGTGAATTGGGAAACAAACAACCAAAGTCAATTGCTCTTCTTGATAGTCTTATTAGCAAGGAAGTAAATACGATGGATAATCCCACAGGCTTTGGAACAGATGGACTCAAGTTTCAAACACAATCCTGCCCCTTAGCATGTCTTAATCTCTCCGCCTATTGGATTCCTGGTCCATAACTATGGGGATAAGCTTAACAGTTTCCTCGAAGGGTCACAGTGTGGTTGAAATGAAGAAACGTATGAAAGCAACTTGGCACAGAGCCAGGCATGTAGTGCGCGTTAAAGCAATGTTGACTTGCGTAATTTCCTCCTCTTCTTCAGTCTGCTTCTCCTCTTGCTTCCATTCTGTTCTTCTTCCCTTAACTTTGAGAACAGCAAAATGGGTGTTTTAAATTCCCTGCAGTGCTGAACTTTGCATTTCTACTATGTGTCCCTGATCTAAGCATTATGAACAATAAGCTATAGGATTCTTTAAATACCAATCTGCTCAGACCCAGAGTGGGTGATTTTTCAAGTAGCATCTTTGAGAACAGTTGTAAATGGAAATGCTTATTTCTAAGGCATCAAAAGGGGGGAATGTTGCATTCGAAGATACTCTTTGATAAGTAAATATGCTGAACTTTCTCTACAGAGGTTCTTGAAATTTCTTAGGGCAGAATTTAAAAAGCAAAATTAAACAGTAATAAATTTCCTTCCTGCCAGAAAGTGGAAAGTATGTTTCCAGGCCATTCATCCTTCTTTCTGTAGTCTTCAGAAATGTAAAATCATCCCCTATTCACAATCCCCATTCCAACCCAGTGCTCAGTTCAGGGCTGTTTTTCTCTCCTCTCATCAATCCCATCAGCTGTCAGTCAGCACTCTAGTGATCATGAACTAGGGACCCCTTGTGTGCTGTCCCTGTCTCATCTCCTCATCTCATAAACCCCGTGAAGTAGAGACTTCATCCAAGATTTCAACTTACCAAATGCATGAAGTAATCAAGGCACATGGGATTTACTCTAATATTAATGAAGTGGAATGGAAGAGAAAGAACTGGAAAAGGACAGAATAGATGGGAAGATATGGAACAGAGTAGAAAAAAATGAAAACGTAGCTCATGGGGAATCTGTGAAAGTTTTCCAGATGTTAGTGCTTGAGACAAGTATAATGCAATGAACTTATCTGGTAGATTTCACTATGGCCCAGTAGGACTCTCGTTTCCAGCATCATCAGGTCTGAAATGCATTTGTCTCCTGCATCTAACATCAGTTCCCCTAGACTGAGCAAACTTACTGCTGCCCTTTCTAGCCATTCAAACTTTTCAAACTATTCCCCTTCCACTAAGAGAATACATGCTAATATACTAGAGCAGTAAGCCGGCAAAAACATCATTTAATGAGAAATATTTTTTAAGAAAGAAAAGATTAATTTTTAAGAAAGAAAAGGTTAATCACCAGTTTCTTAGAGTGTACACTCAAAATAAGTCTATAAAATTTATTTTTACTTGTCTCAAATCACCAATGTAAGATGTACTAACCCTTCAAATTCAAACTCCATTTTATAATCCTTTATAGATAAGCTAATAATTTGAAGTATTAGGTTGGAGGCAAGAGTCATAAAGTTTCATTGAATCCATCCTGAAAATGCCATATTGTATTGGGACCTTTCTACAGAAGACAGTACCTTTTTGGACTACTATAATTTTAAAAGATGTCTTGGAAAAGAAATAGCATAGATTTTCATAGCAGCTAATTCTAGACAAAGATTTTGGCAGATGGTTATTTCAGTCCAACCTAATTTAATGTCACAGTGGTAGGTCTGGTTTTATTTACTGATTTAAAGAGGTGGCTACTTTGTTGAAGGAGACTGTGTGTGCTTAGAAATGGATAATGTTAGCAAAGCATGAAAAAGTTCTTTTTTTTTTTTCTGAAAACAATAACCTACATTTAATGGTAAGAAATCACCAGCAAATTCCGTTATGTTTGTGGGCTTGACATGCGGTGCTTATTAAATGTAGGAACAAAGCCACTTTATACATCATAATGTTCACATTACAAATTCACTGCTTATAATGGTGCTGGGAGTGTATGTGCAATTTTTCTGAACTTATGAAATATATTTCTGACACCTCAGGTATTGATGTATGCACGCATGATATTGTCCCAGTGCAGTAGAAAGACTTAACTGATGTCTGCAAGATTTGATTTATTACAAGTAAATATGATTGCCTTCATAATCTGATTTTATTATGTTCGGGGCTCTCGCAGGTAAACTTTTAGTAGAAGGAAGAAGGCCAATTTTATTAAACCACTGTGTTCCTGCAAACCATAGAGTTTCTTGTCAAGCGGGGGAGGGGGGACTGCCAATCCAGAAAGTATACTGAAAATTTCAAAAGAAGAATTTACTTCCAATCTTCCCAATATTATATCTTCTCAATTCCCGCAACTATTTCAAAAGTGCTTTTACTATTTTGAGCTCTATATTATTTTCTTAAAAGCCACGTTAAAGTAAAATTCACATATCTGAGGTCAACGTTAACTATACCTAGGAGGATAAGTATACCATCGCAAAAAATATTGGCAACAAGAAGTTTTCTCTTTCATAATGGAGAAAAAGAGATTTGATGGACTTGAAAAAAAAATCAAGATTGCTCTTGATACTTTCAAGGCTTTTGATTGATATGAGTCCGAATGTCAGGGCCACAGTTTTGCTATACAGACACAAAAATAAAAATAAATCATCCCATGATCAGAAATGGACCTAGTCCAGTGTTCTACATGAAGGACTGCACATAGAAAGAGGGGTGTGTGCGTGTATGTTTGCTAAGTCACTTCAGCCAATCCTATGGACTGTAGCTCGACAGTGCTTCTGTCTGTGGGATTCTCCCGGCAACAGTAATGGAGTGGGTTGTCATGCTCTCCTCCAGGGGATCTTTCCGACCGAGAGATTGAGCCTGCATCTCTTATGTCTCCTTCATTGGTAGGCAGGTTCTTTACCACCAGAGTCCCCTGTGAAGCCCAGAAACAGTGATAGTCAATAGAAAAGGGCTGAAGAAGATCTATCCATTTTCCTCTTTAAAGGTGCCTGCTGCTGCTAAGTCACTTCAGTCGTGTCCGACTCTGTGCGACCTCAGAGACGGCAGCCTACCAGGTGCCCCATCCCTGGTATTCTCCAGGCAAGAACAATACAGTGGGTTGCCATTTCCTTCTCCAGTGCATGACAGTGAAAAGTCAAAGTGAAATCGCTCAGTCGTGTCCGACTCTTAGTGACCCCATGGACTGCAGCCTACCCTAGACATGATAAATATCCCAGTCCAACAATATATAATCCGATTCAAAGTGTAGAAGAACAAAAAATTCTAGCGTGCGAGTTTACAAACTTTCCCCTGCTCAGTAAAAAAGATTCTGGCTTTATTTTCTCAGGTTTTCCCCCCTCCTCCCCCAGCTTGCTGAGGAAGTTTCATTGCCAGCCTCCCCAGGGTAGTAATTCAGGCCTTTGTAATGCAGAATAAAAGATGGGAGATGAATAGAATAAAAGAAGGGAGAGATGAGGCCGGGAATAAAAGAAAGAGACAGAAAAAGAAGGGATGCACTGACTTGGGTTAGATAAAAGCTTTTCTGTGGGGAGGAGGCCAAGACTTTTTGTAAGGAGTTTGTAAGTAAATCAGTCAAGAGGGCTAAGAAGGAAATTATTAAAAGAGAGAGAGAGAGAAAAAAGAAATGTTGAAATGTTGTGAGCTACACACGTCCTTCACTGTTTTTAAGAAATGACAAGGAAAATACTTGAATTAATTTTTAATTCCATTTTCTTTGATGATCTGAGCTTCTTAAATGAAATATGTCTCAAGACAGTAGATCAGAATCTAACAAGATTGTATGTATATGATATAGTCAAGATATTGTCATTTATTTTCCATCAGTTGGTATTAATGCATCAGTGTAACCAAGTTGACATTTCATCCATTACCGATGAAAGTACCTTCTCATAACTTTCTCCCCAGAAGCCCCAAATACCTTTTTTTCTTTGTTTAGCCTAAGACAGTATATAAGCCCAAGTTCCAATCACCTCTTTGGTTTTGCATTGCCAGGTGCCCTCATGTGTATGCACAATGTGCTTGTTAACAGACTTGTGTTTGTTTTCCTCTTGTTAATCTGTCTTTCGACAGTCTAATTTACAGTGCCCCAGCCAAATAGCCCCAGATGGGTAAAAGACAAGAATTTTTCCCCCCTGTATAATTGGAATGGTCTAGGGAACTGTTCTAATAGTCAAAACTAAAGATTTATATAACCAGTGGGGGTCAGAAATCAAGCGATCAAGAAACCAAGGCCAATATAGTAATTCCAACTCTTTGAAGGTCATGATGTATCAATAGTATTATATTTGTAAGGAAAAACACTTTGTATTGTCTACAGTTTTTAACATGGATTTTTCTGTTGCTATGGCTTTTGATTATATCATTATTTTTGTCCCCTTTAGTGAAGTTTCTCTTGAAGATGTTAACCATGTTGAGGGAAAACAAAAAGAGGGTTTAGGTTTATGCTAGAGTAGAATCTGAAAGAGGAGCCATGGACCCCGGGCATAGACATGATGATCATGATGGACATGATTCCGGGCGGGAATCACACAGCCTTAGAAACTCCCAAAGGGACACCTGCAACCCAGGGTCTAATTAAGTGCCCATTCCCTACTTGGAGCATCTCCTTCTTGAGTTCAATTCAAGAGGTGATTTCGAATCAGTTTATAACAGAAACCTTGCACTTAAAAATGGCCATAACATTCATTCATAACAATCACCACTCTACCTGGAATATCACCAAGGCAAAATAAGTGATCTGTTCTCTTTCTACCTTGCCCCTCTAATCTGTACACATTACCTCTTCAAGTTAAGTCCATATTTCTTTCTTTCAAAACTTTTATTGAAATATAGTTGCTTCGGGAGCTCCCCTGGTGGTTCAGTGATAAAGAACCCAACTGCCAATGCAGGAGATGTGGATTCAATTCCTGGGTTGGGGAGATTCCTAGAAAAGGAAATGACAACCCATTCCAGTATTCTTATCTGGGAAATCCCTGGGACAGAGGAGCCTGGCAGGCTATGGTCCATGGGATCTCAAAAGAGTCAGACATGACTTAGCAACTAAACAACAACAATTGCTTTACAGTGCTCTGTTAATTTCTACTGACAGCAAAGTGAATTAGCCATACATGTACACATATCCTCTCTTTTTTGGATTTCCTTTCCATTTAGGTCCCCACAGAGCATTAGGTAGAGTTCCCTGGGCGGTACAGTAGGATTCCTTTAGATATCTATTTTATGGATAGTAGTACATATATTTAAAATGTCAGTCCCTGTCTCTCAGTTCATCCCACCCCCTCCTTCCCACCCCAGTATCCACTCTCTGTGTCTGTTTCTCTATTTCTGTTTTGCAAATAGGTTCATCTGTACTATTTTTCTAATATTCCATGGATATGTATTAATACACAGTATATTGTTTTTCTCTGACTTCGCTCTGTATGACAGACTGTAGGTCCGTCCATGTCCTTCTTTATTTTGTCCTGACAAAGCAACCAATTATTTTCACCTGGTTTTCCCCAGATTTGGAATAAAATGTTGAGGAGGAATGCAGTGTGACCTGTTCCAAGTTACAAGCCCAGAAAGCTACCACCTAATAATATTACCAAGACTTTTGTCTTCACATGCTACGCTCAATATACATCTTCTACTTCTCATCACACTCTGTGAAGTGACAACTCCTTTCTGCTTTAATTGAAATGTACTGTGTGCTCTACCATAACCAGTATGCCTTCCAGCAGGAGAGCCCAGTTGGGGATCTCTCTGTAAACACACTGAGTACTGACAGCCCATCCATCAGGGGTTTCCACGCGAGTGGCGGTGCACATGGGAGAGCCAAGATGCATATCTCAGCCATGGAGTGCTTCGAAGCCGGAGCAGTGTGCTCCTCACACTGCACTACTAGACCCCGGGTGTGGCTTTCTGTCAACCTAGCAGGGGCTATGATGAAACACGAGGCGATGAACCACAGCTTCTTAAGCAGGTGAAGCCTTGTATGCTTACTTCCTTGATGTGAAACTATTTCCTGCCGAATTTTTATTACAGTGAAGAAGTAGTTATCGGTCCTCTCTCATGCCATCTTCCATACAGCAGTGTCTCTGTGTTAAAAGTAAACTGAAAAGAAATGTGTGGGCAACTCAGTGTAGAATATGTGTGTGTGTGTATACCATGTGCATAGACATGTATCGAAATGTCTTTTTAAAATTAATTAATTAACCTTGGGCTGCATTGGGTCTCTGTTGCTGTCCGCAGGCTTTCTTTAGTTGCAGTGAGCAGCAGCTACTCTCTAGATGCAATACACAGGCTTCTCATTGCAGTGGCTTTTCTTGCTGTAGAACACAGTCTCTAGGAACACGGGCTTCAGTAGCCGGGGCTCATGGGCACAGTAGTTGTGACAAATGGGCTTAGTTGCTTCATGGCATATGGAGTCTTCCTGGCCCAAGGATCACACCCATGTCTCTTGTATTGGCAGGAGGATTCTTAACCACTGGACTGCTAGGGAAGTCTCAGAGTGAACATTCTTAACTGCTTCCAAAAAGCAAGTACAAATGATTTGGGGTTATCTCTAGTTCTGCATCTTCAGTTTTTCCTCTCTCAGTGAGAATAAAACAGGTCTTTATCAGCTCATACTAGAGATGCCAGCTGGCCTTATGTAGACGTAGGGTGAGTTTTCACTCACAAGACATTATTTTAAAAGATCTTAAAACTCTTCTTTAGCCATTAAAACAAACAGACAAACAACAACAACAAAACCCAAATGAAAGAAATACCTTCCTTTGCAGATGCCTGTGAATCCACAGTTAATCTATGTGCTCTTATGGATTAAGCATTTTCTCGAGGGTAATTATTGAATGAGCTTCCCTTGTAACTCTGCTGGTAAAGAACCTACCTGCAATGGGTTGGGAAGATCTATATATAGTATTTTGTTATGATTTAGAGTACTTATCTTCCTATGGGAAAATAAGAACTCCAAAGGGTAATGGTAGGAAAGAGAGAACTGAAACTCTGTCAAGATAACTTTTTTATTCATGTTTTGCCCTGACATCTTTATAACAACCAGTGCTTTAAGTTGACCTTGGCTGTACAATCCATGGGGGTCCAGTGTAGATGCCTGGAAATATTCTGACTTTTTCCATATATATTTCACAGAATAGCTACTTTAAAGCTCATAGAGCAAGCAAGATGAGAATCTAAACATTTAACATTTTAAATGAACATCTTCATTCTGAAGAGGCCAATTTCAGCTTACTAGGATCACATACATTGGCTTGTAAAGCCTGAAAGAAAAGGACAGTGTTGCAAATGATAGAATGAGCCATACTGTGGCCTGGACAAATAGGGAGGGGTTTATTTACATAATAATTCTTGAGGTATGGGCTACTTGGTGTATCATTTATTGCTGCTGCAGTATAATTTGACCTCATAGCCACAGAATGGGTACTGAAGTTCCCATCCTTATTCAAATCAAGAAGGAGAATGATCATTAATTTTGTCAGGAAAAGCAAAAGTTTTCTTAGAGCTCCCAGCTTCTTAGGATCCTTTGGCCAGAACTGTATCATGTAGCCAAACCTGTGTGCAAAGGATATTGGGAAAATAATGATCTCTCTTGATGCTAGCTGCAATGTTGTACCATACACCCTCTTCTAAACATTAGACATCAGCCTTTTGTTAGCCAAACTACAAGAGGAGACATACTGGGTAAATGATAATCTCACTGATGAGAATTCTACCCACATTCTCAAAAAAATTGAATTGCACAACATAGTTCACATCAAACTGTCATATGAGGCTTCAAAAAAGGGGAAAGGGTCCGAGCAGTCATCTGGTCCACTTTCATTTAATAGATAAGAAAACTAAGGTCTTAGGAGGTTCATGCTCAAAAGCCAGTTTTCCACCCGAGACTGGGAACCAGCTTTCCTGGTTACCATGTTTAAATACTTCCCCTCTGTCTTAGTATTTTCTTAGGATTCTTTTCAAATGCACATCACTATCCTTGCAGTAAATAACAGAAATCCATTGTGCCCCTGCCCAAATCCCTTTTTTAGAACCCAGTAATTGGAACTCTCACCTTTGCTATGGAAATGTCAACAGGTATTTTACATGCAGTATTCATTTGTTCAAGAGAATGATGGAATGGTACTGCCATCTCGGATAAGACACAGAAGGCAGAGATCAGCTTTTCCCTATCAGTTGCCTTATTGCCTTAGAGACGATTAAGGTGGGGGTGGGGATGCAGGGTGCAGAAGGAGGAAAGTCAGGCTTCATAATTAAACAATCTGGTCATTTCTTTGTTAACTCTGACCTATTAGGTAGAAGCCATTTCTCCTTCATTGCTCACAATATGCTCAGTGGTAATAAATACTAACATAATATTGGTTTAACATCTCTTTGTCTTTCCAAATTTCCTATAACCAGAGTTATTAAATCTGCAGAATGCTGCCAGGAAAGCAAGGTTGAAAAGCTACCCACGTTCCCAAACAGAAAAATCTCCTCAGCAAAACTAATCACAGACTCAAGCACATTTGGAATGGTTAACAGCCCCAAAGGAAAATTAAGCTCAACAGTATAACTAATCCAAGACAATCAACCTTGATTGTCACAACACAGACACGTACCCAAGCAACCTAAGAATGAAAAGAGAAAAGCTGCCTTCGAAAAAGGTGATATGAATGTAAGAGGAGTAAGTGTGGTTGAATGGTATGTCCCCATCACATCTTTCACCTGTTTTAGGAAGGTGTTCCAAAGCATGTGGCCTTGCGGACTTTTACAGGTCATTGCTGTCTCTATTGCACATATAATACTGAGGGTGGGCCATGATATTTTAGTCTCTCATCGTCTTTATTACTAGTCACTTGCTGTGTGCCTTCTCATTCTTTTAGATCTAGAGAATGCAATTCAAATACAACTTCCTCCAGGAAGCCCCCTAGATTTCCCAGGTATAGTTATTTTCTACCTCTGGCTTCACTATACACCCTTCAAGAACAAAACCTATCAAATCATATCATATTATGTCAATGTTGTCCTCCTTATTAAACTGTGAGTATGGGTTTTTATGTATCCATCTCAGGCCAAACCCAGACATAGTGGGCCATAATGACTTTTCTGAATAGAAATAAAATTGAATTATGAGTGAGTAGTTTGGATAGTTGCCTGTGAAGTGTCATTTGATGGTGTCTAACTAATTCCTCTTACTCAAAAGATCTCCGTTAACCTCTAGTCACCCCCAAATCTTTTTTTAAAGGCTAGTGGCTTTAGGTTTTCAAGGTTTGTTTGTTTTAACTTTTCAAGATACTTCTATTAAAATTCAGATCTTCCTAAGGTGAGATACTCAAGCTTTAAATTTTTACCACATTCACTCATTTGTTTGCTTAATGTACATTTTAGATTTCCTAATAAGTGACCACACCCCTTGGTCAAATTTTTGGCCAGCAGGAAACTTCTGCAGAATGGGAACAACACATTCAGAGTATAGTACAAATTGTAGGGAGTTTGGAAGTTACCAGAAACTAGAAGACATTAAAATGACATTAAAAAGACATTAAAATAGAGATCACAATTACACAGAGTAGACTTTAATTCTCTGAAATTATAAAAAAAAAATCAACGATCATTTTATACAAAAAGACTGCTTTATACCACAGTATTACAGCTCTTCTTCCCAGGTAAAAACTTTTGATTCAACGTAAGAAAAAAATTTTAAATTCCCCTTTGCCTCTCTTTAAAAATATGAAGTGATCCTTCCATTAGTTTATGCCAGAAACACCTCAGAAATTAGCCATTAGGTTAGGGAGAAAAGAGGAAACAAGCAGCTATTGACTATTATATGGGAGACTAAAGCACTAAGTTTAGAATACTTGAATTCCCATTTTCAAAATAGAAAGTCTTCAGGGAAAAGACATCCTTAGAGTAAAAAGTACACACAACAAATATCACAGTGTCAATGAATGGCAGGTATAATCTCACTAAATTAATATAGTTTTTAACTGAATCATGAGTCATAAAAACCAGCTGCAAAATTCTTTTTTTTTCCTTCAGCCATATTAATAACTAAGCAGCTAGGTAAAACTAAAAGTGTATTTACTCTGCACACAAGCCCCTCAAACAAGGCATGAATATTACACGTGATGATGTGCAATGTAATAGGTTTCAGGTTTTCATTCAACAAAGGCACTTATACATAATCCATTGGCAACTTGGATTCTTCTTGAAACTCTTACTAAGCTTGTCATTTCTAATTAATGAGAATTCAGTACAGATTTTTATCTTACCAACCACGATAAGCCCTTTTTCTGTAAAATTGATGCTAAAATGTACAAAACTGTATATTGTCCCTGTGTGTTTTTACAACCCCAGAATTTGAGTAACTTGGGTCTGTCATGTTAGGGCACAGTTAGCATTCATCTTCTTGCCATGGAACAGTTAGGAACTGGGAAAATGTGAAAGGCTTCACTGTGTGGTGGGAGAAAAGGAATTGCTGAGAGTTTGTTACCCTGTCCCAGAATGTGAGGTATTCCAGAGAGCACGGACTCACCTAATGGTCACAAGGACCCTTTGTCCAGAGAGAAGATAGAACTTAAAGGGATATAAATGCGCCTTTTAGGGAAGAGAGAGGGCAACAATTTACTGAGTTCAAACTTAGTCATCAGAGAAATGACTCTGAATTATCTCTTGAGCTTTATACCCATAACGATGCATTCCAGGTGACCAATGCAAGTATTGGTGAAGTTGTATCGGTCTTGAAAGTTGGGTTTGAAAGTTCTTTCTTCTGGAAAACAAGTTGATATTGCCTAGTTAAATTAAGCCTATGCATACCCAGGTATACATCCTGTTCCCAGATGAATTCTTACACAGAACCATAAGGAGACAAGGGGATGATCACAGCAATTCATTCACGGTGACAGAGGCTTGGAAGCGAGATGGATGCCCATCATTGGAAAAGAGGATGATGCAATGTGGTGGGCATACACAGGAGAGCACTCTGGAACATCAGACAGCTACATTTGTGTCTATACAATAACAACAAGGATGGACCTTAAAAATACAAGCTCCGCACAAAATCCTCCACATAAAACATGAATTTTATTCATATTTGCCAAAACTTGAAGGCAACTGATATCCTCAAATAGGAGAAGGGATAAACAAATGGTGGTACATGCATGCAATGAAATGTTATTCAGTGTTCAAAAGAAATGAGACATCAAGCCACAAAAGACATGGAGGAAACTTCAAAGCATATGACAGTGAACGCAGCCAATCTGAAAAGGCTGTGTGATTCTAAGTATACGACATTCTGGAAAGGTAAATCTATGAAGACAGTAAAAAGATCGGTGGTTTGCAGGGAGCTAGGGGGCCGTGGAGCTGAGGGATGACAGGAAGAGCACAGGAGACTTTTAGCGCTGTGAAACTACTCTGTATGATAACTACAAATAACGATGAATATATGTTGTTATATATTTGTCAAAACCCATAGAACGTACAACTCCAGGAGTGAAACTGAATGTAAACTATTGGCTTTAGTCAATAATAATGTATTGATATTGACTTATCAATTATAAAAAGTGCACCACACTGATGGGAGTTAATAATAGAGGAATCTGTAAGCACAGGGGGAGGGAGATGGAGCAGGAGAAAAAGGAAATTTACTTTCCACTCAATTATTCTGTGACCTGAAAGTGCTAGAAAAAATAGTTATTATGAAATAATTATTAAAATATTAATTTAAAAACATGGTGCTGAGTTAAAAAGTACAATAGGTTGTGATACAACAGACATTATCTACATAAATTTAACAATGTGCAGAAAACAGTACATTTCTTACAAAAAAACAACATGTGCACTCATCTGTTGAACATGAGATGAATTGCCTAATGAGAGGGGGAAGAGGAGGTGTGTAGGTTGTGGGTAAGAGGTAAGGAAGAAAGAGAATAGGGAGACACAGGCACAAGTCATGAGAATACACTCTGAGCTGTGAATGAAATAGAGCCACCTTCTGTACCTGCAGTAGAATAAAACTAATATACCGCTGGGGAACTGAAGGGAAGGGGAAAGGTGAATCAGGCTGTGTGCCATGGGACCATTGGCTTCAGTGGCGGCCAAAGTTGTGGAGTGTAAAACAGGAGAAGGCAGAGGTTTGCAAATCTAGGAACACTCTTTCCTAATCAATTTCTTCTTCATCAATTTCTCAGGAAGGCTGAGATCCAGGAGATGCAGAGCTTTAAACAACCAAAATCTGTGAAGCAGGTTATAGTTGGTCTGCTTAGGATGAATTTTCTTAAACAAACAAGTTCTTTAATATTAGATGCTGTAAAAGGAACAGTTTTTCAAGCCTTTGCAAGCCAGTAAAAAACTCCTGGGTGATAGGACAACGTATCTGTATGTCCTTCAAGACAAAAACCTGTAGATTATATTTCACGACTCCTGTGCAATAACAAATGGAGCACAGCATCTGAAACTGTCATTTCTTGGTAGGCATATGTAGGCTCATATTTACTGGTAAGCTTCTTTTTCCAAGCAAATATTCATCAGTTCAGTTCAGTTCAGTTGCTCAGTTGTGTCCGACTCTTTGTGACCGCATGAATTGCAGCACGGCAGGCCTCCCTGCCCATCACCAACTCCCGGAGTTCGGTCAAACTCACGTCCATCGAGTCGGTGATGCCATCCAGCCATCTCATCCTCTGTCATCCCCTTCTCCTCCTGCCCCCAATCCCTCCCAGCATCAGAGTTTTTTCCAGTGACTCAACTCTTCGCATGAGGATTCATAACTGTTGATTATAATCTTAATGTTAAATGTTAAAGGTGGAGCATAACAGACTTCTTAAAAAAGACTCAATAGCAGGCATAAGAATATGTCTATAGTTCTGTTAATTGAAAACGGAAAGTTGGCCCATAATCCAACTACATCTTTGCAGTTTTTTAGTCATCCCACAAGCTCTGCATTTCCTAACGTTTGGCTTAGCATTTTGGCTTAAATGGTGGCTGAGGTTGGGAAGTTAAAAAAGAGAATAAGGCAATGGTTCCTAAAATAAGAAGGTTTCCCTAATGGATATGGCAGTTTGTGGGCAGTGGGAACTGTCCCAGAAGCATTGTGAAACTTTCTATATTTCCAGTGCTATTTAGATGACATTTCCATGACTCTTCAAATGGCAGAGCCCAAATCTTGGCAGTGATCAAGTCTTGGCTGTGAACTAAGTCTCTCAATGGCTTTTGAACCGCTGTCCTGGCTCCATAGCAAACCAATCTACCCATGAGAAAAGCTCATAAAAAGAAGCAAAATCTTCTGGCTTTATAATGAGCTGCATGTTACTAGGGGCAGAGAAGGCAGGCAGGAGTGAAATGGCTCCTTTCCCTACTGAACCATGGCCATTCCAGGACGTGTGAGCTGTTTTCACTGTTTCTTTTCCTTCCCATGGAATCTTCAGGAGTAGGGAGAGGGGAGCACATATCACTGTCTCTCTCCTTAGAAGATCCACTTACATACTTGGATTATGGACACAGATTGAGATGACAGGAAAAAAAATATGTACCAGGATGTATGACACATCCACATTGACTGTACTGAATAAAAGAATATAGGACTTGGATTAAGAAACTTAATTTGAAACCCTCCAAACAGACAAGCCCAATCATGCCTCAGAGATTTTGTACTTACTGAGACTTCTGCTTAAAAGTCTATTCTCTCAGCTACCTTCCTCACTCCATCAAGTCTGTTCAAATGCCACCCCATCAGAAAGGACACCCTAACCATCCTGTATCATCATCTTCTATCTCCAGACTCTCTTTAGTTGTCTTCAGAGCAGTTTTCACCATTTTCATACTATATGTTTGTTAGTTGTTGCCTTGTAACCTGTCCTTTCTCCTACAAAAGTGAGTTCAAAGAGAGCGGATTTCCCCAGACTAAGAACATTGCCTGGAAGTACTCAATAAATACTTGTTTGGTAATGAGCATGTCCCATCTATAATCCATGGTGTATTTTAGCCCTGTGAATGGGTATCACATCATCTTCTATTTCATTACCAGTGAAATATGAATTTAAAATATGTATTCCCACCCAACTCTGTGATGTGTACTGTATTCTGAGGGCTCAGCCATTTAGATACCTCGTGTTCTTTGACTGATATTTCTCAGGGAAGGATCGATTCTACATAATAACACTGGGAGATCTGTAATGCTGACCAGGTAAGACAAGAAATGTGTTTATCACACTGTGGAAGAAG